>NC_081406.1:671166296-671484565 GCF_030272615.1 Cryptomeria japonica | reverse complement strand
TCTCAAAGCTTCATTTCATTCAATATATATGTAAAATCCATACAATTTTGGGCAAACTCGTGAAAGAGCTGCATGCCCTTGAATCTATCCAATTTGGGCAAACTCGACAGGTATGTCACAGCTTGACAAACTCGTCCTAAGAGTTGTATGCCTGTAACTCTATCTATTAGATTCAAATTGAGCTTATCTATAAGCTTTCAAAGAAGCTGAACAACCACTATATTTATGTCCTCATGAGAAATTGAAGAGACAATCCAATGTTGAAAGGTTAACATTTATATAAAGACAAAAAATGATTAAATATTAAATATTTCATTTAATTGAATACTCTCACTTATTTCTGATCAAATAGGTAGCACAAGCTATAAGAAAAAGATGGGTAAGTAGTTCATTAGATGCTGAAAAAACAGACATAAAACAAAACTATGTGCCTAAATATAAAACAGTAAAAGTTAATTTAGGCTAACAATTTTTTTCTCAATTTAATTAGTAGAAGGAACAAGATGGAAGGTCCATGTGCATTTGTTAATTCTAATTATGGGTGTTTAACAAATGGAAATTGTACCTGTTCTACTTGGAAGTAATAATTGATTTTCGTTGGATCAAATTTTGTTGTGTCTCTTCATTTTTCTGATCAATGTTCATCTATTTGGTAAGAAATCTATGAATAAAGAAAATTATTTGGTTATAAACAGTGGCGTACGACATGATTATTTCCACATGAATGCATATCTTGTCATGTTAGCAAAGAATTTGACTATCACATATTCATCTCTGAAAATTCGTTTCCTAAGTTTCGCCATGAAAATAAGTTTTGACACAACCACGTTGCTTTGTTGTTTATATTTAAAGAATCACAACCACCCTATTATAGCACAAAACAATTACTATATTTTGCATGATGCCGTACAAATGAAAAATGTTCCAAGATTATGTATGTTTTGGAGATGGTCTCCGCTCTAGAATATAATTTTTTTACAAACCTTACTCTGAACAAATCATCGAATATCAGATTTCAACGAATTGTGCACTGTTAGAAGTGATATGCAGAGTTACTACCAGCTCTCGAAATTTACGGCATCCCAACCACTCCAAGGTTTCTTTTCTATGTTAAATAAAAATCTAGGGTTTTTGTAATTTGCTTTTTGTAAAGGTCATCTAAGGGAAAGGAGTCAGTATTGGAGATAGCTAATTTCGTGCATCTTAAGTTTTTTGGTTCTCCCTATATGCAACTTAACTGCTTAAGGTTATTGTTTTGGCTTGTGGGTAGTAACGATGCACCCTATGGAGCACAAAGGTCAAAATATGGTCATTTCAAAGTGTGGTCCAATACATAATCACCTTTGTACCAATAGTAGATAACTCAAAATGTCCCAGAAATGGTGCACAAATGTCCCAGTAGTGGTGCACAAATGTCCCAATAATGGACTAATTATGGTAAAAAAAGCTAAGAAATTATCCACTATTGGTACATGTGATATTTATTAATGGACCTTCCATTACCATTTTTTTTTTTGCTCGTACTATGACGGTTATTGGTCCTATATCCACTAATGACTCCTTACCCCTACTTAATTTAGAGTTTTTGTTACTTCATTTTGCTAAGAACAGAAATAACTATGGCTGCCATGAACATTTTTTATTTCAGAAAGAAATTCTTTACCTGATCAATCATGTTGTGACCTGTGTTTGCCAGTGTTTACCATGATTGCTTTGATCAAGCTGGACGAAATCCCAGTGTTCTTTGTTGAGCAGGAAAAGGACAATGATAAAGAATAAATTAACGCTGCATAGACAATAAAAATATGATATTTGTGAATGCTGAAAAGCATACGCATTCAATACCCATTCCATGGAGAGGATTTTTTTAGATTTTGGCAATACAAATGCTCCCATCAGATTGGGGCTTTGTACTTGCCTGTCTCTCTTTACTCCATGTATTGTCTAATGGCATTTCCATCTTTCTTTGTAATAAACGTTGTACTGATAAATAAAACAATGCGCTGTGTAAAGTTCAATTTTTTTATTAAATCTTTAATTAAAATTAAAAAAAAAAAAAAATTTACAATGACTGTTACTCCTATTAGCCAATAGGAAAACAAATAATTAATTTTGTTTAAATTATTTAAATATAAATAAACATTGAAATATAGAACTGTTTACAAATTTATAAAATTCTTAAACGTGATTGACTAAATGCATCCAACGGATATGACTAAAAAAAGACCAACTTTGGCCAATGAATAATAAAACAAATAGCTGGTTCAAGTGGATGTAGTTTGTGTCCTTAAGAATTTTAATGGCTTTCTTGAGTTGGCAACTTCCAAACTGAAATGAACAAAAAGATTGTGTTGATCAAACTATTTTGGACTACAAAGAATATCTAAAACAGCATAGGAATTTATGCAATTATAAATATTAGAAGCACCTTTGGCTTCCAAGAACTGTTCCTTGTCCATCATCATCTATTTGTTTAATAAAAAATTGAAGTATATTTGTTGATAAGATGATAGTGTTACAAAATTGCAGGCAGCAGAAGATATAAGAAGGCATTTGTTTTGAATATATTTTAGATTTACAATAAAAGATGACAAAAACTCACGAGGAGTGAGAATCCATGACACCAGACATAGCAAGAAAAAGCAACAAACAAAAAGCCATCTGTTACATTATTGTATCTAAAGTAATCTTTTGATCCTCCACAGCCCTTTTTTTTTCAAACTTTCATTCTAGCCAACCTTATAAACGAAAAGAAAAAAAGTTACTAGTAACTTAGACCTGTCCCGCAGTTTCTATTTAAAACACAAACTACTACAAATCAACACAAACTAATTACAAATCTACTCACCAACTCTGTTAACAACAAAGATCATGAAAATGTGTTTCACTCCGTTTATCATCTTAAAAACACAGTTGTCTCCTTTATGCAGCTTATTGTCGATGACAAAACTTTTCCAATATACTCCATATTCCCTTCCACCCCTGAATATATCAAGCATATGCCGCCATTCTCCAGGATTCTTGTGATGCACAAAGATTAATTCTACCTTCTTATTTGGTAACCAACGGTCTCCAAAACCTTTTGGAATGGTCTGTAACATTTTAGGAACATCAAAAATGACTCAGTCTTAAATCATACCCAAATCATATACATTAAGCAACATATTAAGTCTAAAGAATGTTAAACAATTTTGAATGTTTAACACTTTTAAATCTAAAAATCAATTTAATATGTTTGATTTAAACGGTACTTTGATTTTATTCTAAACTGCACTAACCTCAATTAATATGATAGAAATTAAAAAAAAACTTACAAGGTAAAAAGAATTGGATGTTGCACTCTTGCTTAAGGTCACTGAAAACATTGGTTCCGCCCTTTTCACAGGATTGAGAACTGCAACGGCCTCTGTTTGCATGGAGGAGATACAATAAAAATGATACAAAAGTATTTCTAGCATGTTCTGATATCTTTCAGTTTTGAGATCTTTGAACTTTCTTACCTGAATTATCCCTCATAAATGAGCCAGATGCAACATTTGGACCTGCAGCCGATGTGGAAGAATCTGCTGAGACAATTTTCTTATTAACATAGATCATGAAAATGTGCTTGACTGTGTTTATCAACTTAAGAACACATTTGTCTCCTTTATGCAGCTTATTATCAATGACAAATCTTTGCCATTTTATTCCATATTGCCTTCCACCCCTATATATTCCAAGCACATGCCGCCATTCTCCAGGATTCTTGTGATGCACGAATACTAATTCTACCTTCTTATTTGGTAACCAGCGGTCTCCAAAATCTTTTGGAATGGTCTGTAACACTTCCAGAACATAAAAAATGAGTTGATTTAATCCTAAAATGGACTAACCTCAATTAAAATGATAGAAACAAAAACCTTACAAGGATAAAAGGTTTGGATGTTGCAGTCTTGGTTAAGGTCATTGAAAACATTGGTTGTGTACTTTTTCCAGGGTTAAGAACTGCACGGAGGAGATACAATATTTTGTGAAAATAAAATAAAAGGATTTAGTATGTTCTGATATCAGATAATAGATTTCTATAGTTCATCACGATTGTTGTTTTGAATTTTTTTTTCATCAATGATTCGGATCATATTCAATGATCTATCAGCACTGTTTTATTAAAAAAAAATTGTACATTGAAATTAAGAAAAAAAAAGAAGAAGACAACACTGTTTTGATATCTGTCAGTTTTGAGATCCTTCTTTCTTACCTGAATTAGCCCTCATAAATGAGCAAGATGCAACATTTGGAACTGCACCTGACGTGGGAGTGGAAGAATCTGCTGAGGCGATTTCCTTGTTTTGACTGCAAATTCCCGAGAGGATTTCTTCTTTAGGATCACACAATGTATCATTCTGTTCATGTTCACGTTGAATTGCACCAAATACTTGCACCACAAAATACATATCCCTGACATGCCTGAAAACAAGAATGTCTCTTGCTTTTATATGATTGTCAGAAACAAAATCTTGCCATCCATCTCTAAAAGATGCAGATGCACCAGTACAGCACAATTTTACATGCCATAAGTGACCACTTGGCCCCATGAGAATCGCATTTTTACAAACCCTAAAATTCATTCTGCCTGCAATCTCGGCTGGGATCTCCTGCATCCAGTGACGCGAAATTTAATTCAATCCTAAACAGAACCACCCAAAAGGAAATCTTCTTTTCAAATAAAAAAAATAACAAACATCGCTAATTCCTCAATTTTTTTTTTTTTTGTTCTATTAACAGGGAATGGTTATCTTCATGTTGTTTGGAGATATTAACACCTTCGTTGTACCATGGACAACGAATGGATTCATTTTTAAAGGTGGTATTATGATCTTCCTCTAGGGGGATGGACAACTCTTGGATTCAATTTTAAAGGTGGTATTATGATCTTCCTTTAGGGGATGTAATTCTCTTTGGTTTTGAGTAATCATTTGTTTGGATCTTCATTATTTTGTAGGTTATATTTGAAGTTGGCATGGATTGATCGATTTGTGCTAATTGATATTAAAGAGACTTGGGTGAGGTCAAATATCTAGATATGAACGTGAATCCATAACGGAACTAAAGAAAAGTTTGCTCTTTATTGCAAGATTTAATTGCTTGGTGTTGTGTGTATAAGATAATCTTGTATCCCATTCTTGGTCTAATTAGTAGGTGAATACTCTTAAGAGATGTTGTTCACTTGGAACTATCAAATTCATTCTTTATTTATATCCCATATTCTTATGTGCATTATTTTGGAGCTTTGTTAGTTTTGAGGAATTGTTGAAAAGGAGGTGCATGATTCTATGTAGTTCCACTGTTCTCCTTGTGCTTGGCCTTGGATTATGATAATAGTTTTGAGGACTTGTTTGGAGAGGTATAAGAAATGATTTTTTTACTCTAGGAATTTATCTTTTTGTGGGAATGGTTGATTTTCTTAATCAACCTTTGGTTTGAGAGGTTTACATCTATTATTGCCATGTTTGCACTTTGAGTTGAATTCTTAGATGTTGGAATAAACACACAACATGACACATGCTAGTGTTGTTGGTATAAGGAAATGTATTGATTTGTAGGTTATCCCTTACCTAATATATGGTCTTTTTCCTTTAAGGGTTCTTATGTACGTGGAATTGGAGTTTGTATGGAGATAAGTATAGTTGTTTGTACTTTTATCTTTTAGCATAATTTGGTAGCTCTTTAATTTATTTATTTATTGGTGTGGAGGACTTGGGAGAGGTTTTTGGATTATTAATATATTTTTCATGTCCATACTTACATTTCCTTGACACTATGTGATCAATTAGCCACATTCTTAATCCGAGTGCTACAGGAGGACTTCTTAATTCCTTGATCTAGTTTTCATATTTTACATTACCCATGTAGTATGAATTATAGAATCTACATGTATTCTATATGAAAGAGGCCCCTCTCTTGGGCTGACCTTAAACATTTTGGTAGCGTTAAGATGCTTCATATATTTTTTGTTGCATATCTATGTGTATTTTTACCTTTGAGATTTACTTTTGTTTGTGGAGATACAAGGACCTAATTGTAATTTTTGGGTAGATATGTTGATGGCATGAGGTTCTAGCTTTGTTGGATTGTATACATTGATTTGATATATGGATAGATTAGATGAGCTAGCAACTTGTTGTGGTTTCTATTCTAGCCAATTTGAGTGAGGCAACCTCTCAAAGCGGTTTCTTGCCATTTTAATATGGGTTTTATGTTCATGCATAGATTTGTGTAAGATTCAATGATAATTAATTTTTTTACCTTGGCATGGTCCTTGTCCTATCATGGTTTGATATGATGGAGGATAAGAGTTCTTGCTTGATATGGTGGTTACCTTGGTTGCTATTCTAGATATATTTTTGAAGCATGAAAGCATGTTGAATAATCTGAAGGCATGGTTAGATAAGGGATGTTTTCCCTTGTTGATTATTTCTATTGATATATTTACAATGTGTGATGTTAATTGCAAAAATGTTAGGATTAGATGCTATCTACCTTGTAAATCCTAGGTCATTTTACATGTTTCAAACACCATTAAAAAATGTCTCTAGGAACTTAGGTGTTATTAGAATTAATTTATAATGTGCAATTTGTAATACATTCATAAGGAAGAAGGGGTCCATTGATAATGGTAAATATGACTTGTGAAGTAAAAATAATTAATTAAAAAAAATTCACCTATAAGTGGAGTACTCAGGAAAGTATGGATGACTCTTGAGTTTTGAATTTGCATATTTTAGTATTCCCTAGGTTGGGTGCTTGTGAAAGTGAAGGAAAGGATGTTTTGGATGTCTTATAATGTGTCATTTATCATTCCCTAAAATTGGCACTTGGGAGAGAGGACAAAGACTTTGGGATGCATTTGTGATGACCACTCACACTTCAAGAGGCAATCCAAAGGTTGGAATTGGAAAGAGGCACTTTGGGTTTCATTTTTGGTTTTGGATCTTTAAATTGGTGCCTTTGACAGTGGTAGGGTTGTAGCTAAAAAGAGAGGAGTGTGCAATAAATAGGTTGCAAAGGTTGTAGGAATAGGATAAAGATTTGGATGTGTTGAGATTGTTCATAGGTACACATGTGCTACTAAATTGAAGGAAAAAGAGGAGAATATTTAAGTAAGATTGTATTGTCATCTATTTTTCAAAGTTATATATTCTTAAGATCTCTTCTTGATATAGTCTTTTCTCTCAATGGTTTCTCCATATAAATCCTATGTAATGTGCTGCAATAATGTTGAACATAGCTAATTTAGATCAATTAAATTTCATCATGGTGATTAGAAGATTAAGAAAACTTAATTCTATATTTGCATAAAAAAATTACATTTTTACATTGTAGTAGTTTAAGTCTTCTATCTCACCTAATCGGTATCATAGTTTGTTAAACAATTAGTTTAGAGATTGAAATTTCTCATCATTTTCACCATAATTTGCCAAAGCAATTATAATTCACTTATTAAAATATGACCAACTAATAATAGTATTTATAGTTATGTAGATAATTATCTAATAGCTATTATATAATCAAAATAGATTAGGTTAAACACATGTTATTGTAAAACAACATGATGTGGTGATCTAGTGAATAACACAATCATGTTGATATTTATGATATTATGAATCGAGAATAAACTTATTGATGAAAGGTCCCCTCAACATTTGTTAACCAAGTCAACCAATTAAAATATTTTTTTATAATGAAATTTAATAAAAAATCATCAATAGAATTAAAATCAACTATTCTACCAATTCAATAGTGCTAAGGTATTGCAATAAATTATTATAAAGATCATGATCCAATGTATAAATATTTGAGTTGTTTCTCCAAGTATAGTGATTACATAGTAAAATCATAATTCTAGACAAATTTTATATGTAATAAGATTTGTGAAATAAAACACATATAACAAGCAAGAATGTCATACCTCCACCGTTAGTTGTGAATAATGTCTTGTACTTAGTAAATTACTAAAGGGGACATTCACATTTTGAGTTAACTTAAGTCTTGGGTGTCTTTTCTATAAGTCTTAGTTGTCTAATATTTGTGTCATGTTATTTGTTCATACCACATCATACCTCCTTGTCTATATAAAGAAGATCATTGTACATATGTAATATATCTGGACATTGTTCATCATTTGATCATATCTCAATATTCAACCAAGCTTATTTCTCTCATACTCTCTTGTGGAAGGTATCTTTGTTATTGTAGGTGATCCTAGAATCTGCAACTCCTACATCCACCATAGTCCATATCTAACAATGGCACCTAGTGATACATCCCTCACATTCTAACTCAAAATTCCTTTAAGATTAAAAGGAGTCTAGCACAATTAATGAGCATTTGATGGAAGCAAACTTGAATTAGGTGAGAAGATATTACATTCCTTTATATGTGCCTATACACTAGACATTGATATATATGTCTAATTCCTATAAAATAATAATCAAACATACCAACGACCTTATAAGCTCGTCACACATCATCCCTTAAACCATACTTTATAATAAATGTTTCATATCTAAAATTTAATAGAAAATTAGATGATTTTATTACTAACACTTCATATTGTGAATCAAGAACATATATGTCATTCAATTTAGTCCCGTAGAAAGCAAAGTTAACATAAAAGAAATCAATGCATGTAGTGTTTCTTCATAAGCCCCAAAGAATAATCTATATCATAATTGCTTCTTGGCCAAATTTTAAACAATACAACTATACACCCAAATGCTATTTTGTGCAATATGCCAAGCCATCATATTCACTCAGTCTATATGTCAAATCATTAATTCCATGAAAGTATCCACCTTAAATTCCCTATATCAAAGCTTTAAAACCCTTAAAATGGCTTTTTCCAATATTAGAAACTTTATTAGATCATACACAAATACAAGAGAAACACTAATTTTATGAAGAAAGAAAAAATGCATGTCACAAATTTTGTAAGTGTAACACTATTACAAGGAGACTGACTAATGGCATGTGGAATTTCACCAACATCATCAACTAATATCATGAGTGGATTCATAAGGCCATTAAAGACATCAAATGAGGTAAGGCACCTAGTCTATCCCACTCCCATGATATTACTATTGATGTTGTATTCTTCACATGAATGGTGTTTAGTGAGCTCAATCTTTTTTGCTACATATCCTTCTTTCATTGGTAAATCATTATCAGTACTCTTATTTCTTTATGTAGTGGCCTAATCTTCATCCCCACCTCAAAATATTGTACAACCACACTGATTCCCAAACATGATTAACTCCCCCCAGCTCTACAATAAGCAACACCATACACATTTTCACATTCTACAAAAAATATAGAATGTGAAAATTACATCAAATTAGATCAAGAAGCTCCAAGATGAGTAATGTAGAAGAGGAGAGAGGGTTTTCACTTACATAATCTTCCCCATTCAAGAAAGGAAAGCTCTTTTAAATCTCCTTCAAAAACTATTGACTAGGATTAATAATTCTCCACCAAAATTTTGTCATGCTCTCATTAATATTTCTTGTTGCCTATGTCTTCCTTTCTCTTTCAAAGATCTCTTTCATTTGATTTTGTTATTATCTTATTCATATCATATGAATGTTACACAATGATAAATTTTAAATAAAATATTTTTATTCTTAGGAATTATGAAGGAAGGTCCAAAAATGTCATTCTATACATTTTTTAAATAAATTAGAAATCAATACTCTTGCACCTTGTGTGTACTTCTACATTTTACATTTGTGTCTAGCAAGTTAGGTGCCAACTGCCACATCTAACAAAATTCCTCTATCATTTATACATTGATAAATGTTGTACCTTATCTAAAATAGAGGATGTGATAATTTTTTAGGTTCTCCATTAATTCATTTTTCACCATTCTCCCTAAGAAAAGGGTAATCCAAATTGTAAAATGAATCATTTTTCTAAGTATAACCACCACCAAAATATTAATTTAGGCAACCACACGATGAAGCCTATGAAGACTCCCTCTAAGCATTGACTTGGAATAAAAAAAAATTGTAACTTTATTATAAGTCGTATAACTTTTTCAGGTTGTAAAGTCTTGCATAAATACAACCAATCCTTGAATTAGTGTGAATAACCTGTGTAACAAAATTTGTATCAAATTTGTATTTAAGTTCATGCCACTTCCATCCAACCATCCAAGATAGAGATTACATAAAAAGATATGCTTTATTCATATCCTTTCTTCTTCTTCTTCTCTGAAAAAACATACTTGATACAACATTCTCTTTGTAAATTTCAGTGGATGATCTCAAAATCGTGTCCCAACAATTGAACCACCTATATTCATTATACTTCAATGAAAACTATTTGTATTCTGAAATATTTCAGACTATCATGATTAGTTTTGATCTAAAAATTTGTACTCATGAAATATGAATACCATATTGAGTGTCCACCATTTCATTCTCTGGTTTAACTAGCAACATCAATACAATTCCTTGACCTGTAGTACCTATCGCTCTCAACCATACAAAAACTAGTAAATGATCTTCACACGAAAGCAATTTTCTTATGTAGTTCAGAGAGAGGAGCTGCAATATGTTTTCAGTGCTTCACAAGCTTGGACTGGTAACTTATCATATCTAAGAATTCCCCATGAACACACTAAGATTCTTAATGTTCTTGGGAACCGGGTAGTCCAGCATACCCTTGAATGCACTTGAAATTTGAATGCATTCATGTTATAGGAATGACATATATTCCACCTGTAATATATTCACATTTTGATGGGTTGGCCTAAGGATGATGTTCCACCAGAAGATGTAAAATCTGATCAACATGTTTCAAGTGATTTTTTCGTGTTAAGTTGTAGATGAGTATATCCTAAAAGAAAACTGGTCCAACATTTTGAAAAGCTTAGAAACAAACTTCGTCCAACTTTGGAAAGGCTGACCATATCAGTAGCATAGATGATTATTTTTTCTGAGTATCTCATGGTTTATGTTAGAATTAATTATGTTGGCACTTTGCAATTTTGTGGCTCATATGTATTCATTATATATTTGGAGCCCATATTTGTTAGAGTGATCCTAGTCTTCTCTAAGAATTTTCAAAACTTTGGGAAGTTTTGAAAAGGAGAAAATACATGGTTATACTCACCACATAATACAGAGAATTTCCCAGTTTGGTAACATTAATGGAGAGCTGAAAAAGGCTACACCTTACAAACATTTAAGCACCCAGTTTCTGAAAAAAAATTAGTTCATATAGATCTTAACTCTAAAACTCTCAATCACCTCAAATAAAACACTTGTTTTTTGTTTAGGATTTCTGTATCTCTAAGATTTGAAAACCTAGAAGAGTGTATATCATGGTTACAGGTGTAAAGAACAAGAAGATATTAACAAAAAATTCACTCACCAATTGAGAGGAGAAGTCCTCTTCCATGACCTTGTAAAATGAAGCTCCATCAGAACTGAAAGCCAAAGATGAATGAATACACAGACATTTGTAGGTGCAATATTTACATGCCATTGATAACACCACCTTCCCCTTGGCCTCCTCTACTCAGACTCACTAAGTAAGAATGAATGAGAATGAGTTCTGAATCTCAGAAATTGAATATAACGTGGAGGAGGTGTGAATGAATGCAATTATGAAAAAGACTAGAGGCAAATGAGGATAATAGTTTTACAAATTATGTTCTCAACTCTTCGTGCATTCTCCTGATTGTAAGATAATGAGTTCTGCACGTACCAAATTAAATTTTAGCATGATGGAGCAATCATGAAAGGACGGGACTTTTAACAGTACATGGTTCTTTATCAAGATTTAAAATCTCTGATGGTTTGAGAATTAGTCTTGATTGTAGGAACTTCAATTTTTTCATGATGGAGGTGTGAACGGATGTTTAATCATGAAAAAAAGAGGCTAATGAGAACAAAGCTTTTATTCAAGGCATGTTGCTTAATTCTTATCATTAAAATGTTTGATGTAAATTTGTGTAACTAGGACTTGTATTTATAGGAGGTTAAGGGATAAATCGATATAAAAGTAAAGGGAAAATGCAAATGAAATTTTATCATTACATATTTAAGTATATAAAAATATAGATTTATATATCGATCAAAAGAATATATATATAGATTTATACACATATCATTGTATAGTATAATTAGGTACATAATTTTGTTGAATTTCTTCAATGTCTTGAGACAATTAGATTTTTTTGAGCAATTAGCACCCAAATTGGATTAATCAAAGTTACTAAGAGTGTCTCTTTGTCTTTTTTGTAGCTCGTCTTTTTGAATCCTATCATTCAAATGCATTGAAATGCATTGTTGTCAAGCATGAAATCCACAATTCGTAACTATTTTACTAGAAAAAATACTAAAATTTTGAGACAGAGGGTAAGTCTTCTTTTTCTTTGCTTTTCTTGATCAACGATTGTCCACCTATATAAGATAAAATGTGTAATTGGTTAGTTTTAGTATTTTTTCTCTATTAAAGAAGAGAATAATTAAAAGTCTATAACTTTAAGAGAGTGCACAACTATTTGCACATATCTGAACTTGATATTGTGAGAACAATTGTAGCTAAGCCTTTTCTTTCTTTCTAATAATGTTGAATGGATTTTTTATTCATTTTTTAATAGAGATCAAAAGAGAATGTAGGCTCTATATGATGGCCTTTATGGATTTCTCTTTAAAGATTGTTGTAAATGTGAGGCCTTGTCTTTCAATTTTACCAATATCAATTGTGGCTTTATTCAGTGTTAGGCCTTGAGATTTGTGTATAGTGATTGCCCATGCCATGGATAGTGCTACTTGTCTATGGTTGCCTCAAGATATACGTTGTATTGGTATAGTTTGTGGGTTTGTTTCATCCCATGGTGAACCATTATACTTATCAAATGTTACTGTAGCACATGTTGGCAATTTTGGTGGTTTAGATCAAAAGCAATATACAATATCTTTGACCTCTCCAAAAGATTCATTTACAAGACCATCTTGGATGCATAGGTTTGTTGTAAGTATGGTGCATTGAGATATGCTTAGTAATAGCTCTTGGGGAAGTTTCTCATCATTATTATCATTACCTAATTTACATTGTGTATTTACTACAAAATTGAGTGCATCTAGTAGATTTAGTGGTTTTAACATTTTTTTGGTGTGTAATGTTATTAGCTCATTTATAGCAAATAATTGCATTGATTGATCAAAATATTCTTGTACAGTTGTTGTTTGTTCCTTGTTTCTTGTTCAATAACATCCTATTGGTTCTGCATTGTTCATGTTTGTAATGTATGATAAAATTATATTTGAATTGGATTGTCACCCTCTTCTATAAATATTGTTTGTAATGTACTAACTGTATTAAATTTGTTCCATTGGTTTCTCGCTATTCGGTATGATGCATAGATAGGTTTAACCATAATAGGTGGTAGTTGAGCAACTTCTCCTATAAGAATTATAGAAATGGGCAACCAAAGCAAATATTTTATTGTTAGGGATTGCTTTGAACATAACCTGCTATCTATTTTTAATAACTTAGTTTTGGCCCAATGAAGCTCATCTCATGAATGAGAATGTATTATATATTTTTCATGTATTCTTAACATGTGGTCAATGTCCATACTTGAAATGGATGCATTTCTCTACATTGTGCATGTATAATCGAGGTTTGTATATTAAATGTTGTAACACTTATTAGAGTGAGAAAAAGGAGTGGATTTACTCATTCTTGTATAGAAGTTTGAATTGCATTTCTTATGCAGCTAACTAACTAAGATTTTCTTGTGTCTGTAGTTCCTTATATGACCATATATAACGTTAGATATGTTTCTTGATTTCTGGATTAGATCGCATATTAGATTTTGATACAAAAATAAATATGCAATGTAATCCAAAAATCAAGAAACATATCTAACATGGATTGTCTAAATATAATATCATATATAATGTTATTTTGAGCAATTATCTATCAAGTGATATGCAATGATGGTAAGTGTAGACACCCAAAATTGTCCAGTCTAATTAAATAAATATTTTATTTATTTAATTATCTAAGCTTAATTCTTCTATTAATTAAATAAATCTTTATTTGTTTAATTAATTCATTTATCCTCTTCTAGCCTTATTTCTCATTTAAATAAATACATTTATTTATTTAAATTATCCTTTTCCTAAATTAAATAAATATCTTATTTATTTAATTGATCCCACTTCTTCTATTAATTAAATAAATCTTTATTTATTTAATTGATTCATTAGCCTTTTCTACCCATGACACATGTCATTCATCTCTTAATTCATACACTACCTACCCCTTTCATTATTTTATTATTTCCTCTACCTACCCTCTAATCATAGCCGACCTCCTTTTACACCTCTTAATCTTATCCCTCCATTTCTTATAGTGTCTTCTATATAAGGAGATGCTTCCTTCATTATCAACCCTGGCTAATCAATCATTCTAATCAATCATCCTAATGACTTGACTACTTGATCAATTGACTACTTGGCATATGCGATCCTACTTGCAACCACATTTCGTTCTTTGTTGAGCTCTTGTGCACATAAAATCTGAGAGCAAATATATCAAGCAATATCAATGGAGATAGGAAGAATGGAGATCAAAACCCTATTGGACATGTGATGGTATAATCTTTGTGATTTCATTTGATTTGCATTGTCTTAGGTAATCTTCATATGTTATGGTGGATCTTTGTTGTTGTTAGGCTAGGGTTTTGTGGTTGAATTCATTTAGCCTTTCAATATCGTTATTATTGTTGTATCCATTTTCACCATATACATTTTGGCACGCCTGGTGGGACTCTTGTCCCTTTTGCATTTAACATCCTTGTTGCAGATTTTGTGTTTTGAAGTTGCAGATCTGACATTTTCGACAGCATTTTGATATTTTCGCGTCTGCGTACTGTCGGATCGTGTTTTTGATTTTCTGTCGCGTCTGTGACATCTGGAATCGTGTCTATGTCTTCGACAGTATTTTATTTTGCAGATTCTGAAAACCGCGTCTGTGTTACTCAGTCGCGTCTGCGGTGTTTTTAGATGCGTTTGTGTTCAGAAGTCGCGTCTGGGTTCTGGAGCCGCGTTTGTGTCTCACAGAAGCGCATCTGCATTAGAGAGTCACGTCTGTGTTGGAGGTAACCACGTCTATGTGCATTGATTTCATTTTTGGAGTTTATTGGTTTAGTTTTGGTCTTGCATTTAATGTTTCAGATCCGGTTTATTTTGAGCTAACATTTCCAGATCTAGCTAACAAAATTGGTGCAGCTTGTCTTGAAAGCAAAAAATCGTTTGGTTGAAGGCCCCTATTTTCACAAAGTCTTTTGGATTTAAAATTTACTTAACTTGTGTGCTTGTAGGAAGGGGTGATTATTTGAAACAATCCAAACTACTAACAACTCTTTGTTGTAGGTCCTTGGCAAGGGTTTTTGATTTTTTATTTATTGTGTGCTTTGTTTTCAATAGACTAGCAAACACTTCAATTGGTGCACTAAAATTGAATCATTTTCTTTTGTGTCTTGAGCAATAGGCTCTTTTTGTTTAATCTTTAGAGGGCCTGTCTTCCCGTGTGGTCATTAGGACTACTAGTGAGAAGAGAACGACCCAAGTGGTAGCGAGGAAAACCCACCTCTTCCGAACCACTATAAATAACTGTATTCATGGTGAAAACTATGAATAACATGTGTTGATTAGTTCATACCGACACTATGTCTCCCCATAAACCCGTTTGATCAAATTTATTCGATCAGTTGTAGGGCGTAACCCCTACCGACTGGGAGCCTTCTGTATTTACAGAGCTGAAAGTGCCGCATGTATGGCCACACGAGCAAATGCCCTCACTAGCACCTTTTTGTTTTAGAAGCCCAAATCCTTCTAGTTGTTGGGGCAGGAGGTCAGACCTCTGGTAGCGGCCCACACACATACGGTTCTTAGTAGAGATACAAAGTTCGCCACAGGGAGTTTTCATGGGGATTGATGGTTGGCTGACCCGAGAAGTGAGTGCCGAGGGTGGAGCCAGTGAGGTCAAGCATCTAAGTATTCGCTCTGAATAGCGTAGCCTCGGGGGTAAAACCCCATGTGGGATCAACAACTATTGTCTTAGCCAGCCATAAGAATTGTGCTTGACTTATTTTAAACATTCAAAACATTCAAGACCAAACAGCAAAACATTGTGTCTTTTGTGTCTTCAAGTGTATGCAAAACATTTTTACATCAAACAACACACTTTTCTTGGAGTCATTTTGAATCTAGACACTTGCAAACATTGAGTCCTCATCAACACTGTGTCCTCTTGTCATGAAAAATAGTCAAACAGTCAGATTTGGTCACAACAAAACAACTTCACAGATTGGAAAAAATTGCACAAATTTTGCAGAAACGCGTCTGTGTCGAACATAATAGCGTCTGTGTGGTATAACCGCGTCTGTGAAGGGCAGAAACGCATCTGTGTTTCCTGAATCAACATTGCAATTTACAAAAAAAATCTTAGAAACGCATCTGTGTCTGACATAATAGCGTCTGTGGTGTATAATCGCATCTGTGAAGGGCAGAAACGCGTCTGTGTTCCCAGAATCAACAGTGCATTTAACAAAAATCTCAGAAACAGGTCTGTGTTAAACAGAACCACGTCTATGTCAGAAAATCGCGTCTGTGCAGTATACAGGCGCGTCTGTGTTCAAAATTGAAAAACTTTTACAGTCCAGCAAACAAACACAGTCAGTTTCAGAATTCTTGGGCTTCCTAGGTTATTTCTCTAGGTTTTCATCTAACATTCAACCTGTCTTTGGGTCTCACACAGTCCATCATTGCTTTACATCTTGCATTAAATTTACATTTGTCTAAACTTGAGTCAAAAGGTCACTTGCTTGTCCTCACCATACTTTGTCAACACACTACATACAACAACACTTTGCTAAGTGGTCCCTCATCAAGGTCCATCACCTTTGGGTCTCATTTGGTCTTACTTAGAGTCAAGGTCAACTTACCTCATCAAGAGAAACTATCCTCTCTTTGGAAGTCACACCTACTCTACTGCATACATACTTGGTCTTACACTTTGGTCATTGCAAGTAAACCTCGAATTCATTTACATTCCATCCAACCCTTGGTCTTTCATACTTTTTCCATTTTCATCTAGTCTCACACATCTTGGTCAATACCTAGTTCATGGTTGAAACCCGTCTTCAAAAATCTAGGAGAGAAACTAAAGAGGCTCAAGAGTCTGCAAACATGAGTGTCTATGAGTATGACAATGATGTCTTTTTCAATATTGATCATAACACATTACCTAACATGGATGCCTATAGAAACATTCCAAATGTTGAGAACATGGACACTACAAACAACAATGATACACACAATGACAATATGGACAACTTTTTCGTACATTCAGCAGATGTGGAAGAATCCATTATGGACCCCCGTTTCAATCGATTGATTGAGGAAATAATGAGGAGGGATAGACAATACTTCTTACAAATGATGGCACAAAGTGGAGCCAAGATCCCTCATGATTTCGACATGTCTCAAATAATGGAACATAGACCTTTGCAACAACCTCACTCCAACATGGATCAAAGAAGGCCTAATAGTGGAGGCAATAGAGGACCACATATGGTGCCTGAATCACCATCATCTTTGTTTCAAAAACCAGAGGTCCCATACACACATGGTCAAGCATATGATACTCACCTTCGCAAACCATTATGGAAGTCTTATGCAGAGAAATATGCTCAATCACATATCAATGCTAAGGATCAACCACCAAAGGCATGCTCAAAATTTGGACACAAGGAAACCCTGTGTCAAATTTGGGGGTAACACATTAGAACACGACATGCCTGTAGAGTATGGTATACATGGACAAAATCGATATGGCATTCCTCAACATGAATCTATACCAAGTGGTCCATATATGCAGCATCACTATAGACCTCCTCCATATGAACATGTGTATGATCAATATCATCCATATATGCAACATGCTCCTCCTCCAATTGGTGCCTCAAGCATGGGATATGGTCCAAGGAGCCGATCTCCACCTAAAAGCAATTTGGAGCAACAAATCAGGGACTTACAAAAGAAAATGGAGGACATAAATACACCAAAGCCAACATACACAATGAGAGACATATGTCCTTATCCATTTGACAAGAGCATTCCAATGCCTCCATTTCCTACACACTTTGTGACACCGAAGTTTGATAAATATAGAGGAAAAGGGGATCCTAAGGCACACATAAGACAGTTTTTCACAGCTTGCATTGAGATAGCAGCAGAAGAGACATATTTGATGAGATTATTCCCACAAAGCCTAGGTGATCAAGCTATGGAATGGGTCTCCCAACTCCCACCTAGTATTAAGTCATGGGGTGACTTAGCAGAGGCATTTATTCAACATTTCTCCTACAACATAGAGACAGACGTATCAATCACTACTTTGTGCAACACCAAGCAAAAAGAGGGAGAGTCTTTTGCATCATTTTTACAAAGATGGAGGAATCTAGCCCGCAAATGCTCTTGTGAAATTCCACAAAAACAAATGGTAGAAATGTTCACCCAAAATGTTAACAAAGACATTGGCTATGATCTACGGAAAGCTTGTTTGTCCACCTTCAAGGACGTCATTGAAAAGGGTTTAGCGACAGAAAAGGTCCTAATTAAATAAGGAGTCATTAAGATATTCAAGGAAAACAAAGATGACTTTAAAGGAAAAGACAAGCCAAGATTTTGGAATAAAAACAAGAACACAGTCAATGATGGTGTTGTTGATGCCAATACAGTACAACCCAAAATCATTTTTTCCGGATCAAGCTCTACAAACAATCAAGTGAATACTCAAACAACTTCTAGATCATGAAGGAAGTACACTCCATTGGGAGAACCACTTGAGTCAGTTTTCAAAAAGCTAGTGGCAAACAAGGTAATCACAATTCCAGATTTTCCTCCATATGAGCCAAAGGTCAAACCAAATTGGTGGAATGACGATGAATATTGTGAATTTCATAAAAGCAAGGGACATAAGATAGGAAATTGTCATCGATTGAAGAACAACATACAAGATCTTATTGATAGAGGTGACATTGAGATTGAGGAACACTCATCCAATCAAGAACATGAAATGTTTAAGGAACCATTCCCAAAGCATGACAAGGGAAAAGCTAAAGCCACAAATGACCAAACCAACTATACCAGAGCAACCTCTAACTATGATTCAACTATCAATCACATTTCGATGGACAATTATGTCTCTACCATTATCATCAAGGACAAAAACCCTGAGAATTCTACCCGGAGACCCAAGATTGTCCTAAAAGGTGTTGGATCTTCTTCCGAAAAAACCTCTGAATGTAATGTTACAACTCGTCGAGGTAAATTCACTTTGCAAGGTGCTCCAGCCAAAAACACCACTTCTTCATCAACCAAGCCTGAGTACGACCTTGTAGAACAGTTAGGGAAGACACCCGCGCTCATCTCCATCCTTGAGCTCTTACGCATATCCCCCGCACATAAAGCTATTCTTGACAAAATCTTGAGAGACACTGTTGTTCCTATTGATCTGAACATGGACCAGTTTCAAGCCATGGTGGGATACCTTTCCGTTCCACACTCGCTTACATTCACAGAAGTCGACGACGCCTCCATGAGCCAACCACATAATGCACCACTACACATTGAAGCCTTCATACACAAACATCAAATAAAACGAGTCCTAATAGACAGAGGAGCAGGTCTGAACATTTGTACATTGAACACTATTAAACAATTGGGATATTCTGATAAAGATATGAATTCTACAAACAAAATCACCATCAAGGCATATGACGATGAAGAGCGTTCAGCCAAGGGCACAGTCACCTTACCTCTCAGAGTTGGGCCAGTTACGAAGGATGTGGTTTGTCAAATCCTAGACCTAGATCTCACTTACAACATATTGCTAGGGCGTCCTTGGATTCATGAAATGAGGGTAGTCCCGTCTACATATCACCAATGCATTAAGTTTCCTCACAATGGAGTGGAGGTAACAGTTAACGGTGATCCTAATCCGTTCATATACTGCAATAACTTGAGATCAAAAACTGAGACCATCATTCCCAGTAATCGCGAAGCTGTTCCTTCTTCGGCATACATTGATCCTGAGTCATTAAAACCTTCAACATCAAAACAAGGTGAGCTTAAAGGCAAATTTCAGGACAAGGGCATGGGGGAATACACTTTAATCAGACCATGTACTTACAACAAGTCATGAGTTCACCAAAAGAATATGGAAGACCACATCCTAACAAGCAAGTATCCATCATTGTACTCAAATGGGACCCTACTACCTTTCAAAGATGGGGTGAACTGGAAGAGGAAGACTTATACAAAATGCTTTACAAAGACATTGAAGATGATACACAAGATCACATCAGTCTACCATGTGAGAAATATGGCAAAGGCTTCAAGATTCTACAAAAATTCGGGTATGATGGAAAAAGCCCTCTTGGGTTACGAAAGGAAGGCATCATTGAACCTTTACAACCTGAATTGACATTCAAAAAGGAATGCTCGAAGGGACTTGGTTTCCTAACTTCCAAGGTCCACACTCAAAGGACAGAAGAAGCCTTACAAATCAAAGTTGCCAAAATTCAACAAGAGGATCGCTATTCCACAAACTCCAATGAATGGGAATGGGGTTCAGACAAATCCTCCAGTGACTACGAGCTCACTGAGACATTCAGAGAGCCAGATGAACCCATAGAAGAAGAGGAATTTTATAAAAGATTCAAAGTTGGTCAAGAAACAACCCATGAGGATTCCACACAGTCCTCATCTCAAGGTTCTAGGTTGAAATCACATAGGATGAGAACACCTGTCCCAAAATGCGCTACTAGTGATGATAATTTGGATTCGCTTGCGATCGAGACTGATGAGGAGAGTGCCATCGATGACCTCGATAAAATACCTTGACATACCCGAATATAACTGCATCTTCACTCTTAGCCCCGCTAACTTTGAAGACATTAAAGGCCTTCCCCTCGTTCACCACCAACTCATTGACTGGGATCATGAAGGACCTGCACAGTTTGACACATTCCAAAATGATGAAGCTTTTATTAACTATCTTGGCATACGAGATGATCTTCCCCCTAGGGACCATAAAGCGGGATACACTATAGAACTCAATAGCGTGGCATATTTTGGTGAGGGCGTCGGACCTTCCAGTCGCAAAAAATGTGAAAATAAGAACAAATCAAGGGTCTTTTGGTGAAAACCACACTGTGGCGCTGTCTGACCCCAAAAAAGTAAAAAGAAAGGACGTATCTGAGGATGAAAACCTCTTTGAGGCACTCGAAGATGGAAGGCTCAACATCCTCCTAGCATCATATGAGGAAAAGTCATCCATGTTGGTAGAGGAGACTATAAAAACAAACATTGGTACAGAAGAGGTTCCACACAACATATTCCTGGCTCAATCTTTAACGGAGTCAGAAAGGTCAAAATTCATAAGTTTCTTCAAAGAACGACAAATCAACTTTGCATGGTCATACGTTGATATGCCTGGATTAGATTTGGATTTGGTAATGCATCATTTGACAGTTAAGCCGGGGGCAAAACCAGTGAAACAGAAATTAAGAAAGATGCATCCACAAGTCGCATTATTGGTCAAAGCAGAGCTAGAGAAATTATTGGACGTCGAATTCATATGCCCAATTGATTATCCTGAATGGATCTCCAACTTAGTGCCTGTCAGTAAACCAGATCGCAGCATCAAAATATGTACAGATTTCAGAGACATCAACAAAGCTTGTCCTAATTATGACTTTCCATTACCAAATATTGACTTGATTGTTGATCTCACAGCAGGTCATGCGATGTTATCTTTGATGGATGGATTCTCTGGTTATAATCAAATAAAGATCGCGTCTGAGGATCAACATAAAACATCATTCACTTGTCCTTGGGGAACCTTCTGCTGGAATGTCATGCCCTTCGGGCTAAAAAATGCAGGCGCTACATATCAAAGAGCCATGACTACTATCTTTCACGATCTCATGCACATACTGTGGAAGATTATGTCGACGACCTCTTGGGCAAATCAATAGACAGAAATACACATTTGGACATACTTTTAGTCATCTTTGATCGGTTGGAAAAATACAGAGTAAGATTAAACCCCAAGAAATGTGTCTTTGGAGTAACCTCCGGGAAGCTCCTAGGATTCATTGTATCAAAAAGAGGAATCGAAGCTGATCCAGCAAAAGTCAAGGCCATCCTAGAGATGCAACCACCAAGAAATATCAGTCAACTTCGGTCTTTACAAGGGAGACTCCAGTCCATACGAAGATTCATAGCGCAACTTGCAGATAAATGTAATCCTTTTCAGCACCTGCTACATAAAAACATCAATTTCAAATGGGATGATAACTGTCAACAGGTTTTCTAGACACTTAAAGATTATCTTTTGAATCCGCTAGTTCTGATGCCAACAGTTTCAGATCAGCCTCTGTTACTATACATATCAGCTACTCCAATAGCACTGGGGGCACTCTTAGCACAACAAATTGCTGAGGGCAAAGAAAAAGCAGTATACTATATCAGTCGCACATTGGTAGGATATGAACTAAACTACACACCAATTGAGCGTGCATGTCTCGTTGTGGTCTTTGCTTCGCAGAAATTATGACATTACATGCTCACTCATAAGACTAAGTTGGTTGCAAGAATCGATCCATTGAAATACCTTCTCAATAAAGCAACGCTTACTGGGCGACTGGCCAAATGGGTAATGATCCTGAGTGAATTCTACATCAAGTATGTGGACAGAAAAGCAATAAAAGGACAAGCCATCGCAGATCAATTAGCAGATGCTCCCATGATAGATGATGTTCCTCTAAGTTCAGAATTTCTAGATGAATCCATTTTAACAATGTCACATGCGAAGCCATGGCAACTGTACTTCAACGGCTCATACACACAGCATGGGGCAGGAGCTGGCATCCTCTTTATAACTCCTCAAGGGGATTCTATACCAAAATCATACCGCTTTTCATTTCCTTGCACTAATAATATAGCGGAATATGAGGCATTAACAACTGGATTACGGATTGCAGTTCAGTGGAAGATCCAGGAACTTCGTGTTTTTGGGGACTCTCAACTTGTAATCCGTCAAGAAACTAATGATTATCAAACAAAGGATGAAAAATTAATGCCTTAAAAAAAAATGGTGGATGACTTGAAACAACATTTCACAAAGATAGACTTTGAGCAGATACCAAGAGAGCAGAATCGAGCCGCAGATGCCATGGCTACAATTGCTTCACTGATCGATCTACCTCCAAATGAGACCTGCTATGAGTTCTTGGTGGATAACCTTTTGGTTCCTTCATATGAAATCATTCCTACTGAAATGATATGTGTCGTCAGTCCCGAGTCCCAGTTATATGGTTCCATTTTCACATACCTTCGTGACAATACCCTACCTCCTAATTTATCCAATAACCAACGTCGCACTTTCATTCGCCAATCTTCTCGATATGTCATTTTAGCTGATATCCTATACCGGCGAGGTCTAGATGGCACTCTTCTTAGATGTTTAGAAAGCGATGAAGCTCAGATTGTGTTACGTGAAGTACATGAAGGGATATGTGGTCCACATTCTAGTGGTCCTACCTTAGCCAAGAAACTCATCAGGACTGGATATTACTGGCCCAATATGGAAAAAGACTCATATCAGTTTGTTAAGAAATGCAAGCAATGTTAAATTCATGGAGACCTCATCCATGCACCAGTGCAAGAACTTCAACCAATTGCGTCTCCTTGGCCCTTTTGTCAGTGGGGACTCGATCTCATAGGCAAGATTCACCCTCCTTCTTCCAATGGTCATAAATTCATTATCACTGCCACAGAGTATTTCACAAAATGGATTGAAGTCGTGCCTCTTACACAAGTCACTGGAAAACAGATTGCTATGTTCATCCTCAACTATATCATTTGCCGATACGGTATTCCTGTTTCCATTATCACTGATAACGGGCGTCCCTTCAAAAATCAGGATGTTTGTGAACTCTGTGATCGCTTTCATATTTCCCATCATTTCTCCACACCATATTACCCCCAAGGTAACGGTCAAGCTGAGGCGTCTAATAAGACAATACTTAAAATCCTAAAAAAGACAGTCGATGACGTTGGCTGTAATTGGCATATCCAACTTAATCCTGCACTTTGGGCCTACCGCACAAGTGTCCGCACACCTACAAGAGCTACACCATATTCACTTGTCCACGGCGCTGAAGCCATCTTGCCTATTGAGGTTGAGCTACCCTCTTTACGAGTCTCTTTGCAAAACATTATCAGTGATGAAGACTATAGGGTCTCTCGCTTACAAGAACTTGAATTATTGGATGAACGAAGACAAACTGCTTTTAATCACCTCAAGGCTTATCAACAACGAATGAGTCGTAGCTACAACCACAGAGTCAAGCCTCGCATATTTGAGGTAGGTGATTTGGTTCTCAGAGAAAACCCCAAAAATCAGCAAGACAGAGAGAAGAAGGGCAAGTTCGAACCAAACTGGCTTGGTCCTTACATCATTACAGCAGCATATGGATCTGGGGCATATCAGCTCTCAACTACAAAAGGTGAACCTTTGGAGGATCCTATCAACAGCATGCACCTTCGCAGGTTCTACACAAATATCCTAATTCAAAAAATACAAAAAAATAAAAAATTTAAAAAATACAAAAAAAAATATAAAACAAAAAAATCGTTACTTGGTGAAAACCTGGCAAACAGGCGCCTCGTGACACAAAAAACATTGAAAAATCGAAAAAAGTAAAGAGAAATAATTTCATCCAACGGTGAAAACCACTTCGGTGGCACCCTGGGCAAGTACCATGGTGAAAACTGGGTCACCAGTGCCATGTGTCGAGATATTGCTGCTCCCTCCTTCAGGATTCACTTTCATCCTTTCACTTTGCACACACTCACAACCTATTCGTTCATAATAAACTTACACATTCCCATCATGGCTTGTTATTGATCTACCCAAGATTGGTTAGCCATTCATAATAAATCTCCCTTTTCACTCCCTTTCCATCCATAATAAATCAGATCCTATCTATGGCTAAGGCAAATCCTACGTCTAGTGCTGGGTGTGGAACTGAGAACATCACATGTTCCGAGGAGTACAGTTTCTTCCAGCTTCCTTCAGTCTATTCGTGCACAATCCGCAATATAGCAACATTTGCATCGCCAATCTATAATAAAGTTTCATCTTCTCCGCAATAAAGTATCAGTTTCATGGATTTAGTCAGTTTCAGATGAGACACAACAGCAACAATGGGCTTCAACAAATCAAATCTTTCAACAGACTCAGACAACATATGGTTCAGTGTTATCTATCCTTTCTGTGAAAGTAAACATTGTGACCACAATCAAATAAGACTTATACAAGTGACAAGAGACGCTAAATTTGAAGACTACAGTGGATGTTGGTGTCGAGTCTTGGTTTTCTTTTGATTTTATCTTTTAGTGACATGTCTTTTAGCTTTTCTGGGATGTCTCTAACTAGAGATTCTATCTCCAGGATGTCTTTGACTAGAAAAGTGAGGATGGGGTATCTTCACCTATTTGTATTTGCTGTCTGTGGATTGTCTCTTAGTAATGCTATGACTTATCCAAGGATATGAGGACACTGTGAGTCTAGTGTGAACTGGGGCATTCCTTGTTTGTGACTGTCTTATCTCCATGCAAACATGTACAATGGATTTCCGGGTCGAACATATGCCTCGATTGTCATAACCTACTTGCCATAATAAAGCTCAATGGTGATAATGCACAAGAAGCTCTTTCACTTTCATATCTTTTGTCTTCCATCCCCCTTTCTTGATTGACTTCCATTGTCCTTCTCGAGTCCGTGTAGCCTGCTATCACATGACTGAGTATAATGACACACCAAAAACATTTGCATTTCATGTAGTTGCACCTACATTACCGCATATATGCATTTCATACATTCATATAGATATCACATCCTGCACACAACACCTGTTAGCACAATTTACATTTGCATTATCATATTCATCTGCATTACATACATTCACATTTGGATCATGCATAAACATTTTAAAACATAAAAGAACAAAAATATGGCATTGCATCATGTACATATTTGCATCCATATCATAAGCATCACATAGAAACATACATCATAGAAATACATAGAAGCATCACATAAAAACATACATCATGAAACATACATCACATAGGTACACATGCATATAGCTTCCGCAAAGAGGAATCATCTCATATATATAAATCAAAAGTGTCATGATACAATGATGTCAAAATCATATGGCTACAATCACCCGCAGGTGTCTACATCATAATACAAAATGGTACAATACTGATACATAGGGAGCCCTCTACAGCTATGATGAACTCCCTCCCTCGGAGCTGCCTGGCCTCGACGGAATCTAAGCCCCTGAAGGACCCACCCCAGGATCATCCCTCCTGTCCCCTCTATCTGGTGGTGGTGGAGGACCCATAACCCCACCACTAGACGCCTGTCTCCTCTGGCTCCCTCCCGTAGCTGTCACTGTCCGCGATGGTCTATGGAAGCTCCTCGCCTGCTGATCAGCTAACACTGCACCATACTAGAGATCCCACCAATAGCCTATCTCCTCCCCTGCCCGCAGGACATAGGCATATCCAGCCCCTGTGTCCTCTGCCACCTGCCTCCCAGCCCTCAGTGTTGTCTCAGCCTCTGTGTAGCGCTGAATGGCCTGGTCCCGCTCCTGCTCAGTATCTCTGAGCTGCCTCCTGAGTCTATCCCTCTCCCTCTCTAGGTCCTGGATCTCATCTACCTGTCCCTGGCAGATCTCCCTCAGCTCAGTCAACTCATCCTCCTCCGTCTCAGCCCCCTGTGGCTCCCCCTGTACGGGTGCCTACCCCTGTGCTTATGCCTGTACTGGTGGTTGTACCTGTACCTGTCCCTGTACCTGTCCCTGTCCCTGCACCTATATGGGACCCTGTGCTGCTGGCACCTATAGTGGTAATCCACCGCGACCCCTCACCACCCGAGCCTGTCTGTCCTCTCCACCCTCCCTCCGCGGCATACATGCCTGAACCCCGTGGCATCCGCTGGATCCTGTCGAACTGCCTACCCACCCTGTCCACCAGCTGCCTCTCCAGTACATAGGGCGTCCGCCCAATCAGATACCTACTCCGGAAGGTGTATGGTAGCTCTATTGCGTCATCCTCCCACTGCTCACATCCCAGGTACGACCTCCATATAACCATATCAATGTCATCTATAACCCACCGCCAGTGCTGTAACCTGCCAATCCGTGGCTGCGAGGTGATCATATCATACAAATGCACGAAACTGTGTCCATGACCTCTGCCCCTGAAGTGTATCGGTCTCGTCACTGGTAGATGCTCATAGGCCCACACCTGTAACAATGTGACCTCGCAGCCCAATCCCACTGACCCATGGTACACAAACTGATGCAACTCGTAATATAAGTGTGCCAGCACACACAGTCCCCAAGCATATCTGGTGTGTTGTGTCACCAGTGTCTCCAATGCACCTCCCCAGCGCACAACCAACCCTCGTGTCGCTCTATCTGGATAGAGGAACCCACTGATAACTACTGCCAATACTGTCGATAGTGCCAATCATGTCTGTGTCATGGTATCCCATGCCACATGCCTTGCCCTCATCTCCAATCCTGGGTCCCGGAACACTCATCTCAGGGCCTCCCGGTCTCCATCTCGATCGTAGGGAATCAGCTCCCCATCGATCGGTATCCTCAGGATCCTGTATACATCCTCCAGGGTGACTGTCATCTCACCCATCGACAAATGAAATGTGCAAGTCTCGGAGTGCCACCTCTCCGCCAGTGCAGTCAGCAGTCCCATGTTCACCCGAAACTCGGGCACATACAAAATATGTCTCAGACCCATAGCCTCAATCGCAGCTCAGTCCTCAAATGTCAGCTCAGGTCACAACCTCTGAGTCGATGGGAATCTCTCTCGTGACTCCAACATAGGCAAATACTCCTGCAGTCAAGCAAATCAATCATGTCAGTCATAGTGGCATTCACTGTTCATCACAAAATGCTACTTTTTATCTAAGTGCATATGGTACTCTATCCTAGTAACACTCACTGTTCGTCACAAAGTGTTGCCTCTATCCTAGTGACACTCACTGTTCATCACAAAGTGTTGCTTCTATCCTAGTGGTACTCCCTGTTCATCACAAAGTACTACGTGTTGGCACTTCTTGTTCATCACAAAGTGCTGCTCACATTTGCACTCCCTTTTCATCACAAAGTGTTGCTCATATTTTAGTACTCCCTGTTCATCACAAAGTACTATATCTTGGTACTCACTGTTCATTACAAAGTACCTAGATCTATCTTATCCTAGAGCCTCTGCTTGAGTGAATCCTCTTGAGTAGTTTCCTAATTGGCAACGTATGTTCTATCACAGAATTGTCAATCCTAGCCCTATTTGTTTTCCATTCTTCCCTAGAGGACCTGCTTGAGTGTATCCTCTCAGCAGGTTATCCAATCGACAATGTATGTTCATCATAGAACTGTCGATTTGACCTTGAAGACATAAACGCGCTTTCCTGACATAAACGCACTTAGAGACTGCATAAACGCGCCTGTTTTACACAGACGCGCCTAAAGCACACAGATGTGCCTATGCTCTACACAGACGCGCCTGGATGACACAAACGTGCCTTCCTAGCATAGACGCGCCTGCATAGAGCAAACGCGACCGCATTTTGCACAGACACGTTTTCCAGCACAAACGCGCCTGGCACAAACACAGACGCGCCTAGCGAGCATAGACGCGCCTGGCACCAACACAGACGCGCCTGGACGTTTTTGACATTTTTTGGACCCAAACCTAGAGCACATTTATTACATTATCTAGCATGCATTAATGACAACAATAAATGCAACAAAGTACGAGGAGGTTTTGCGGTACTTACCGGCTCTCCTGCCTCTGCTGGCCTCTGATATCGGCGAACGCGATCGAATCTATGAACAAATGCCATCGCTGTTGACTGCTGCTGCTTTATTT
Source organism: Cryptomeria japonica (assembly GCF_030272615.1). Classification (NCBI taxonomy): domain Eukaryota; kingdom Viridiplantae; phylum Streptophyta; class Pinopsida; order Cupressales; family Cupressaceae; genus Cryptomeria; species Cryptomeria japonica. The sequence continues at coordinate 671,455,466 of NC_081406.1, read as the reverse complement.
TTGCTCTGCACTCTGCTCTCGTGGATGTGTGGATGACAATGAGGATGTATTGTCCCTCGTGGTCTATTTTATAGACTACCCTAGCCCTAGCCCTCGTCTCCCGAGTCAGTCTTCATTATCTCGTGACTCTGTCACTTTATCTGGTCAGTCCATTCTAGCCTTTCTTTCTTATCGAGAGATTGTCTGTGGTCTGTTCACACATTTTCATCCAATCTCTCGAGGGGGCATATCATTCCCATCTTGGGGCAACTCTGTATCAGTTCATCTTATATTCTTTGAAACAACGCGACAAGCCGCATTGTCTCAAAGAGGGGCAAAATGTAGACACCCGAAATTGTCCAGTCTAATTTTATTTGTTTAATTATCTAAGCTTAATTCTTCTATTAATTAAATAAATCTTTATTTGTTTAATTAATTCATTTATCCTCTTCTAGCCTTATTTCTCATTTAAATAAATACATTTATTTATTTAAATTATCCTTTTCCTAAATTAAATAAATATCTTATTTATTTAATTGATCCCACTTCTTCTATTAATTAAATAAATCTTTATTTATTTAATTAATTCATTAGCCTTTTCTACCCATGACACATGTCATTCATCTCTTAATTCATACACTACCTACCCCTTTCATTATTTTATTATTTCCTCTACCTACCCTCTAATCATAGCCGACCTCCTTTTACACCTCTTAATCTTATCCCTCCATTTCTTATAGTGTTTTCTATATAAGGAGATGCTTCCTTCATTATCAACCCTGGCTAATCAATCATTCTAATCAATCATCCTAATGACTTAACTACTTGATCAATTGACTACTTGGCATATGCGATCCTACTTGCAACGACATTTCGTTATTTGTTGAGCTCTTGTGCACATAAAATCTGAGAGCAAATATATCAAGCAATATCAATGGAGATAGGAAGAATGGAGATCAAAACCCTATTGGACATGTGATGGTATAATCTTTGTGATTTCATTTGATTTGCATTGTCTTAGGTAATCTTCATATGTTATGGTGGATCTTTGTTATTGTTAGGCTAGGGTTTTGTCGTTGAATTCATTTAGCCTTTCAATATCGTTATTATTGATGTATCCATTTTCACCATATATAGTAAGTGCTAGTTGTTGTTTTGGTGATGATGTGTAGTTTTGGTTTTACAAATTTAATGGGGAATGGACATATTGATGGAATATATTATTGTATTTACAAATTGAACTACAACATCATGAAAATTTGTAGGAACATTTTGTTTATCGCATTTGTTATTGTTGTCAAAATCACATGAACCTGACATTTCAAGTTCATTTAAATTGACACTATTAGCAAGGCCCAGTTGAGATAATAGCTCCCATTCATTCATTTCAGAGTATCTTGTTTATCCATATCTTCATCACAATAGTTTTTTGTTCAAGGACATCTTCATTTTGATATTGGTAATCAACATGCCATGCATTATATTTTTGTGTTTCCATATGCTTACAACTATTGATGATTTGTTCTTTGTTTATGCCTATATCTATCTATTTTTCAAAGATGATTGTATAGAAGCAACTCACTCCAACAAAATGTTTCAAATATTTAGAATCTTCTTTTATATGATGGTTTAGAACTATGGATATACTTAGAATTTTTATTTTTATTTTTTATATCACCATTTGTGTCCATTATGATAAGTGACATATGTTAATGATCTTGACGATTCAATTAATGTTACCATTTCTAGGTGAGATGGGTTGTACAAGTAGGATTGCATGTATTTAGGTTATATCTCACTAACATTGATTGGTTTCTTCAAGCAATGGAACACATTTTTACCTACATTCAATGGTATAACTTTTCAATTACATATCATGAGAGGTAATTTTTGTAACATATGACATTTTCTTGTAATACCTCTTTCTATAACAATCCGGCTACCATGAAATTTCAATATACTTTTAAGGTCTCATCTTCTAATCTTTCGTTTGAATTTTTTTTTAACAATATATTAACACAACTCACTAATTTTCTTTCATAATTAGATGCATACTTGGAAATGTATTTGAGAACAAGAATTCATAAGATGACAAGTTGAAAATCTATGCCAGCTCTCCAAATTGAAAGCATAGATTTGGGTTATGAATGTTTAAATTGTCAACGTTTCTTGATAGTTCATAAGATTTATTTCCTAATTCATAACATAGTAAAGTAGATTTCATCTATTATTTCCATGTGGAACTTTATATATATTCTTCATGTTGCCCTTTCTTACGTAAGTAAGTCCTCTCGCTACATTTAGTGTGTCATTGTACAGGATTAAATAACTCTTCATAATCAATATAAGGATTGGTAGAAAATATCTCATATGTGTTTAGTAGGCATGGATCATCCATTGGCGTTTTGTGTATCATGTTACATGTTTCATATTTAGAACGAGGGTTCCAAGTAATGGCATAGTTATTAGAGAATTCTTTTGCTCTTTTGTTGAATTCTTTTAGTCTATTCACTTCTACATTATTAACAAACACTGAACAAATAACGCAGAAGTGAATTATTTTGCTTTGTTCAGTGTTTGTTAGAGAGCAACCTAGATGTACTGATGGATGTAAAAAAACTTGTTTAAATCAAACCACCTTGTATATGTTGCATGTAATGTGAAGAAGAATATTGTGCCCGAGACCATGTCCATTATATCCATGCCTTAAAAATAATTTTGAATCTTGGACCATAATGTAATTGCATCTTCTCCAAAGGGGAAGGATCACCATTAATGGTATATGTTGGCATTGCATGAAGATTGCATTAAAAAAGTATATTATTGTCATTGATGTCAATAACAACTGGTAATGAAGCAGTAAAGGAACTGGTAATGAAGCAGTAAAGCAACCGGTAATGAAGCAGTGAAGAGCAACCGGTAACCCTAACCAGTTGAGAAGCAGAACCCTAACCGATGACGCTTGGAGATCGGTTGTGATGATTTATGATCGAATGATGATTAGTGATGAAGATGCCACATAAGCATGTTGCACGTGATGAGTTTTGAAAAGGTTTTGGCACATAAAGATAACCGTTTATCTTGGGAATGATCAAATGCATAGTATGAAGTGACAAATGTGTGATGTGTTACAAGATTCAAAGTGCGATAATCCAGGAGCGGTTGTAGATGCCTAGAAGAATGTGAAGTTGATTGCATATAATCTAACGGTCAAGATTGAACCAATGTGTTTGTAATCTCTATGACAATTTTAGGGTTTGTGTTGTGTTACCGACCTAATGTATTTGCTTATAAGGTCGATGATTTGATTCAATGAGTTGTTGGAAATTTGATAGAGTGTGGAAGTGATTGTTGTCGAACTAGGTGGTGTGTCTACAGAATGATCTGAAGGCATATAGGAGTGGTAAAGGATCTAATTCAGCAAGGAAGTGTTATTTCTAGATCGGTCAAAGAACTTGTTGTTCTCTAACCATTACAACAGTAAAATCCCTTAATCGGGTAAGCTCTAGCAGGCCTATTGTTTAAATCCTCTAACCAGGTGATCCATTAGCTTTGATTTGAAATCCTCCACTAAGGTTACCTTTAACAGGGTATTACCTTTAATAGGGTATTTGTAGTCAAACCCTTAAGCGGGTGGTCCTTAACCAGATCTATTCCTAACATAACATTATTGTATAAGACTCTACCTAAGGCTACATTTGAATATCTCAGAGGTAAGTTAGGGGTTGTACCCCTACGTGAACTCAATTAAGCAGATGTGGAAGACATCAATCCTGGAGCCTATTGAAAATCTTGAAGAAGGATTGGTGAAGAATGGAGCTACTCCATGGGGGGAGCAGTTAATTGCAGATCAGTGAAGCATGGATAAGAAACATAATGGTTTACCTTCACTTTGGCATTACTGTCAAAGGGGGAGAAGAAATGTATATGATTGATAGTCTTATATGTTAAGGAGAGAAGACATATTGCAGACCAGTTATCGGCTGAAGATATAAAGATACAGTTGAAGGAGAGTATATGTTGAAAAATATAAACCAGGATTCCTATACCTGTGTATATGCTTTAGTCTCAATCATGACAATCAATTGATATTGATATTTGTATTTGTTAGGGTTTCAAGCAGATACGAAGCAAATATGAACTAACAATTATATACAGATTTAAATACAAAAGATAAAGAAATAAAACAGGACACAAATAACACAGAGATTTAACGTGGTTCACCCAAAATGGGTTACGTCCACCATACACAGCCGTCCAATCTTTCTTATTATCCAGCAAAAATAGTACATCAACCTTACAATGCCTTAAGCATCCCAGCCGCTTATAACATGTGTTTTTAGGGCAACAAACAAAGTCGACCTTTTTAGGGTTTTATTACAATGTCGGTTTTCATCAACAAAAAAATGGCAAAAAAATTTTTCTACAAAGCCCAAGCCAAAGTTATCAACTTTCTACATAACCAACTTAAAATTCTCTATAGCCTGACAATAAGGTACAACTATATGTTAGCTATACAAAATATACAAATATAGTGATGGCAGACCTATAAAAATGTACTTAAACCATCCAAATCAACTAGCAACCTATCATATATACACTTTCATCTCAATATACAAAATATTTCTTCCCCATCTCAACCAGTTGCATGTATACACTCTGCAGATATGTTTACAGCAGAACCCCTAGCTTGAAAATCTCCCGATTTCTGATAAAACCAACAAAATACATATCAAATCCTTAATTTGAAGATCTCCTGATGTCTGATAAAACCAACAAAACACATATCACAAATAGAAGCTCAATCAACACTTTGACAGACAAAAACAAAAAAACGATACCCACAACCCTAAAAAATGCATATCAAGCATATTCACCTCTTTTGCCACCTTTTTCTTCGTCTTTTCCAACTTCTCCCTTTCCATTTTCTGCATGTTGAGAACCCAAAACCCTAACAATTATAGCAATCCTAAAACCTGAAATAAATTATTGTCTAAGCCATAAAAAATCTTAAAAAGAATGTAAACAATCAATCACAAGACTATCCTGTATGTAGACAGTCTCCAAAGCTCTTTCCTCCTCACCAAGTACCTTGTCTTTACTTCGAGTGTAGAAGGCTCTGAAAGCCTGCCTTTGAACACCCGTGGCTCTTTTTCCATACATTTTTCCCAGAGAATCCATTGCAAAACAAAATCAGATTCAAGTTCTCTCAAAATATTATTTAGGCATATTCCAACAATCTCCCACTTGGAGACTGATCAGGCTCCACACCGAACAGTATTGCCATCAATGCCAAAGGGGGAGAATGTTGGCATTGGATGAAGATTGTATTAAAGAAGTATGGTGTTGTTATTGATGTCAATAGCAACCGGTAATGAAGCAATAAAGCAATCGATAATGAAGCAGTAAAGCAACCAATCATGAAGCAGTAAAGCAACCGGTAATGAAGCAGTGAAGAGCAACTGGTAACCTAACCAGTTGAGAAGCAGAACCCTAACCGATGAAGCTTGGATATTGGTTGTGATGATTTATGATCAAATGATGATCGGTGATGAAGATGCCATGTAAGCGTGTTGCACGTGATGAGTTTTGAAAAGGTTTTGGTACATAAATATAACACTTTATCTTGGGAATGATCAAATGCATAGTATGAAGTGACAAACACGTGATGTGTTACAAGATTCAAAGTGCAACGATCTAGGAGTGGTTGTAGATGCCTAGAAGAATGTGAAGTTGATTGCATGTAATCTAACGGTCAAGATTGAACCGATGTGTTTGTAATCTCTATGAGAATTTTAGGGTCTGTGTTGTGTTACCAACCTAATGTATTTTCTTATAAGGTTGATGATTTGATTCAATGAGTTGTTGGCGATTTGATAGTGTGTGGAAGTGATTGTTGTCGAACTAGGAGGTGTGTCTGTAGAATGATGTGAAGGCAGATAGGAGCGGTAAAGGATCTGATTCAGCAAGGAAGTGTTATTTCTAGATTGGTCAAAGAAGTTGTTGTTATCTAACCATTATAGCAGTAAAATCCCTTAACAGGGTAATCTCTAACTGGCTTGTTGTTGAAATCCTCTAACCAGGTGATCCATTAGCTTGGATTTAAAATCCTCCACTGAGGTTACCTTTAACAGGGTATTTATAGTCAATCCCTTAACCGGGTGGTCCTTAACCAGATCTATTCCTAACATAACATTATTGTATAAGCTTATAATAAGGCTTGGCTCCTAACAGGGCGAACTTCAGAAGAGTTCAAAATACTTGTGGGTATTCATCCCCGCCGTGGTTTTTCCCATTTGGGATTCCATGTGAAAAATCTTTGTGTCAAGTGGTGAATGATTTTGTGGATGTGTTTTTGGTATGGTTGATATGAATGATTGCTAAATCTGCATAGATATATTTAAATGACTAGAAATGATCTGAAATATGTTAATACTGGTATTAGTGAAGTGGTTTAAGGTTTTGGTCAAAGCATATTTAAGTTTCAGATCTGTTGCTTTATATCACTGAAGTATTAGGTCAACCGGTAAGGTTTGACAGTGTTGTTGCAGTTTTATTAAAGTATCTAAACCGGTAAACTTTGTGAGTTGTTTTTGAGTTGGTAAGAAGTTTGGTGAAAGCCCAATTAATTTTCTATCTACTGATTACCGTCCCCCCCCCCCCCTCTCTCTCAGTAGTTGACCGAATCTTTATAGTTTCATCATATTATCAGTATAGTCAATAGTGTTCACATGATCTTGTGATGCAAAAGAATAATCATCTTTGATAGCAGGTGTGAAAGATGTTTTGGGGATTTTAAGACGGATAGGGTCAACTTTGTATTATCCAATGAAGGAATCTATAAAGTCTAAGGAACCCCAATCATCACCAAGAATTGTATTTGATTGAGAAAAAGAAGGATTTGAAGAAGGAGATTAAGTATGAGTAGATTTAGGACTTTCTACGTTAGGATGATCTTACTTCTTAGGAGAATCTTCTTTAGGGACAACTTTCTCATGGACTTCCATTTTAGGGGAAACCATGGGAACAATGATCAGCATGTTAGAAGATAACGATGGAATGTAATTTTGAAAGGTAGGTGTAACTGAAACCTAACCAACTACTGCCATTTGACATAAGTGCATAGCAGTGGTGTCAACCTTGCTTGTAACTACTTGATTGTTAGAAACAAACTTAATAGGAAGCCATGAACAGTAGAATAAATTTCTCTTAAAACGTGAATCCAAGGTCTACACAAGAGAAGATTGTATGATAAAGGCCAAAACATAACATACACCAAGGTTGGAATTTGGAAATTGGCCCAATCTTTATGGGCAAAATAGTAGTGCCCAAATCAGTTTTACCAGTGTTATCAAAACCACGAATAAACAAAAAAGATATAGCAAGAGAATTTGAATCCACTATAATTTTGGTGCCTAATAAGTCTAGATTACAGACACTGGAAGTTGAACTAGTATTAATGAGATTTTGCATAATGTTGGCATTGTTAACATAAATAATTATCGTTAATGGATTTTTTTGATTCCTTACTTTTGGAGGTGGGAGTTCATGTGTATAGAACATAATATTCAATGAATCTGCATGAATATAATCCATCAACGCATTCACATTCTAAGGTCTAATAGAAGAAGGAAACAATATATTTTGAAGAGCTTCCTAAAGAATACCTTGATAAACTGGAGCATTTTGAAGCAAATCCCAAAGTGAGATATTAGCAGAAGTAACACAGAGTTTCTCTCTTATTCACTTGGCTGCTTAAGCGAAGGTTCGGGTGCTTGAGGAAGATCTAGTTGAGAAGATGGTAAAGAGTAGGTTGATCAACATTTTTCTTATTCCTTCTGATATTGTATGTGTGGGCAACTGCATGATAAGAAGAGTTTCTAGATTGAGCAACATAAATGATTGGTCTCTTAGGCCTTTTGGAGGCACTGGTCAGAGACAACAATGACATTCACAAACACATTACAACTTGCAGAAGAATTAGTTGAAGGAATGTGTTCAACGTCGACATGTGGGAGATCAGATGTAAGATGAGAGTCCTCATTCAATAATTCATCATCTCAAGAACATAGTGCATTGGAATGAAAAGATGGTAGAGTAACATTAAGAAAAGTGTTAATAATTACATCCTCTTGCACCAAAATGTCCTTGTACAAGTAGAAGGAATCTTGGGATCGAGATCGATAAAGAATAATAAGAAAGGAGAATTGAACTCACTTTCACGTGCTTGTACAAGAACTTCTTAAAGCTACTTAACAAAGCCAGAAAGAGAGAAGAAATACAAATATAAAGTTTAGTTTGAAAGAGAGATATAGATATTTTATTTGAAGGCCAGTGAATATTTGTTTTGATGGCATGGAATGGGGTTCGAGGCAACGCCCCAAAGTTTGTTTTTTTTGGAAGAAGGGGAAATCCTTGATTTCTACTTTTTTTTAGGGGTACAATGACTTCTTAAAGGAATTATAAAGAATGTTTTGAAAATAATGTATTGTTCGTGTTAGGTTCACCAAAATGTAATGGTACAAAAGTGACCTTGCAAAGGGTAAAAGCTATGTTCCCTTGAGAGCCAATTTCACAACATACATTTATATATCTCCAACTACTAAAACAGGTGAAGATATTGTAGACACTTGAATTTGGTTAATCAATTTAATCAAATTTATTTCCCTTAACCATTTAATTAATTGAATATCTTAATTAACTAGCCCATTCCTATTAATTAATTTAATCAATCCCCCTTTCATCCTATCCTATTAATTAATTTTTAATAAATTAATCCCCCTTTCATCCTATCCTATTAATTAATTATTAATTAATTAATCCGCCTTTTTTTAATCATACCGTCATAATACCGAAATAATCTCTCTTTGATCCACTTTTCATACATCATACCGTTACTCTGCCAAAATCATTATTCAACCTAACCATTATCATTTTCATCCATCAATCCATTATCATTTGCACTTGCTATCATGGAGCAATATTGAACATCCAAAGCTACGTCACGAGCACACATCCAATCGCAGAATAATCAAATCGAAGAGGGCATTTGGTTTGCATTTTATGTTATCATTTTTATGCTTGTTTTGGTTTCATCATTCCAATCTTGAGGTGTATGATGCATTGTGTTTGTTCGGTTAACTAGCTTTCTTTTTAGCCCTTAGTTTAGCATGCACATTTTTCATCACACATTTTCTAGCACGCCTGGTGGGACCCACTTCATGGGTCATTAACGTTTTTTGTTGTTTTAGTGTGTTTTATTGTATATTTTGAGCACTTGCAGGCAAAAAAGTGGATCTACAAGTTGATTTCCCCCTAGGCGGAAGTCTATTTTCTCAATCCCGAGATTTCATGAAATAGCGGGTTTGCACCCTAAAACAACAGGTTTGCGCCCTGAAACTGTGGGTTCGCTATTATCATTTTCATACGACAGCAGGATGGCCATTATTATTTTCATATAGAAGATAATATTTTCATTTTAAGTATCGAGTTTTTATAAATGATTTTTGGCATCTAAATACAAAGGAATGGGGTCGCGTTTTCGATAACCAGCGGGTTCGCTTAAACTAGCGGGTTTGCGCCCTGAAATAGTAGGTTTGTGCCCTGAAACAACGGGTTTGCGCCTTGAAACAATGAGTTTGCACCCTAAAACTGCGGGTTCACTGTTATCATTTTCATACGACAACGAAATCACTAATTATCATTTACATGATTTTCCAGAATGTTATTTTGGTACTAATCAGCTAACTTGTGTGTTAGTATTTTAGATAAACAACAGGAAGGCGTTTTAGATAACCAGCGGGTTCGCTTAAGCCAGCGGATTTGCACCTTGAAACAACGGGTTTGCACCTTGAAACAATGGGTTTGTGCCTTGAAACAACAGGTTTGTGCCACACAGTAACGAGATCGCTAATTATCATTTACATTATTTTCCAGAATGTTATTTTTCTACTAATCAACTAACTTGTATGTTGTCAGATGATTTAAATTTTGCAAGTTTGCACCCTGAAACAGTGGGAACGCACCCTGAAACAACGGGAATGCACCTTGAAACAATGGGAACGCAACCTAAAACAACGGGTTTGCACTGTGTTGTAGTGGGTTCACTCATTATCATTTACATGATTTTCCATAATGTTATTTGCAAACTAATCTTCTAACTTGTGTGTTTTTGGACAATATTTTGCTAACGTTTGTGCAGCAAATCGAGCGATAAGAAGACCCCATGCTTTGAGAATATTAACAATTGGTTGCAGGACTGCTAAAGAGGGGTTTTGTGAAAACAATATTTTCTTTATTGCTTTCATTTTGCATTTGTGTCTTTTGCTTAATCTGGGCACACTTCAATTCAACTAAGGAAATGGACATGTCTTTTGAGTAATTAGGCACACTTAAATTTGATTAAAGGAAACAAAACCCATGTCTTTTATGATTGGAACACTTGTGCACATGTAGAGTGGTCCTACTGCTAACACACACCATCCTCTCCCTCTTGCTCTCATGGTCGTAGGTGCAAGAGAAAAGTGTTAGCGACACTCTTTTTTTTATTTAGTAGTGAATCACCTCTTGGGGGCCTCATCACCTCAAGAGAGTGTTTCAAAACAGGGGCACGTTGGGGATAGCATCTTTCCTGGTGCAACCTCAAGAGGTGTTTTTCAAGCCACTATATTAAAAACTCGGTCAAATGACTGAAGTGTTGAGTGAATTTGTCGTTTGTGGAGGCCTTCTCTGCACCGATAAGCTCAATTAAAGTCTTAAGTGGCTTGCTTCAAAATTTGTTGTTAGACTAGACCCATCAGAAAATTACTACAAACCATTGTTATAGTAGCCTCAATCCTTCTACTAGTCGACTCAGGCATTGTGATATGCGCATGCCGAAGACACCCCTCATGTACCCCCCAATTTGAGGGAAAATTTCTCCGTATCTTCAGGTCTTTAGAAATTTGGAGCTTGGCATGCCCGTGAAGTGTGTGTTGAGAGTGTAGGTAGTGCTGCAAATCTTCTATCTATCCGATTGGATGTGGTATTTTACGGTTAAGGGATTCAAGTATTGTCATTTGACTATCCTAGGAAGTGCATGATTGTTTTATTACATCCTATCGTTTGTATGTCTTGTTGTGTTTGTTTCAAAATGATCTTTTTCCAAAATCAGTATTAGTCATCAAACACATCACATTTCACATAGTCCTAGTTGTTGTTGTCCTGTTGTGGGTTCGCTTCCCGGTATAGCAGGAATGCCTTTATCTTGAGCTAGATTGACATACTTAGCTTAGTCACTGTCATTTGAACTCTTGTGGGTTTACACTTTACCCTAGCGGGTTTGGCGTCAGTCTCACCTATCTTTCATGATTTTGTTCTTAGATGTCATTATGTTGTCGTTATGTTGTCTGCATTACTTTATAAATTTCTTCATCTATTGACAGTTTACATCTATCTTTCATTATCCTATTCTTAGATGTCATTATGTTGCCAAAGTACTAGTCGCATCACATTAAAAATCTCTTGAGTTTTAAGTAGTCGGTATCTATCCTTACATATTTTAAGTCATAGATGTTGTTGCGCTAGCAGAGTGTTGTCCTTGGTTCGTTAGTTCACTCTTGATCGATATCTTTGCCTCTTCGCTTTTGCATTCTAGTTTGGCTTCTAGCTTACGTCGTTATTATTGTCCATTGAGGTTTTGACTTGCATGGTCATTTTTATCATTTTAGTTGGTAGTTGTCACCTTAGTTATCATCATCTTGGTTCTTGCATCTTCACTATCATCCATCATTACATATCATCTCCCAATTTGCATCATCATTGCCTTCTTCCTAGGTTATCAATTCGAACATCAGTCATCCAAAATCAAACATCAAAATTCATCCTCTTTCCAGCTTCATCAAACGTCAATCCCCATCCTAGTCTGAGCTAGTCATTCATCCTATTCTGGGCTTTGGTCTATCGTCCATTCTCATCTTTCATCTCTCCAACTCATCAACTAATCGTCATGTTAAAATTTTATTATGATGAGTTTGGTCGTCCTTCATTTTCTTCCACTTCACCCTATGTCAATGATAACGAGGGTATGGTTGATCAACCTAATGACACAGATGTCCAATTCATGTCTCGATCCTACTATGATGAGTATGGTCATCCCTCGTTTTCTTCCACTTCACCCTATGTTGATGATGACGAGGGTATGGTTGATCAACCCGATGAGACAAATCTCCAAGTCACGTCGCAACCTTATCTCACTTTTTCCATCCAATTGTAATCTTCCATCCTATCTCAATCCTAATTCGTCATCATTTGTCACACAAGTTATGACTTGGGGCATGAATTACACAATTTCATTATCATATGTGCTCCCACCCGTCCAATCAGTGCCACAAGTGGTCAGTGCTCTACAATATCAATCTCAAGTAACATCACAACCTATTGTTTCAAAACCACGATTCAGTTATCTACTATAGCGTCCTAAAATTGCAACACTTGCAATTTTGACTACATTTGGGTCTTCACGATGGTGGCGCAATGTCGAACCTGAATGGAGACCCCGAAACCTGTTTACGACATCAAAAACTGCATCTTTCTGCACCTTGGCCTGATCCTCCTTGCACCCTGCTGTCCCGGGAGGTGGGACCATGGCGCCCAGCGCCCTGGTCCCTGGCCCTATTTTGGGCCCGGTCTCTTGTTGGGCATCGGGTCTTCAAGTTTGCAATTTGGAAAATAATGCTCCTAGGTCGGCCTAAGGTCGAAAAAATCAGTCTCCTAACCCTAATTGACAAGTATATAAACTACATTTCCCCTCCCAGAAAGGGAGCGCAAAAAATATACGTATGCAAGAGGCAGAAGCGATAGGCAAATATTCAAACATTTAAACATTCAAGCATTCAAGCATTCCTTCAAGCAATTAGGCATTCTAAGTCTCCATTCAAGGCTAGGTGTTGCATTCAAGACAAGGATTCAACCATTGAAGAGGAGATCACCTACAACATACAACATCATTACACCTTCGCATGTAAGAATACAAACATTCTTACAACAAGGTATCAGTACTTGATTACATTACAAACACTTACATTTACAGCATTCTCATTTCTTGGTTAATTCCAAAACCGGGGTTTGACCTAAAGGCAAACCCCTAATCCCTAACCCCCCAATCATCCTCTCTTTTCTGTGTGTAGGTTGCAGGTATGCGGCTGTAATTGAAGATCTGGAATCCTTGTGTAGAGACGAACATATCCCCCTTCGTTTCGCGGATTTTTTGGAGGACCGTGTGCACTCCGGGCGCCATCATCCCATCAACTTTTGCTCAAACTTGCAGGACAGCATCATCTCGACATTTTACTGCTAATTTCAGGTCTGTAGCTTCATCCCGTGTCCCTATCTCTGTCTACAAGCGAATCTTTCTTTCTTTTACATACATTCCTAGTTCAATCCTTCTATCTACATTCTTTACAAAAGAGGGTATCCTTGTTGTCTCAACCCTTGAAACTCATTTAGAATTCAATCTTGCATTGTGTGGGATCGGATCTTGTGAGTTTCAACCCCTCTTTTGAATGTAAAGTCTCTCATAAGTGAAAACCGTCAATCCTAGTGACCTCCTTTCTCTCTCCATGGAGTGGGGGAACACCTAGGGTTCGATTTTCCGCTTTACATCTACAAGCATGGCCTTCACAAATTTTTATGATAAAAATTCATGAACAAGCACGTGGCACCAGTCACAATCCTTTGTCTTATCACAATCCTCCACCATCCATTTTCTTCTATCTCAATCCACGATCCACCACATCTTATCTCAATCCACTGACTTCCCTTCCAACTCCCACATCTATCATTCCTCTCTCACTTTCTACCATCATTGAAGACCTTTCATCCATTGAGATTCTCCCCTTGCAATCCCCGTCACCTACTCCTACAGTCATTCAAACTCAATCCAAGGAACCTCTCATCCTTCCATCCACTCTATCTGTCCCAGTTGAGGAACTTCCCATCCTTCCATCCACTCCATCTATCCCAGTTGTGGAACCTCTCATCCTTCCATGTATTCTATCTATCCCAGTTGAGGAACTTCCCATCCTTCTATCCATTCTATCTATCCCAGCTGAAGAACTTCTCATCCTTCCATCCTCTCCATCTATCCCAGTTGAGGAACTTCTCATCCTTCCATCCATTATGTCTATCCCAATTCAAGAATCTCCCATCCGTCATCCAGTCCATCCATCAAAGTCATTAAACCTTCCATCATTTCATCCATTCCACTTGAAGAGTCTACCCACTTACCTCTCGTCACACCAATCCCAACATTCCAAGATCTTGTTCCAGAGCATGTTCAAAAAATTATTGATCCAAGTAAAGATCCTCCCATTCCATCTCCTTCATCTCAAGATCCCCTATCAGCCCCTATTCCAAGTCAAGACCCTCCTGTCCCATATACTCCACCTCTTGATCCTCCATTTCCTCCTATCCAAACCATCCCACCACCATCACTCTATCGCCTTGGTTTGCTTACATTCGTCCATGGCAGTTCGTTCGCAAAAGAAGAACATCTCATATGCACCACCCATTCTCCTCCATCTAATAAGGGACTCACATCTTGTTACCTAGAGAACAAGTATCCTACTTTAAATAAAATGTTAAAAAAAAATGAACTATAAAAAAAAAGGCTTAAGACTACATGAGCAAGGCATTTTGGAGCCCATCCATGTCAAAGCACATATAGGATCTCATGGTCTCGTTTACATATCCTAAGGTGCTTCAAATAAAAATGTTGCTACAACTAATTCAAAATTCAACTATGCTTCGAAACACACCATTGCATCTTCCCATTGTTCCTCCAAATCATTTAGTACCATCCCCCCTCCTCCATCATAAAAAACTAAAACAACCATCCATCTTCCTCCTTCATCCTCAAAATCCATTTTGGGTCCCTATATCCCAAAATCTACCTTCATATATCCCCCACATGCTAAATCCATTTCAGGCCATTATATCCCAAGATCCCATCCTCCATCTTTTCCTGCTTGTCCCTCCATACACAAATCCACTATCTCTGTCACTCATCATAAGCATCTTATTCCTTTCATTCCTAGTCAAGATCAACAAAGGCACATGTCACCACATTCCATCCAACATCCTACCTCCATCACTTCACCCACATTCCCTCCATCTCCTCCATGTTTACACACTCCTTCCAATGCTACTCGTAGCAATTTGGATGCCAAATAAAAAATGAATAAAGCTAAACATCCACAACGATATAAAGATGACCATGTCCACTCAAAAATACATGTTCCAAAAGTGCAAAAGATGATACAAAAATTCAATGAATCCCAAAGGCCACAAAAGCCCACTAAAGCAAAAGCAAAAAGAATGTGCATTCTAAAGCACAAAGAAGCAAAGCAAAAATAAGTAGTGCATCCAAAAGAAATACCTGCAATGGCATCCAAAATTGCTAGTCCACCTACTAAACATTCTCCTCCTTCATCTCCTAAGTCTATTTTGGGTACCTATGTCCCAAAGCTCCCTATCATAGTTCCTCCATCATATCCACATGCTACATCCATCTCCTCTCTGCTCATCCCACTTCCTCCACAACATGTGCCAATGTTGGTCCTGATAGCATCCCCCCATCACGCTCACTTTCCCACATTCCATCCAAAAACTTTCAACTACCATATCCCTTGCATTTCCAATCAAAACTATCTAATCCAAGCCTTTGCATAATCCACTCCTTCATAACAAAGTTGTACCAAAATCCAATGATCACTCCAAATGGGCTTCTATTACCTTGATATGGAACTTGATGCTTGAGTCCTCCATCCATCTCCCTTATCACCTATCCTCCAAATCCATTTATCCTCATCCCTCTCCGTCCATGAATTTCCTCTCAAATATCGAAAAATACAAACAAACAAAAAGAAAAAAAAGAAGAAGAAAAAGTAAAGAGAAAAATTCATCCAATGGTGAAAACTTGGCAAACAAGCGCCTTGGACAAGTACCATGATGAAAACCTGGCAAACAGGTATCATGTGTAATTTCTCCTCATCCTTTTGCTCTCCACACTCGGGGGCAAGTTTTTTCTTTCCATCTAGCCATTTCCTCCACCACATCCATCTACCTACCATACCCAACATATCATATCCAATCCATGCACTTCCTCCATCCTCCCTTGGATCTTGATAAAAAGAAAAGGCCACTATGCATACATGCTTTTGAAACCTCTTGGCCTTTGTTTCTCTATAACACTTTTTCTCCATTATCCTTCCTATCCACCCATCCTTCCTCCCTTCCATGTAATCCTTTCACACATCTCTATGGTCGTCACCACCCATCACCCTATCTTCCATTCGCTTCCCTCAGCTTCCCATCCCTTTGTTGGTCATTGTATCATATCCAACCATCTATCTATCCTTATCTTTTAGTTCCTCCATCCCTCCATCTTGTCATATCCATCCATCCACCAATCCTTGGACCTCCTAGTTCCTCCATCATTTCATTTGTAATCCGATCCATCCACCAATCCTTTTCTTCCATTCACTCGTTTATCCACTGATCCTTCCTCTAGTCCATGTAATCCTTCTACATCCCTTTTCAGTTCCTCCTTCCCTTCATCCATAATCGGTTCCTCTCCCAATCCTCATCTACCTTTTTCCCTTCGTCCCTCATCTTTGGATCTCCCAACCAGATTCCCAACGCTTTCATCTCCAAATCCTTTTCCGCCTATCCTCCATCCTTTCCTTCCTCCCATTGTATCCTTCCATTGCCTCTTGTACATCTAGCTCTAGGCTACCCCCATTCAATCCAATGCCATCCATCCTATCAATCCATCTCCTTCGAGCAATCCCCCATCATGTGCAAATCTTATCCATTTTCCTCCACTATCCAAGGTCAGGCACTAATCAAATCATCCAATTGCATCCTTGGTTTTGTTCCCAGCCTTGCTGCAAGCCTCGATCGTAGTCTTTTCATCATTATCAAGATGTATCCTTCCCAATCATCAACATCAATCTCTCATCACTTTTCCTCTTGACAGGGGCAAAATCATGCATGTCCCTAGGTATCCCTCCATCGTTTGTATCTCTTATGGATCTTGTATATAGGTGTCGTTGTACATAATCACATGTTGGTCCCATCCTTTGAGGTCATATCCTATCAGCTAGTTCTTGAACAATCATCTTTGAGCATCTTTGTCATCGTGATCGTATCAAATACCTTTTGTCATCCCATTATCAATCTTTTATCCTGGTGTTGTTTCGAGATGTATCCTTCTCACTAACACCCATCATCATTCTGTGCATGATGTACCCTTCCTCAAATCAGACATCATCAAATCCTCATCCAATCAATTATCCTTTTGTCAAAAGACATCTAAGACACTCGTGTTGGATTTGATTATTTTTTATCTTTGTTTATCTTTTTAAGCTCTTGATGGCTTTGTTTCCTCTTGGTCACCATGATCTTTTATATCATGGTGCGCTAGGAATAACATGGCTCAGGATGTGATCTTGTTGCTTTTGGTTTTGCTTGGCGTGTCTTTTTTATGTTTCCCTTTGTTGTACCCTCATGAGGTCTCTGTCATTTCATGTTACATTGGGGCACATCTTCTGCTTGGGGTTCTTATAGCATTGTTTCCTGTAGGGTCTCTGTAACTCTGTGTGGTGCTAGATTAGCCTATGTGTCTCTTTATATGTTTCAATCCATGCATTAGTTGTGAAATTCTACCCTGGTTCCTTATACCTTGGTGACTCACAGACACTGCTAAATCAAAATAAGAGCTCTGTACATGGCATCCTATTTTGTTATTGCTCGCGCTCCATGATCATTTCATCTGTATCATCCATTGCATTTGCATTCTCTCCTCTTCTCGTTCTTCCTTTGTCGTTCTATCCTGTCTATTGGGCCATTGTTTCTTTCGAGATGCTGCCCAGTTCCTTTTCTCTCTGTGCACCC
This sequence comes from Cryptomeria japonica, assembly GCF_030272615.1. Classification (NCBI taxonomy): domain Eukaryota; kingdom Viridiplantae; phylum Streptophyta; class Pinopsida; order Cupressales; family Cupressaceae; genus Cryptomeria; species Cryptomeria japonica. The sequence continues at coordinate 671,437,553 of NC_081406.1, read as the reverse complement.
TCTCAAGGGGGCATCCCTACCCATTCTTTCATTCACTTGGGGTATTTTCTCATTCCCCTTTCTTTTTCTTCTCTCGCAAGTGTCTTATTGTCTTCGCATCAACGCTATTCTAGCACCACCACGAAGAGGGAAAAAGTGTAGACAATTAAATTTGGTTAATCAATTTAATCAAATTTATTTCCCTTAACCATTTAATTAATTGAATATCTTAATTAATTATCCCATTCCTATTAATTAATTCCTAATTAATTAATCCCCTTTTCATCCTATCATGTTAATTAATTTATAATAAATTAATCCACCTTTTTTTAATCATACCATCATAATGCCAAAATAATCTCTCTCTAATCTAGTTTTCATACATCATACCGTTACTCTGCCAAAATCATTATTCAACCTATCCATTATCATTTTCATCCATCAATCCATTATCATTTGCTATCATGGAGCAATATCGAACATCTGAAGCTACGTCACGAGAACACATCCAATCACGAAATAATCAAATCGAAGCGGGCATTTGGTTTGCATTTTATGTTTTTATTTTTATGCTTGTTTTGGTTTCATCATTCCAATCTTGAGGTGTATGATGCATTGTGTTTGTTCGGTTAATTATCTTTCTTTTTAGCCCTTAGTTTAGCACACATATTTTTCATCACACAGATATCTAATTACAAATAAAGAAAATGCAGATTATGATTATAGAAATGGAAAGAGTGGATGACAAGGAGCTTTCGGTCCAAACTGGGCATCTTGACCAATGATGCCATCACGACATGCAAACGTCCATGCAACACATTGTAGTCTCATATGGACTGAAACTCAAAAGACTCGAAAAATGGAGAAAACCCAACTTTGTGTTTTGGCTGACCTACAAAACCTATAAGTTATAAACGTAGCAACGAATACTAGAGATAACAAATATAAATGAAAATAAAATAGATATACACATGCAAACCTCAGTGCATTCAAATGCTTCCAATAAACATGTACACATACAAAAGAGGAAAAATGTTTGGGTTTCTTTGGGGACTTACGTCAATCAAATCCTTATTTTAGTGTTTCCACCTCCACAACAGAGCTAAATAGATAGATATATCAAAGATAAATAGGTACAATGATAAAATGATTAGATAGACAAGATAAATAATTTGATCAGTAAGGGATGTAATAAATCCCAAGATGCTTAAAGACATGAGAAATATATTACTAGTGAGGCTAGAAAAAAATCCAAGGGAGTTACAAAGGATTATTGTGAGAGATTGAGATTGTTATAGCAAATTAGAGACTATTGTAGCAAGCGAGATAGAGCAAGAGAAAGCTGAGAGATCTTAGAGAATGAGATAAATTTCTTGAGAGAACCAAGAGAGCTTGCATAAATGAAATATTTAAAAGAGATAACAAGAGGGGAAAAGGGGGTTGTTGAGTCAATCTCGAAGATTCCAAGCTGTTTCCATTGACCTGGTAGGTGACAAGTGTCAAAATGCTTAGAATCAATATTTGAATGTTCAAATGTCATGAGACATTTGCATGGCGCACAAACATCCACATGGCATGCTATTGTCCAAACAAATCAAGCTAAAAAATGTCAAGTAGCAAGATAAACTCATGATCAATGTGAAACTGACAAAAGAAGGCAGCTATAGATTGAAAAAGGTTTCATGAGCATTAGGGAAAAGGCTGATGCAAGGGTTAACATGAGCTTACTCAGATGCTAAGGGAATGAACAATAAAGTGGCTACAAAAGTGTAGGTGAATTGCAAAGGGGTATGCAATTTTTGACTCTGCACATGGACTTTATATGCTTTATTGCATGGCCTTTATACATAATTTATATGCTTTATTACATGCTTTAGTGCACTCTATTACATGCACTTTATATGTCATGTTGTTACATGCTTTACTGATTTAGTATACATTAAATGACAATTAAAATTCATAACTTACATTGAACATATTAGTTCATTATTTAGTTGGGATTTTTAGAAATATATCAAAGTTTTGAAATGTATAGTTCATTTCTAACTATGAGTACCAATTTAAGAACTTATTTATTTATTCAATAAACACACACGTTAACGATTTGGGAACTTATTTAATATACATATAATATTACAAATAAAGTGACAAATTCAAACTTTTAAGAAATACAGATGTTAAATAGAACAAGTCAATGCACAAAATTGATCCAATTCATTAGTAATCAATTGTAATGCTTGTAGAAACAAACATGTTTGATATATATTCTTGTAGGAGACTCGTGCAATAACGAATGAATCAAGTTAAGTAAATTAAACAATTGAATACATAATTTTTTTTACAAAATTACACTATATGTACAACTAAAAATTTAGAGATTAATTAAACATGGGACAATTGATTCTTACCATATATGAGGATTTATTAATTTGTCATGAACTTTCAAATGCATCTAGTTGTGTAGTACTCATTAACACCACCTGCAAAAAAAATTAGGATCTACCTACAACAAAAATAGTTAGATATAAAACTAGGGTACATCTTAAGGGGATGCACATTAGCATGTCTTAAGGGGATATCTTATTAGGATGGCTTAAGGGGATGGACCTATTTAGGATGGCTTGAGGGGACATATAATTAGGATTGCTTAAGTGGATCTCTAACTCATATGACTTAAGGGGATATCTAATTAGGATAGCTTAAGGGGATGGGACTAATTAGGATGCCTTAAGGGGATTTCTTATTAGATGGCTCGAGGGGATGGACCTAATCAGGATGACTTAAGGGGACATCTAATTAGAATTGCTTGAGGGGATTTATAATCGGGATGGCTTAAGGGTATATCTCATTAGGATGGCTTAAGTGGATGGACCTAATTAGGATAGCCTAAGGGGACATCTCAGTAGGATGGCTTAATAGGATGGATCTCGTAGACACCTAAAATTGTCTTGTCTAATTAAATAAATATTTTTATTTATTTATTATCTAAGTCTAATTCTTCTATTAATTAAATGAATTTTTATTTATTTAATTAATTCATTTATCCTCTTCTAAGCCTTTTCTCATTTAAACAAATACATTTATTTATTTAAATTATCATTTTCCTAAATTAAATAAATATCTTATTTATTTAATTGATCCCACTTCTTCTATTAATTAAATAAATCTTTATTTATTTAATTAATTCATTAGCCTTTTCTACCCATGACACTTGTCATTCATCTCTTAATTCATTCACTACCTACCCTCTCATTATTTTCTTATTTTCTCTACCTACCCTCTAATCCTAGCCGACCATTTTTATCTTTTACACCTCTTAATCTTATCCCTCCATTTCTTATAGTGTCTTCTATATAAGGAGATGCTTCCTTCATTATCAACCCTGATTAGTTGACTACCTGACTACATTAGCATTCAAACTTTCATATGCAATCAAGCCTACTTGCAACCACATTTCCGTTCTTTGTTGAGCTCTTGTGCACATATAAAATCTGAGAGCAAATATATCAAGCAAGATCAATGGAGATAGGAAGAATGGAGATCCAAACCCTATTGAACATGTGATGGTATAATCTTTGTGATTTCATTTGATTTGCATTGTCTCAGGTAATCTTCATATGTTGTGGTGGATCTTTGTTGTTGTTAGGCTAGGGTTTTGTGATTGAATTAATTTAGTCTTTCACTATTGTTGTTATTTTCACCATATACAAATCTAATTAGGATGGCTTAATGGGACATCTAGTTAGGATATATTAAGGCGATGAACCTAATTAGGATGGCTTAAGGGGACATCTCATTAGGATGGTTTAAGGGGATCTAGAATTAGGATGGCTTAAGGGGATCTAGAATTAGGATAGCTTAAGGGGATCTAGTTAGGATGGCTTAAAAGGGGATCTCTAATTAGAATGACTTAATTCAATATCAAAGTACAAAATAACAATAAATGAATTTTAATTATGTAAAGAAATATCATTGTCATCAAAACATGTTTATATAGTGTCATCTGCATCCTCTTTTGTTTTCAATGCATCTATAACTATCTCATGTTCTTCCATAGAAATTGTCCACAACTCTTTATTAGCAGGTCTCCTACAATATCTCACTAGTTGTATATTTTTTGCAACAATCGAATGTGAGTAGTGTATAATCTTCTTATTTGTTTCATAATTTTGAAGGCAAGCAAATCATTCTTCATTGTTAGATATTTTTGTAACCAAGTACCAACAACCACCATTGCATTGGTTGGATAATGTTAGAACATAATGTTATTAGGGATCACATCCTTATAAAATTTATATATAATGTTCTAATATAAGGTTATAAAACCTTATATATTATATGCTTTATAAGCATATCCCATTTGAAATAATTATAATCTAATAACAATTAGATTATTGATTATTTGTGAGTGGGGGTTATTGAAAAGGTGTGACTAGTGAAGCCACCCTTCCTCCTATATTTAAGGAGGTTCTCTCTTATTTGAGAGGTGTGTGAATTTGGAGCTTTATGGTGAGTTGTATCACTATGCATAAGAGGTATTATTGGCCATGTGGAAGTATTGGAGGAGTATCCCTAGGTTTATGTCTATTATATGATAGACTATATTTGTAAGTATTTTATTTAAATGATGCTTTATGGGGTTTTTTACCCGAAAGGGTTTTCCCCATGTATATCTTGTGTAATGTGTACATTTATGCATGTATGTTTCAAATTTCATTTACTTTATAATCTTGTTTATAATGGTTACTATCCTAAGATCCTAATTTCTAACATGGTATCAGAGCAGGTTAGGCTATACTAATCATTTTTACAGGTTATACTAAAAGATATGTTGAACTTGATGGAATTCTTATTTATGCTAAATCAACACATATGTAAGACCACTTTTACATTTGGTATGCTTTCTCTATTTTTTAAAAAATCAATCCATCAATGCTAAGTTGGCCGGAGAGACTAAATATCTTTTACAAGTGATATCTAACTAGATTTCCATGCTAATTATTATTATTTTTTATTTTTATTTTCCAATATGCTCTTGAAAATTCATTCCATAGCTTTTACGTTTGCTAGAATGTTTTGTTTAGTAAATTTAACTACCAAATAGAATTCAAGATATATCAATTGATGTGAGACCATAACAAAAGTAGCAATTGGTTTACATTATGACCCTCACTCTTTCATGAGAAACTTCAATATTGAAATATCACTACAATCATTAAGATAATATTTTTCTAATGAAGCGCATAAATAAAATAGACAAAAAGATCCCAATAATTCTTCAAATTTAACAATACATTGAATCAAACATTAGCATAAATAAAATAGACAAAAAGATCAAACTTGATAGAAATTGAACACCAGTATAAATTAATACATAGTGCAAAATCTTTTTTATTGATTACGAGAACTCCATGTATCTTCTTATTACTTCAAAATATTTACACGATAAAATTTGCATCTGCTATTAAATAACATTTACCGTTATAGTCTACCCACAACTTTTAACTCTAGATGTTTTTTTTTTTTAAATTATATATTTTTATATAAGATAATATTGTTGTTCGACATGGAATTTCAAATTTTGAACTTAAATAGTGCAATTTTTTTGTAAAAATGTTCGTTTAACTAATTAAGCAAATAGAATCTTTGAATTGAAAATGACTATGCTCGCGAAAGACAGAATCAAGTCTTCTCTCTGCGACCATCCCTTTCCTCTGCAAGGTGTTTATCATGGCTATGGGAACCGTTTTGTGGTTCTGGCTAATGATGCTAGGGAAAATGAATTGAGTAGAGCAAAATCTCGGATCAACAAGCAGGAAACTTTCTTTGCTAAAACAAAATACCCACTAGTTGTTTCGACTAGGGCTCCCCTTCCTTCGCTCCAAGGCAGGGATCAAAACTGGAAGCCGGTAAGGTGCCGAAACAAGAAGGCAGAAAGGCAATCAAATCTCTATAAATGACACCCCAACCCTGGGTGGAAGGAAGGTTCTGTAAAACCTAACCGGACAAACAGTCCCACGGCTTCAGCCACTAAAATGTTTGCTGGCAAATCTTCCAAAGATAGCCCCAATGGGATAATCATTGATATTGATTCCCAAACAGTGGATATGTATCAAATGCATTGCAACGAAAGAATGTTTTTTGCACGACGGAAAGGTTGGGGGATTCCGTCTGAACAAATTGCCAACTGGGTCGCGTCTTCTCTCAATAATCAGGTAAAAATTGACATCCTCCCTGATCAGTTCTTAGCTATTGAATGCGTTAATCAAAATTTTAAAAATTCAGTACTAAATAAGGGTTTATCTGAGTTCATGGGCTTAGGGTTTGACTGCTGGGAGTGGCATACCCTCTTTCATCCTTCGCAATTAAATTCATGTATGGTTAATAGAGCTATATCACTCGAAAGAATCCCAATTGAATTAAGAAATAATGACTTTTTAAGAATTTTAGGGAATAACATAGGCAAATTTGTAGAAGTTAAAAAATCAGCTTTAAGCTTCTTTAACAATCTTCTGATTGTCAACATGAATATAAACATTAAAATTGTCGAACCAGTAACACTAAGGTATGATAATCTAAGTTTATCTCTCGAATTACCCTTCTACAATGGTCCTTTTGAAATGGATAGACCAAGGAAGTTCCCCTCAAAAAATGCTTTCCCTAAATTAATCACTGAATCGAGAATACCTCCAATTAGATTTGTGGATGGAGGGGGTTTCACCATCACAGGCTTTAATAACTTCAGCACTAATCTTCCTTCTCCGGTTCTATGTCATCAGAAATCCCTATTTAAATCCCCATGCTCTCAGCCCCAACCACCTCCACCGTTTGTCCCTCCTATGGGTGACCCTTATAGCAAGATTGGTAATTTGGAAGAAGGGGAAATTTGTGAGGGGCTCCCCCAGTTTGAACGATCCGGTATGACAATTATGTCACCATTAGGCTCTCTTACCCCACAAGATAGAGAGAACTCCTTAAAAACTTCCCCTCTGTGGGATCTTACTACCCTATCACTTTCAAAAGATAAGGGTAACTCTCCCCAATATCGAGAAAAGACTTCATGGCAATCCCATCAAATCTTCCTAGTTTCAAATCTGATAACCCCTCTAGAGGAAAAGGCTGGTCTTTCATCCCCAGAGGCTGACCCTGACACAACTATAGCTTTTGAGGCTGACCAAGTATCCAAGGAAGTTGATATCATCGCCAATTTCATAGGGGAAGAAGTAGTAAACGACCTCATGGATCAATTGATTGATGAAATCTGTGATAACGAAGAATTGGAAAGACAAATGGGATCTCCTCGTTAATAATCTAGTAAATATTACTAGAGCTAACTTAGAAACAGAGGAACTCTTCATAGCATCAGAGAACACGGAAAATCAACATCCTAACACCTTGGGCATTCTCTGCTCTGTTAAAAGCAAAGATTCTCCAGATTATGCCAAACTCGATAAAAGAAGGGGCAGGAGATCCTTAGCCGAATTGAGATTGAAGGATGAAGAAGCTAGGGGTCAATCCAAAATATCTACTCTTTTTAATGTAGGGGAGGGGAAGTACCTCCCCACAGAGCCATGAAAATCATAACATGGAATGTTAGGGGATTGAATGCCCCTAACAAACAACGCATCTTAAAGCGTTGTATCTCTGACTCTAAACCTGACTTAATATTAATTCAAGAAACAAAAATGAATGCATCCGAGATATCTATCTTTGGGCAAAAACTAGGGGTTAGACAACTTAATCATTCCCTAGCCTCTGGTGCTTCAGGGGGCTTAGCTATCATTTGGGATCCTAGAACCCTTTTGTTCACACCACTAGAGATCCAGCAGAACTGGATAGGAGGAGAGGTTGTAAACTACAAAAATAACCTCAGATTCAAACTAATTAATGTTTATGGTCCCATCTAGAATAATGAAAAGGTGAAAGTATGGAAGGATATTGAGATCTTTCTTAAAAGCTTCCCAAACGACCTTAGTATCATTGGGGGAGATTTTAATGCCATCACTAAAGCCTCAGATAAAAGAGGAGGAAGCAGCAAGCTTCCTCCTTCAGCTATAGACTTCAATCTCTGGATCAACAGGAATTCCCTGCTGGAAATCAAGACGGCAAAGAATGCCTTTACTTGGAACAATAGAAGATCTGGTTTTTGTAATATAGTAGAGAAACTTGACAAGTTCTTTATCTATGGTGGGCTCTCAAAGCTGAATTACTCCTTGAAGGCAGAGCCTCTTCCTTTATCAGGATCAGACCATTTCCCACTCCAATTAAACTTATTATTAGACTATACCCCCAAAAAATATCCCTTCAAATTTGAGAATATGTGGTTTAGAGATGATAACTTTCTAAGCTTACTTGAAAAATGGTGGAGTAGCTCCACTTTCTGAGGTTTGAAGATGGTTATTGTTGCAAGTAAGCTAAAACTTATAAAAAGGAAGCTCTTAGAGTGGAATAGGACCAAATTTGGTAACATCTTTGACAAAAAACATCAATAGAGAATGATCTCAATAGGGTTAATATTGAGGTCCTAGAGAGAGGGATGGATGAGCATCTTTTCCTTAAGGAGAAGGCCCTTCTCTCGGAATATGGAAAGATACTATCCTGCGAAGAGATTTTTTGGAAACAAAAATCCAGAGAGACTTGGCTGAAGGAGGGGGACCGAAATACTAAGTTCTTCCACAATAGCACCAAGCAAAGGAGAGGGGTCAATCGAATTTCTCAAATTATGAACAACCATGGTTCCATCCCGTCTGAACCAGATATGGTAGCGTCTAAAGCAGCTAAGTTCTATGAGAATATCCTAAACAATCTTGAAGGCTCTGACCTTAAGGGCCAACTCGACTTCATTAAGAATATCCCGAAACTCATAACCAATGACAACAACCAAATCCTTTTAAAGAAATTCTTTGTGGAGGAGGTTAAATCTACCCTCTTCAAGATGAATCCAGACAAAGCTCCGGGTCCAGATGACTTCCCCACTAGCTTTTTTCAAAAATGCTGGGATTTTATGGGAACAGAAATCACGGAGGCCTTAGAAGGGGTAAGGAACTCAGGAAAGATTCTTAAAGAAGTCAACAACACCTTCCTCGCCCTCATTCCAAAAAAAGAAAACCCGGAGAGCTTCAATGACTTCAGACCAATTGCTCTCTACAACACTTTGTACAAACTTTTAACTAAAACCTTAGTAGCTAGACTCCAAAATCTCCTTCCCTTAATTATCAGTGAGGAACAAACTGGCTTCGTTATGGAAAGATCAATCTATGATGGGGTGATTATCGCCCAGGAAGCTTTGCATTCAGTTCAGCTTAACAAATCACCAAGCATGTTAATCAAATTGGACATTAGTAAAGCTTATGACAAAGTTGACTAGCGCTTCCTCTGCAAATGCTTGGAAGCCTTTGGCTTTTCGAAAACTTGGATCAACCTTATCTACGAATGCATATCCACCCCTAGATTCTCGGTTCTAGTTAATGGCTCCCCAGAACTTTCCCTTCAGCGGCTATCCTCTTCCAAACTTGCTGAAATCAATAAGCATCTTAGAACTTTCTTCTGGCAGGGAACTGATAACAACCACAAAATCTCACTTATCTCTTGGGACAAGATATGCTCACCCAAAGAGGACGGGGGTATTGGCATAAAAAACCTTCGAGTCCAAGGAAGAGCATTGGGGGCAAAGTTGGTATGGAGATTATTCAGATACCCACATCTTAAATGGGCAAGATTACTTAACCTCAAGTACCTTAATGGAGATGACCCATCCCAAATATTTAAGGAGCCCAACCCCCCTAGAGGCTCTTGCCTTTGGAATTTTATACTTGAATGTAGGAAGATCATCACGGACAGGCTTACTTGGAACTTAGGCTCAGGGGACAAAGTTCTCTTTTGGTCAGATTCATGGGGAGGTTATAAAGCCATTGAAAACATCCATGACTTTGGGACTACCTGAGTCCTTCTTGAAGCAAAAAGAGGTCCCCTGTTAAACAGTTACCTATCCCCTTCAAAGGAGGGGGTTGGCTGGCAATGGATCGAAAGGGATGATGAAGTCATCCCGATAGGAGACAAGCACAAACTCTTGTCCATTCTCAATTCTAGGAACTTTGTCCTAAGTCATGATAAGGACAAGCTTGTATGGGAAGGCTCCTTAAAAGGAGAATACAATGCCAAGGATGGGTACTCTCACATATCCAAAGTAGTTTTAAGGCCTAAGGTAGAACTTCCACTAAACCTTTGCTGGGATAGGAACTGTTTGCCTAAGGCAAGCATTTTCTCCTGGCTTGCAATCCAAAGCAAACTCCTCACTACGGACAAATTTAGGCGTATGGGCTATGAGGGTCCTAGTAGATGTCCCCTATGCGAAGCAGAGGAAGAGGACACCAATCATATTCTCCTTAACTGTCCCTATGCTCATCAATGCTGGATATGGTTTGCCAATAAACTTGAATGGTCTGCAGCCTTTCCCAACACCATCTTAGGGATGCTTATGGCTTGGCCTCTTCTTAAGAGAGGTTGTCTCTTCGAAGGATTATGGAGAGCTCTCCCATCATCCATAATGTGGGAACTTTGGAAAGAAAGAAATAGGCGCATCTTTAAGAATGAAAAACTAGATGTCCTAAGAATCATTAATAAAATAGAGTCAGCTGTCAAAGAGCTTGTAAGTAACAGACTCTCCTCGGGTTCACTTAAAAATGCTTCCATATCTTACTAGGATGAAAAGATTAAAAAACATTGGAAAGGCTTGACCTTTCCCCCCTTTGTAAGTGTAGGCCCTATGGCCAGCCTTCAATCTAGAGCATCATGCAGATGGCATCCCCCTGGTGAAGGGTGGCTGAAGTTAAACTTTGATGGGGCTTCCCGGGGCAACCCAGGGCAAGCAGGGATAGGATGCGTTGTGCACAATTGGGAAGGCAAGGAAGTAGCATCCCTTGCTTCTCCAGCCAGCATTATTACAAACAATCGGGCAGAACTGTTGGCCCTGGTGGAAGGTTTGCTCTTATGCAGGAAACTTGAAGCGAAGTGCTTAGATATTGAGGGTGATTCGGCTATAATTGTCAATGCTCTTAGAAAAGGTAGCATCCCCAATTGGAAACTTAATACCTTGTTATCAAAGGCTCTGGATCTATGCAAAGGGTTTGATAGGTTTACAGTTAATCACATCTATAGGGAGGGCAATAAAAGGGCAGATGAGCTGACTAACTTGGGGGCTGATGGCATCAAACTCCTTTCCTTGCCTACCTAAGATAAGTTCTGCCCTTTCTATGTTCTCCTTGATCTATAATCCATTTTCAATCTACTCCTAGAACTGAGGTGTTCAGAAAATCATCAACCTTACAGATATATCTTAGCATCCATAGTTAGTTATCACCTCTATATTTAGATCTAGGAATAGATTCTGGGCGTCCTCAGCTTCCTCCAAAATACATTTGCTGGGTATTTGAATATACTAAGTATATATACACAAGTCTGGTTATATATGCATGTGGGTATATATACATAGATACAATTACAAACATACATTCATACATCAATACAAATAAATAGATATATAAACACATATATGTATGGATGTATGGATGCATGCAGGCATATATGTATGTATATATAGATATCCACACATATATTTTCCAAATGTGATATACATACTTACATATATCCACATATCCATGAGAAAGTTATATCTATAAATACAAATCCTCATATATATAAATACATTTCATGTAGAAGTTTTATATATATAATCATATTAATTAAGGTCTATAGACTTTTAACCATGTATTTCAAACTTATTTATGCCTCAGAAAGGCTCCTAACCCTTGTAAGTCTACCTTCAGAATCTTCAGAGCCATCGGTTATATATATATATATATATATTTCATGTAGAAGTTTTACATATATAATCATATTTATCAAGATCTATATACATTTAACTGGATATCTCAAACTTATTTATGCCTTAGATAGGCTTCGAGCCCTTGCAAGTCTACCTTTAGAATCTTCAAAGCCATTGGTTAAATATTCACTTTTTTAATTAATCTTTGAGGATTTTCCCCTTTAAACCTTTTTAGACAGGCTCTAAATAAAGGGACACCTTGTGATATAAGTAGTATCTTTCTTCCTTCTTCTTGGGTAATACTTAAAGTTAATCGCGATGTCATAGGCTTTGGGATTAGAAGAAGACTAATCCATACATTAAATAAGTTTAGGATTATAAACATGAGTTCATATCTCAGCTAAAGTATATGAAGCATGAATATAGAGCTAACTCTATTAATGTATAGATAGCCTTCCGCTAAAACCCAAGCTTTTCAAGGTATCCATAGCTTTATTCTCCATTATCTGAACCCTTTAGTTGGAGGACTCTAGTAGCCGTATGAATCATTATTGATGAACTATACATCAGCTCCTTTCTCGATCAAAGCCTGTTTTGATGGCTAACAGCGAAAGATGAGTAATGCTGCCGCAATGATGGGACAGTTGAGTTAACCTAGGCTTGGTGGCGGCAAGGTAATATTAATGATCTCTCGTCTTGAAATGCACATTCCTTGTTTGATATTTACTATTTAGTAACTGCTCATTATTAAGTTGGTAGAGTGCGAGTCCTTCTTTGGAATGTTGAGTATCTTCCCGCTAAGCAACAATGGATACAACGCTCAGACTTATGGGGTTGAAATGCCAGATGGCCTTTGTGGGTGAAATTAAAGATGAGAGACTAAAAGGTATCCTTGTTCAACAAAATCCTCTGATTTCTGGAGCGGTTATGAAATTTCTTGGGAAGGATTTCATAATGAATGAGGACCGAACTCGAGCCAACTCAGATATTGTTGCAATGTTTATGGCCTTGGCAATGTATTTCGAGAGGGATAGGGAGGTGGTGGCGAAATTATGTAACAAAGTCTTCATCAAAGATGTTCTTGGCGAATTGGAACGGGTTCTGGTGAACATAGATGATGAACTCACAACTCCCAAGCCTCGGGACTATGATGTCTTTAGCAGGAATAACAAACCGGTTCCTCGTTTCCCTATTTTGGTTATTGAAGACCAAATGGCTTTCGAAGCTCTACGCTCTGTAAGGAGCAGGAACTTCCTATTTCTCTCCTAGATCATCCTAGTAAAGAAACCCCCATGGGATAAGTGGCTGCAGAATTATTTGGAAGCATAAAATATTACGGTCATCCCCGATCACATGCCCATCCCCCACTCCCCTGACGCCCTCTCTATAGAGACCCCAGGGAGCTCTGGACTTCGCTCTTCTCAAAAGCCGAGCAGGAAAGGATAATGGCCCAGGAAGGGCACTCGTCAAAGACAAGGTCTCGGTATTAGATATAATCTTTTTGTTTTTAGAAGTTAAGGAATACTCTGAAACATTACGCTTAATAGCCTTTTTGTGAAAAAGGACGTAGCATAGTTGATCTCTCAAACTTGATAGTCTTGAGTTGGCTTTTTCTTAGCTGTTTTAGATTACGAAGACAGTGAGTTATTTTGCTAGAAGAATATAAGGTAAGTATTTACATAAAGGTAAAATATGGATTCCAATCTTTTCTTGTTTCTGAAGATGTCTACTTTCCTGAGTTTTTCTTATGCTTCTAGGCTAAAAAGGGGAAGTAATTCAGTAATATACATTCATTCAGTAATTTATATTCTATATATATATATATATATACAAACATTCTCGGTTAGCTTTCAATAATACTGGTTTTTTTAAGATGCGTAGCCGTCATATTTTAGGCGTTATTCTCACCTCTAAAATGCTTGATTTTAGTGGTTTTCTAAAGGTGTTTACCATCCCTAGTAAAAAGGTAACTTTGTGCTTTGCATATCTAGTAAATTGTATATTTAATCCAGACAATAGCCACAAGTGATTATTAGTATTTAAAGGCATAACTGGGTCTTTCAATCCCGTTTTCCTGTAGATTTCCTGGGTCTTTTGAGCTTCAGGGATAAATATGAAGGGAAGTAGTCATGTTTTAGTGCCTCGACTATAAGGGTTTTCGTTCGGATATATCCCCTTTTATTGGTAGTCCCAGTTTCCACTACAGTTATTAGTACTGGGACAATTTATTAGGGGGTATTGAATCCTTAAGACATAGTCTAGGCAGTCATACTTTACCTTTCTGTTCTATAGACCCAACAATTCTTAATTTTTACTTTAGAACGCATGTGAAAGTATGTATTCATTGGCATTTACACTCACTAAAGGAATAATTTTATATATGAATCCAGGAGAGTCTTTGATGACCACCTGTTGAATTTCTATAATTAGCTATCTTGCATGTCATATCTTATAGACTATGGTTTAAAGGTGGTTAGTAGGCAAATTGAGGGTCGGGACAGGTATTTATATCCAGCCCGGTAGAATCATACCCCATCATCCTCTCTGCTATAATTTCAAAGGAAGGGAGGTGGGATTGATTGAATCCCATTTACCTACCCTTGTTATTGTAGCCTGGATCCCTTCTCTCTCAGGGACCGCATCCAGGAGCATTAACAAGAGTTGGTAAGTGAGAGATCCCTTATATGGCTGGGTCATGGGTTGATCATGTTGGAGCATTAATGAATTTGATACCTAACTCAGTTTTAAGTTTTATATCTCGTATGAATGTTCTTAGAGGATAGGTTTCACAAGATAAGTTTATTAAGGTATCTTTCCAGTTGGACAGTAAAAATTTTCATTTATTATAATGGGCTGAGTGATGCTAACAACCTGCCCAGTGTTTGAGCAACTAACCATGCAGGCCAAACAGGTAGGCCCCGAGCAATCATGGATACTAAACAATCAAAGCTCATCTACAGAGCTATAAAAGATGGATTTTAAGTGACATGTACTTCTTATTTATGAAAGTGGCAAATAAGGGCTTGTAAGGGAGGGGTAAAATAGAAACACCCCTCCTGATTACCCTGGCCCGGGGTCTGCTGGTTTTGTTGTAGTAAAATATGGAATTATTGTATATTATGTAAGTTAAGTTGGACTATGGTCCTGGGCAAGGTCGGAGGTTTTCTCGCCTCCACTCTTTCCTACCGGCGCCCGCACGAGTGGAGTAATGTACTGTAAACTTTAAAATAATTAATAAAATTCTTGGCCTCGGCCTCTTACCGATAAATAAAAAAAAAAAAAAAAAATTGTTGTTCGACATACATATTTATACACATAACTATACTTGTTTAATATTCAAATCTCCTATATTCATTGATAAGAGCATGATCCTTAATATCTTAATGCAAATTTTATCAAAAAAACTTAAAAACATACACCTTACTAGTTATCATCTTTTTTAAGGAATAAAGTGATAGTAGAATTTTTTAAGAGTTGGAAGTGATCTATCTTTCTATAGATGATTCGATAATTGACCAAATTCCAAACAATTGTATAAATATCTTCAAATTGATGAGAATCTATAAATGTCTTCAAATTGAAGGAAATGTCTTTTTATGAAAGACTGAAGGTAACCATAAAAAAGTCACGACCTTTACTAATTCCTTTTTAGTTAGACGACTATCTTCCCAACCAACATCTCCTTTCTCACGCTCCCCATACAAGAAAATCAAATTCATTTCTTTTGTACATATCCAATGAAGCATTTTAATAAATATATTTTGTTCGAACCATGCTATTTCATTTTAATAAATATATAATGTTTTTCATAGAAAATAGAGGCCACGACCCATAATTAAGACGTCGTGATTTTCCTCCTCTATCCCCATAACTTCCACGTTAAATTCCAAGGCTTGAGGCGCCTAATTAATGACATGCAAAGTATAGAAATATTTGTACTAGAGTTTGCTCGCCATTTTCCTTGTTTCCATATCATTCAATGGTGAGGGTAAAGT
Organism: Cryptomeria japonica; assembly: GCF_030272615.1. Taxonomy (NCBI): domain Eukaryota; kingdom Viridiplantae; phylum Streptophyta; class Pinopsida; order Cupressales; family Cupressaceae; genus Cryptomeria; species Cryptomeria japonica. Next base: position 671,421,755 of record NC_081406.1, on the reverse strand, counting down.
CTTCATCTTCGGTATATTGGGAGGATTTTTGCCTATTGTCAACATCTCTATCTAACATGTAAAGGGCCAATAAAAATTGTCTATTTAAAATGAACATTCATTGTACAAATTTTCACTCTTACAATTCAAAAGCACTCATTCAATATGGATGGCTTGAAGAGAAAATATTTTTACAATTGATAATAAAATACATTTTCATTTATGGAGGCGAGTTTTTCATACTAACTTGTCCATAGTAATCTTGAATGGCTATATTGAATTACAATGAGACTGTTTTTGTAGGGATCTTTCATATCAAATGACTCTTAAATACGAGTTTAGAGTTAAGGACTCAAAATGCTAATTCTGACTTGGGGCAAACATAAAAGTTATTTTTATGTTTAAAGGATCAAAACATTTTGAATTGTATATTTATACTATATGGAAAAGGGAATATACATTGGAGTAGAACCATTTTTTTTTTAAGAGATCATTTTTTAATTTTTATATTCACATAAAGTGGATCAACTTTCTTTTGGAGAACAGAATATTTTTTTTATGAATGTTATGGGGTGGATCTTCTATCCCATTCACATCTACAATTATACATTATCCTTGAGTAAATAGATCATCAAATTTTTTATTAACAAAAGCCTCTAAGTTCAATCTTAATTCAAAGAAGAAAAGAGACACTTAGAGACACATTTGGGTGATCCTTAATAATTAACGAACCAATGCAAAGAAGTTTATATAGAAATTGGTGAACAACTAAGTGACCCATGGTAACAAGATTTAAAGACATTTATTGGGAATGTATGTTAAAAGAGTAATCCTTTTTGGCCTCATACTTATAACTACATATCAATAATTTCTATGTACCAAAGTTGATATAATATTTTGTTACAAATTGGACCCTAAAGAATATAGGTGGTCCACACAACCATCTAAAGAGGTCACTATTTCTCTCAAAGAACTTTGAATCTTGTTATATTAAATTTGACAAATTAATTCCATTTTCACTAAGATATGAGGATGAAAAAGTGAATATAAAAAGTATGAAAAAAAAAAAGTTTCAAACTTTTGTACATCCATACACAAAGAGGATCACATAACCTTTTAAAGCATCTTTCACTAATACATTTTTTTCTATCTTGAGTGTTACTTTAGCTAAAAAAAATTAAATATCTTTTAAGTATCCTCTAAATTTATTGGCTGTAAAGCATCTACTTATAATGGGTGGCTATCACCCTTATAAACTGTCTGGGGAGCAAACCTAGAAAAGATAGCTCACCTGTTGCCTAATTTTTTATGGATCGTTACTATATGTAGTAGCATGTCTATTTTGTATTTTAAACAAGATAACTAATTATCCATGCCTATTCTCGTGAAAATATTTGTTGATCCCCTTGCTACCAATCATTGGACAATATTTTATATTTATGCAGAATATTATATGATCTTTGGCAAATGACAAATGCATAATACTATGTTCTTTCTTTGCACCAAAAATAAAGTTTAATTGATAACTATGATACTAACTATATTGTTTCCTCTATGGTGAGGTTATGCCTTCAAAGCATATGGTGAATGTGCTATTACACCCAAATGATGCAATACTTTGAGAAGAAGACTATCTTCTATGTGTCTTTGAATCAAATGGGCAAAATATGAAAGTAGCTTCTGAAGAATCAGTATGGCCTTGAAAATTTATGGAAGAGTTCCATTTGGATACATGTAACAGTACCATCTTACACGAAGTTACTTTACTCCCAGAAAATATCATTTCTAAAGATAAAAATGAACATTGAAGATCATGAGCACCTCACTCAAGTGAAAGCATTTTATAATAAAGGCACCTTGAAGATCATGGGAACCTCACTCAAGTGAAATAATTCTATAATAGAGGGACCTTGAAGATAATGGACACCTCACTCAAGTGAATCATTCTATAATAAAGACACTTTGAAGATCATGGGCACATGCGATATATTGGAATTTTAGCCATCACTTTGAAATCCTCTGTGCAGTGATTGGTTTTAGGTGATGCCATTAAGGGGGAGTGTACATGACACCACCTAGTCGCTAAATCCTAGATGTAAGACCTAATAGGCATAAGACCTTTAGGCATTATATGCTCCAAATTCAAACAATGCTTGGCCTTAGGTGATGCCATTGAGGGGGAGTGTGCATGCCAATGACACCACCTTGTGGCTAAATCCTAGTTTTTTAAATCCTACAGGTAGGCATATGTCCTAATGGGTATGAAATAAGACCTATATAGGCATTAGTAAGTCCTTTAAGCTTGCAGATAGGCATATGTAAGTCCCTTTTTATTTTAAATACTGTAGGTGGGCATTAGTAAGTCCTATAGGCACATTTGTGCTTAAGTCCTACGGGCATATTGTAAATTATTCTCGTTGTCAATCTTCCAGTTGTGAAAGCATTGTATTAAGTCCCACGGGCACTATGTAATGAACCTGGGGAAAAGCTAATTTGAGGAGACCGCGGCTCCAATGTAATTTTTTAAGACCTCATAGCATTGTTTTTAAAACACTGGGATTATAAATTATGACAAGATGACTTTCATGTAGTCCGGAATACATGATCTTCATGTTGGCATATATTTGTGTCCTTGTTTATCACTATCAAAAAAGACCTACATTACTGGCGTGCTTCATTTTTTCTTTTATCGAAATTGACATGTGATCTCCTATTAACATTAAGGGGGAGTATTAGAACATAATGTTATTAGGGATCACATCCTTATAACATTTATATATAATGTTCTAATATAAGGTTACAAAATCTTACATATTTTATGCTTTATAAGCATATCCCATTTGAAATAATTATAATCTAATAACTATTAGATTATTGATTATTTGTGAGTGGGGGTTATTGAAAAGGTGTGACTGGTGAAGCCACCCTTCCTCCTATATTTAAGGAGGTTCTCTCTTATTTGAGAGGTGTGTGAATTTGGAGCTTTATGGTGAGTTGTATCACTATGCACAAGAGGTATTATTGACCATGTGGAAGTATTGGAGGAGTATCCCCAGGTTCATGTCTATTATGTGATAGACTATACTTGTGTTTTAATTAAATGATGCTTTATGGGGTTTTTTACCCAAAAGGATTTTTCCCATGTATATCCTGTGTAATGTGTACATTTATGCATGTATGTTTCAAATTTCATTTACTTTATGATCTTGTTTATAATGATTAGTATCCTAAGATCATGTAAAGCGGAAAAATCGAACCCTAGTCGTTCTCCCCTCCCCAACTCCAAGGAGAGAGAAGGGGGAGTCACTAGGGTTGATGGTTTTCACTTAGGGGAGGCCTTACATTCAAAAGAGGGGTTGAAACCCACAAGATCCAATCCCACGCAATGCAAGATTGGATTCTATATGAGTTTCAAGGGTTAAGACATCAAGGATACCCTCTTTTGTAAAGAAATGTAGATAGAAAGATTGAACTAGGAATGCATGTAAAGTGGGAAATATTCACTTATAAACAGAGATAGGGATATGATATGAAGCTGCGAACCTGGAATTAGCAGTAAAATGTCGAGACGGTGTTGTTCTGCAAATTTGAGCGAAAGTTGACGGGACGATGGCGCCCGGCGTGCACACGGTCCTCCGAAAAATCCGTGAAACGAAGGTGGATCTGTTCGTCTCTGCACAAGGATTCCAGATCTTCAATTACAGCCGCATACTTGCAACCTACACACAAAAAAGAGAGGATGATTGGGGGGTTAGGGATGAGGGGTTTGCCTTTAGGTCAAACCCCGGTTTTGGAATTAACCAAGAAATGAGAATGTTGTAAATGTAAATGTTTGTAATGTAAACAAGTACTGATACCTTGTTGTAAGAATGTTTGTATTCCTACATGCGAAGGTGTAAATGTTGTTGTATGTTGTATGTTGTATGTGATCTCCTCTTCAATGGTTGAATCCTTGTCTTGAATGCAACGCTTGGCCTTGAATGGAGACTTAGAGTGATCAATTGCTTGAAGGAATGCTTGAATGCTTGAATGCTTGAATGCTTGAATATTTGAATGCTTGAATATCGCTTTTGCCTTTTTTCCATCTACCAAATGGGAGAGGAAATGTAGTTTATATACTTGTCAATTAGGGTTAAAAGACTGATTTTCCCGACCTTAGGGCAACCAGGAAATGTTATTTTCCAATTTGCAAACATAAAGACCCGAAGCCCCATAAGAGACCGGGCCCAAAATAGGGCCAGGGACCAGGGCATTGGGTGCCATGGTCCTGGGGGACCAGAGCGCCCTAGTCCTGAAGGACCAGGGCGCTGGGCGCCATGGTCCCACCTCCAGGGGCAGCAGGGTGCAAGGAGGATCAGGCCAGGGTGCTGAGAAATGCAGTTTTTGATGTCATGAACAAGTTTCGGGGTCTCCATTCAGGTTCCGTGTTGCATCGCCATCATGAAGACCCAAATGTAGTCAAAATTGCAAGTGTCGCAATTTTAGGATGCTACATTTAGCCCCCACTTTAGCGGGAGTATAAGCGTACGCCAATACTTCTGGTAAAGTACAAGGAAACAACATTGAAAAACTTTCACCACGTCAAGGAGGCAAGATACACCAAGCCCCCAGTGGACTAAGGATCTTACGAATTCGATTGACAAAGTAAAAGGGAAGATCACGAGGGAGAACCATGACCGTCAGTAGTAAGGTTCCCTCACTATGAGTCATGCAAGAAAGATATCAAAAATTTTCAAGGCAAAGCTAAATTTGTCAAGAAATTTTCAAGTATCTTGAAAAGATATGAACGGGATGTATGCCCCCCTACGTTAAAGCGATCGCACACGCCTCACCGGGGGTGATTGCTTTAAGGTAGTGATACATATAAGAAATGAAAAAGGGAAAGGAGCACGTTATCACAAGGATTTAGCCCCCAAGTGTGAGATAAGCCCAAGGGTAATAGACACAAAACACAAAGCACAAGGTGACTTCGCTTTCCTCGGGGTCAGTATGCTGTATGATAATTCATGTATATCATATGTATGTATGCATAATTGTTCTTCATTCCCCAATCAAGGAAGGTCACCTAGAAGAAGGGAACACATGCGTCTTTTGAGTCAACGTGAGAGAGACCAAAAGAGATCTCAATGTTTTGCATCGTCCTCAAGTAGACAACACCAAGGACAACAAATAGAAGAATGAGAATAACACATAGAAGAAGCAACAAAAGAGAGGAGGGGAGAATCTGCTATGCTAATGAAACTAGTCTAGCACGTCATCTACCCCCCCGATCTTGCTGATCAATATTTCGGGAAGGTAGGAAACACGAAAGAGGAGGAACATCCAACACAGCAGACAGAGCTATCACAAGATCCAAACAAGGGCTATGTTCATGTTCCGAGCCACGTTGTTCTTGTCTAGGAGCTAGGATAAGTGCTTTAGAAAATGCGTTAGATAAATGGTTATCAACATCAACATATTCATATTCACTATTAGAATGAACAGGAGTAACATTTTCATCTATATCATCATCAAGATTTATAAAAATAGGATCTTTAACTCGCACAGGATCAAGACCATCATGCATCTTATGTTTAGGAGATTTCGACTCAATCGTCGGCTGAGGAGAAAATGGAATAATATTAGCTGAAGGTGTTTTTGGGGATTGCAAAGTTTGAGAAGCAGTTGCCTGAGCTCTAAGACGACGCTTTTGTCGGCGTTCACGTGCAGAACAATTTCGTCTAGTCTTAGTAGGAAGTTGAGAAGATTGAGGAGGAGGAATATTCTCATCCTTATCACTTGGGTGTTTAGGTTGAGGTCTCTTAGGTTGAACAATAGGAGAAGAGGAACCTCTCTTCTCTCCATAAGAGGAAGGAGGAGGAACTGCTCCATATAAGGGAGGAATATTTGGTTTAGGAAGGAGACCAAGCCCATCATGACGAGGAGGTATAGGTCTACTTTTAGGAATTTTATTAGATATAGGCATAGTCACATTCATAGGGATGGGTTGGGAATCTTCTTGAGGAAAGACATTAGTTTTATCTTTCAAAGGAAGAACTTCCTTCTCAAGAACGATAGGAATGTCAAGTTTGGGTGTTCTAGGTTCACTTAGAGAAAGGATCATATCTTTTTTCCAGTTTTGATAAGATTTAAAAAGATGATCACTTCGCAGAGGAAGAGATTGGAATTGTTTAGGCCAAAAGTAATCAATAGGAATGCTAGAAGTTCTTTCAGCTGGTTTAAAGAGACTATGATTGACAATAACAACTTCACCATTATGGGGAAATTTCAAACACTTGTGGATAGGAGAAGCAATAGCTTTCATGGAAGATAGCCAAGGATAGCCTAGCTTCACACGAAATTGTTCAGATGATGGAATAATAGCAAAGTCCACATCAAGGGATTTGTTATGGACCTCAATAGGTAATGTAATAGAACCAATTGCAGGAGAAGAAAAGGCATCAAATAGTTTCACAACCACATTTGTTTCGTCATAGATCACTTGATTCAATTGCAAAGTAAAAAGGAATTCTTCAGTAATGACATTAATCATGCAAGAAGGATCAATAAGCACTCTACGACAAGGTGTATTCTTGACTTTTGCAACTATATATAAAGGACCATCAGGTGCCCTGATAGTTTCACTGGAATCAAATGTGATGGAAGGTTCTTTAGGGATTTTTTGCTGCTCCACAAAGTTAATCACATTAGGAGTCATAGACACAAGATCATCAGGTGAGATAGAGGAATCAGTAGTATCAATCGCATTAGAGGTATGAGAAGGCAATGGATCAGTAAAAATCTGAAGATTTTGGTTAGGAGGAGCTACAGATGTATTGCCTTTATCATTCACACCAGAAACATAGATAGTATTATTATCAATCAAATCTTGAATTTTACCCTTTAAAGCAAAACATTTTTCAGTATCATGCCCAGGATGACGATGAAATTGACAAAAAGATTTGTTATCAAAATAGGGTGAATTAATCTTTGCAGGATCTATTTGCCTTATAGGAGGGAGAGTAAGCACATTTTGTTCCAATAACTTATTCATAATACTATGCAATGATTCATTCAAAGGAGTAAACTTTCTTTCTTTCTTGAAAAACTTAGAAATAGGAAGCACACCTGATGCTGCATTCACATTGTTGTTGATGATGTTTTCATTGAATTTAATGGACTCTCTGTTCGGTTTAAACTTCCCAAATGGTTGTTGACTACTATCACCCTTATCACTCGGAGCCATAGGATTTGCTTGTTCCATTTGGCTCACGGTCAGTTGATAATTGTGAAGAGTCGCGCACAACTGTTGGAAAGAAGTAAACTCAAAAAACAGGAGTTTTTCTCTAATATCTTTTTGTAAATTAGAAATAAAGATTCTTTGAATATCATTGTCAGGCACTAGAAAAGAAATTTGAGCATACAAATGCTTATATCTACCAATGAAATCAGTCACTTTTTCTTTAACACCTTGTTTACAATGCATTAAATCAATCAAAGTAACTTTAGGACTTATATTGTTTTGAAATTGTTGAATAAAAGCATTTGCAAGTTGTTCGAAAGAAGAAATAGAATAGGAAGGCAACGAGCAATACCATTGTAGGACTTTATCTCTTAATGTTCTAGTAAACAGTTTTGCAAGCAACCTTTGGTCATAAGCAAAATCGGTACATATTGTTTGAAAGGTCTTAACATGTGTTAGAGGATCACCCTTACCATTATAAAGCTCCAAATGTGGAATTTCAACATGTTTAGGGGGGATAGCTCGAACAATGTCAAGAGAAAGTGGGCTCACGACATCAAATGTGGGCACACTAAACTTAGATTGATTCATAGAGGCAATTTGTTGCTGTAAAGAAGAGACAGTTTGTGCAAGATTGTTAATGGTCGCTTCAGTCGAAGAGTTCATATTAGACGTGTTAGATTGTGATGGAGGTGTTATGTTATTGAAAGAAGGTAGAGAGTAAGGTGGCGGGACACTATGATAGTTAGTCATAGGAGATGATTGGAAAGGAGCAACACTACAAGGAGGAATGGAATGATTAAACGAATTGCCCCCTTGCATCGTGTTCATTTGTGGAGATATAATAGGAACACTCATTGAAGGAATGAATGAAGAAGTCAGATTGAATGAAGGAAGAGGGTTGATTGAAGAAGAGGGATTGCCCCCATGACTGGTGATCATAGGGGGAATATCTTGTGTTGAAGTAGTCATTATGTTTGATGTAAAAGTAGGTATACTAGCAATAGGAGTCGTCAAAGGAATATAATGATTGACTTGAGTAGGAGGTTGTGTATAACCTAAAGTTTCGGCACAACTCTTCATAGGCATCACATTCGAATCCACAATGTGTGCAATACCACGCAAAATATCAATTCCATTCTTATCACTTTGAACCATACATTTTAGACCCTCAATTAATGAAAGAGCTTCGCTATCAGGGTATTCTTGAGACATCCATTGTCGAAAATCATCAAATTGGTTATCCAATTTTGAAAGTTGTTCCACAGAAACCTCATGGAGAGCTTCTTCATCATTAAGAGGATTAGAGGAATTACCCATGTCCTCGTTAAAAAGGCCATTCAAATTAGGTTCCATCTCCTCGGTAATTACACCTTGGAAAGACTTAAACCTAATTCTTCGTCTAACGGGAATAGTGTAAGTAGGGCTTATTGTTGTAAAACTCATGCACTAAAGAGAGAGAGAAGATTTTGAATTTTAGAGGTAGCAAATTTCAATAAAACCAGCCAATCTCCTAGATTTAAGCTGTTAAATGCAATCAGGACAATCTCCCAAAATTTTGGAAAAAATGTCTGGGACCGTGGCGCTCGGAGTGCACACAGTCCTCGCAACTTTTTTCGAAATTTTCAGGGATGAAAGTAATGATGATTTTAAAGCTAATCTGAAAAAATTGAGTGATTCTACGATCTGTAGATAGGCCAAATTAAAGTTGCAATCTCAAAATTGAACCCTACCAAGATTGTTGAAAAATGTAAAATTTGAATTTTGAAAAGGAGGGGGAAACTGAAATTTATGATTTTAGAGGGAATACTGAAAGCAATGCAGGCTTTGAAATTTAAAAGTTGACTCGATTTCATGCAAAAATTCAATTTTGAAAGTGGAAATCAAGATTGTTGCAATTAAACACTTAATTTCAAAAGTCACAAACTGCAAAAATTTGAATAAAGCACTGAAATTTCGAATGAATGCTAACACACTTTTCAGATTTAGGACTGTAAGAAACACAATTCTGATATGAATTTCAATTTCAATGATTTTTGAATGATTAGAAGCCTCAATCCAAGCAATCGCTAGACCAACTTTGACTTTAATTTTGAAAGTGTTAAAATTGATAAAATCAGCCAAAATTCTGGATTCTAGCAGAAAAATACAGTAAGATCTAGCTCCCAAAATTTCGGAAAAAATGTCGAGGACGATGGCGCTCGGGGTGCACACGGTCCTTGCAACTTTTTTCCAAATTTTCAGGGATGAAAGATATTGTGATTTTATTGCGGAATCCAAAGTTACAGCCGATTTGGAGGTGTTTTGATCAGTGAAATTATCAGTCAAAGGTTGAATCAGGAAGGTTTTAAAAATTAGGGTTTTGACACTTAACCACTTAATTTCTAGAATTAGAGCACAAATATGAATTGGTAATTTGCAATAGAAGGGTAGATCTGAAACAAGCATTAACAATTAAACATTTCACAAGCTCAATTACTAAAAAGAAAATTTTAGGGTTTTTATGCAATTAGCCTCTAAAATTTGCAAAAGATCAAACATGGAAATATGATTAAGGAAGCAAATTTTTCAGATCTAACCATGAATAATCAGAATGAGAATGTTCACGTCGGGTTCACCAAAATGTAAAGCGGAAAAATCGAACCCTAGTTGTTCTCCCCTCCCCAACTCCAAGGAGAGAGAAGGGGGAGTCACTAGGGTTGATGGTTTTCACTTAGGGGAGGCTTTACATTCAAAAGCGGGGTTGAAACCCACAAGATCCAATCCCACGCAATGCAAGATTGGATTCTATATGAGTTTCAAGGGTTAAGACATCAAGGATACCCTCTTTTGTAAAGAAATGTAGATAGAAAGATTGAACTAGGAATGCATGTAAAGTGGGAAATATTCACTTATAAATAGAGATAGGGATATGATATGAAGTTGCGGACCTGGAATTAGCAGTAAAATGTCGAGACGGTGCTGTTCTGCAAATTTGAGCGAAATTTGACGGGACGATGGCGCCCGGCGTGCACACGGTCCTCCGAAAAATCCGCGAAATGAAGGTGGATCTGTTCGTCTCTGCACAAGGATTCCAGATCTTCAATTACAGCCGCATACCTGCAACCTACACACAGAAAAGAGAGGACGATTGGGGGGTTAGGGATGAGGGGTTTGCCTTTAGGTCAAACCCCGGTTTTGGAATTAACCAAGAAATGAGAATGTTGTAAATGTAAATGTTTGTAATGTAAACAAGTACTGATACCTTGTTGTAAGAATGTTTGTATTCCTACATGCGAAGGTGTAAATGTTGTTGTATGTTGTATGTTGTATGTGATCTCCTCTTCAATGGTTGAATCCTTGTCTTGAATGCAACACTTGGCCTTGAATGGAGACTTAGAGTGATCAATTGCTTGAAGGAATGCTTGAATGCTTGAATGCTTGAATGCTTGAATATTTGAATGCTTGAATATCACTTTTGCCTTTTTTCCATCTACCAAAATGGGAGAGGAAATGTAGTTTATATACTTGTCAATTAGGGTTAAAAGACTGATTTTCCCGACCTTAGGCCGACCAGGAAATGTTATTTTCCAATTTGCAAACATAAAGACCCGAAGCTCCATAAGAGACCGGGCCCAAAATAGGGCCAGGGACCAGGGCACTAGGCGCCATGGTCCTGGGGGACCAGGGCGCTGGGTGCCCTAGTCCTGAAGGACCAAGGCGCTAGGCGCCATGGTCCCACCTCCAGGGGCAGCAGGGTGCAAGGAGGATCAGGCCAGGGTGCTGAGAAATGCAGTTTTTGATGTCATGAACAAGTTTCGGGGTCTCCATTCAGGTTCCGTGTTGCATCGCCATCGTGAAGACCCAAATGCAGTCAAAATTGCAAGTGTCGCAATTTTAGGATGCTACAGATCATAATTTCTAACAGATAATGATAGCCATTATCATCTTCTCGAGGTTTAATTAATTTATGTTTAGTCTCAACACATCAAGCCGACCTATATTTTGTATCCTCTTCATTATCCTCAAGTGCAACAACAACATATACATGTCCTACAGAATTAAAATAAATAACTGACATGACATATAATTTCACCAATCTATGTATATACATGGTATAATAAAGTGCAAAAGAACTGAACTAAATTTTAAATTAAATTACCTTTTGTACAAGGTCCGAAACACAATCATAATCATCCGATGCAAATAATTAATCATTGCATTCAATAGTTGTTTCACATTGATCATGTGTTTGAGCGAGTGTCAATAATCTTTACTTCCACTCTTCAACCCATTCAGTATTCTCGCATGCTTCCAAATCGCCTGGAATACAAAACTGACAAAGATATGCAGGCTCCCTTGTCTAGATGGTCCATATGATTGCATTGAACTCTTAAATGAATGATATTTTATTGATCCACTAATTGTCTCATAATCAAGTCTTGGCACAATGTTCTCTTCTTCAACTAACCAAAAGAATCATTGAATTGTGGAGTTCAGGCTTAGTACAATAGATAATCCTATATTGCACCAATCCACAATCACACGTGCATCTTTAAATTTTACTTCATCCTCAAATTTTAATTGCTATACAAGAAGAATTATTTTAATACATGCACCAACTCCATCATGATCTCCTTTGCCATGCCCAATTTTAAAAAAAACCTCCACATGTGTTGGATATTATTTTTCTTGTGAGCCCTGCTTAACCAATAAAACATTAAAGCATTCCTGGATTGTCCCGTACAATTATCTGACCATATAAGATATTCTATCATTTAGATTCCTCTTTCTCTTAAATTTGTATAAAATATGTTGAAACAATATTGAACAAAATCTGACAAGTGCATCTGGTTATCACTGAATGGAAATGGGGCTCCCTAAAAAAAAAATCTATCATCTACATGTCTACAAACAATATAAACAAAAATAACCACCTACACTGAATTGTAAAACTAAGATTGGATTTCCTCTTGTGGAGCAAGAGTAAAGTTTTCTGCAAAATCCACCACTGATAGTATACTTCCATCTGGAAATGAATTTCTACATATGCGAAATTGACTACCAAGCCATCCGACATGTTGAGAATGTCTCACATATTTTGGTACAATCTTACTTTTAAATTTTGACATGAATGCATGTACACAAACTTTTTGTGTGTGATCAAATCGACATACTTTCCCATTTTTCCATCCTTTAAAGGATACTCAACATTCTTAAATCTTTTAACATCCATTAGTTGTTGCCCAAAATCATTTTCAATTCTCTCATGCATACATTCTTCTAATAATGAAAATTTGCCACAACTAGTGCATTTTCCAAAAAATACTTTCAAACTTAAATTAACTAATTCCTCGTTAGATATTTCACAAAATAAACCTACTACAAACTCCTTGATTGTTTCGCATAGCATATCAATACCACATTCCTACTTAAGCATGTTAGTATGCAAAGTACAATGTATATATCAAAAAATATCACAATAATAATGAAATTGCACGTGTTTAACAACAATAAAAGATTCATTGCTTATTAATATTTACATACCAAGGATTACATTTTTCAAATGATCTTTGACTTATGGTAATATTTCCAAGTAACACTGTATCATCCAAATTTTTTCTATAAAATTCAATTTGAGTTGTGTATAATAGGTGTTTTGGACGAGGATCACAAATTTTGGACCCCACTTTTAGTTTCAAAACATCTCTACCATTAGACAATACCCTTGAATTACCTTGCCAATACTTTTCAACCAAAGATTCGATTTCAATATTTAATTTAATGTCAAACCTTGGGAGTTGACCACTAAAACTCCAACATTGGTTGATTGGATTGTTTTCAATGCTTTCTCTTCTCCTTGCAACTCTTGGGTCAATGTTTTAGGATGCATCTTTAAAATTCCATTGATGTTGCTTAACATTTTTTTATTCGAAGTTGTTTTATTCACTATAGTAGTCGTTATAACTCATAGTGTTGCATTATTATCTTTAGATCGACTCTTTTTTTTGTAGACTCAATGACACTTGTAACGATAGACATAACATGCTTAAGTGATTCATCTTTTTTGTCGATTTCAAAAAAATGCCTAACTTCTTCATTAATTTTATCATTTTCCACATTTCCATCAATTGCATTGTCAAATGACATTGAAATGATAGCTTTTTTGGATTAAAAATTTTGTTGTATATTCTATTGGCATGCATTCTTATCTGTCTCCAAGAAATCTTACTAGGAAGATCGTCCAAAGCATTACTTTCAATTTTGAAAAAATAAGATGAAGCATTTTAATTTCCGTTGTGTTCATAAGGATTTTCATTTTCACCAACACAAGGGAATTCATTTTCAATTTCTCTTTGTACCATTTTGTCGTGAACAAAATCAATCTCAACATTGGTATATCCAAGTTCCAATAAATGATCAATATGAATATCATCTATAATCACATTTTTCATATCTTTCGAAGGCCGATTTGAAGATGTACCTAGATTTGAGGATGTACTAGGATTAGTTTTCATAATCATATTATCTTCCACATTCAAATCTTCCATATTTGCAATCATTTACATCCATCCTATTCCCCATGGGATCTTCAAAGATGTTTTTCTCTTCAGTTATCTTGGATCCAAATGCATCAATATTATTCATTTCTTGAATCTTTGTTCTTCCATCTATTTGTCATTTTGTCTCCTCCTGTATGCTTGAATTTCCTTAGGGGTCATTGTGAGAGTTGAGAAATACAACACCACAGGAGCCTAAAGATCTCTACAAGCTAAATAACCTGTTACAAGGAGAAGCAAGGAAGCAAATAACAGAAAAAACAATACACAAAAAATATGCTCAAAAGATGAGAGCTCAATATTCACAAAATGTGTATTGTGATAATGATACAAGGAAAATAAAATTAACCTCTAATAGGTTAAGAAACCCTAAAAAGGAAAACGTAGGCTTGCACATAATAATTAATAAAAGAATTAATTATTATGCACCTAATGTTAGCTTAAGTGTAAAAGGAGATAATAGGGAACTTAAAGAATTAAACAAATGTTATTTAATTAATCAAGTAAAGACCCGATTACTCTAACACCCCCCCCCTTAAGCTAGACTTAGGGAGAAGCTAAAACCTAGAACAACTACTGAAAGTAGGAAAGATGGGTCCCAACAACAAGGCCCGATCAGGCACCCAAATACAATGAAATCTCTATGAAACGGAGAAAAAGGAGAAAACCCAGTGGGAAAAAACTCCTCTCCAAAAAGAGATAAAAGAACATGTTGAAAGAAGAAGAAGGAAGGAAGGCCTCATAAAGACCCCCCAAGGACAACTTCCTTCACCCCAAGCATAGAGCGCAACTGAAGATAGCGCAATGATGCAAAAGGTTTCGTGAAGATGTTTGCAACCTGCTCGACAGTGGGAATGTACTCCAGAATGAGAGAACCATCCTGAATCAATTGGTGGATAAAATGCATGTGAAGCTCAATGTGCTTCGTCCGTTGATGCTCTACCGGGTTGCGGGAAATATGAATAGCACTCTTATTGTCACACCAAAGAACAGTGGGACTATCAGGAGGAAAACAAAACTCAGTCATCAACTGTCGAAGCCATAAGATCTCCTGATTGGCGAGCACAACAACTCTGTACTCAGCCTCTGTAGATGATAATGCATGAGCAGTCTGCTTCTTGCAAGACCATGTGACAGGACCAGAGCCAAGACAGAAAACAAAGCCAAAAGTAGACTTCCGATCAGTGACATCACCAGCCCAATTTGAGTCAGTGTAGCCAACAATGTGAGGTTCCCCTAGTGTGTAGTGAATGCCATGAGAAATAGAGCCCTGAATGTACCACAAAATATGTTTGGCAGCTTGCCAATGACTCTCATGAGGGTCATGGGAGAATCAAGAGACAAGGCCAACCGCAAAGGAAAGATCAAGATGGGTGTGAGTCAGGTACAACAAACTGCCAACCAACTGCTTGTAAAGTGTAGAATCTACTGAAGGAGTGGGACAAGTAGTAATCAAAACAACCCATGACTGAAAAAGAGTGGGAGAAGGCTTGAAATCAAGAATGCCAAAGTGCTGAAGCATGTCAAGAGCATACTTTTGTTGGTAAATGTAGATCCCATCAGAAGACTGAATCACCCGAAGACCAAGGAAATAGTGCAGAAGACTGAGATCTGTCATCTCAAACAGGTCCATCAAGGCTCGCTGAAAATGCTGAATCATAGAGGATGAGCTACCTGTGATGAGGAGATCATCAACATATAGCACAAGAATCAGGATCTCACCCTCAAGAAGCTGAATATACACTATGCGATCAGAATGACTACGGGTGAAACTAGTGGAGAGCAAGAAAGAATCCATCTTCTCATACCAATCCCGAGGGGCCTGTTTGAGACCATACAATGAACGTCGAAGTCTACAAACCAAAGAACTACCCCACACAAATCCCTGAGGCTGCTCCATATAGATTTCCTCCTGTAGGTCCACATGCAAGAAGGCACTCTTCACATCCATCTAAAAAACGAGCCATCCCGAGAAGCTACAAGAGATAGTACAAAGCGAATAGAGTTCATCTTGGCGACATGGGCAAATGTCTTAGAGTAATCAATACCCTCAACCTGTGAGAAACCCTTCGCAACAAGACGTTCTTTATACTTATCAATCAAACCATCAACAACATACTTAGTACGATAGAACCAACGACACCTAACCATCTTTCTGCCCTTAGGAAGAGGACAAAGATCCCAAGTATGATTCCTCATCAAAGAAGAATACTCCTCCTCCATAGAACAATCCCACTCAAGGTGTCTTTTGGCCTCTGAAAACTTCTAAGGATCATTTAAAATGGCACGAATCAAAAGACTAGAACTCATAGTATGAGAACGGGTGCGACGAGTATCTGAAGGATCATCAACCATAGAACCTGTCGCCTCAATAGTAAAGCGAGCCCACTTGGGCATCTGAGGTGGAGCAGGTGGAGGTGGGGGTGGTGGATCATCATCACCATCATCAGAATCATCCTCAAAATAATCCTGAAGAGATGTAGTGGGAGGAGTAGGCAGAGGAGTAGACATTGGAGTCAGGGTATCCACTGTGGGAAGGCGCTCATCAAACTAAACATCCCGTCGAAACAGGACCTCTCTGGAATCAAGATCAAACAACCTGTATGCCTTAATATCCTCACAATAGCCAACAAAAATGAGGGGTCGGCCTTTCTGCTCCATTGCTTTCCTTTGAGCATCAGGAATAAAAGCCCATGCCTCACTGCCAAATACTCAGAAAAAAGAAACATCAGGCTTGTCATGAGACCAAGCGTCCTCAGGAGTCATATGTCGAATCGCCTTGTGAGGCATCCGTTTCTGAATATAGTTGGCACAATTGACTGCCTCAGCCCAAAAAGACGAATCCATGGACCTGGACTGAATCATACAATTCGCTATCTCTCGTAAAGTTTTGTTCTTGCGCTCAACGACACCATTTTGCTGAGGAGTGTAGGGAACAATAAACTGATGCTGCAAACCATGCTCAGTGCAAAAATATCTAAAAGCCTAATTCACATACTCCCCCATTATCTGTACGTATCTGTCAAATAGAACAACCAGACTGCTTCTCTACAAATGTCTCGAAGATTCGAAATGAATCAATGACATCAGACTTGTACTTAAGAAAGTACACCCATGCGTGTCTGGAGAAGTCATCAATAAAAGTGAGTACATACTTGGCCCCAGAAAAAGAAGGAGTGGGAAATGACATGAGATCACTGTGAATCAACTCCAGGGGTGCCAAAGCATGAGGGGATCTTCCCTTTGGAAAGGGATCTCTGTGATGCTTGCCAAGCACACAACCATGACAAACACTATCAGTGCAGGAAATCTGTGGGAGCCCAAGAACAAGTACCTGTGTACTCATCTGCTGAAGATATCTGTAATTGACATGGCCCAAGCGCTCATGCCAAAGCTTACTCATTGAATTTGCATGTGCTATAAGAGACGAACCTGCACTCACAGAGGGCTCAAATTCCATCAAATCGATACACGAGATGCAGTATCAACAATCCTAGTAGCCACAACCAAATCAGAGTCATGGAGGTCCCGAATAACCACATCATGTGGTGAAAACTCAATTGTCTTACCAGAGCCATAATGACAAATCTGATAAATGGATAGGAGGTTCGTCGAGATGTCAGAGACAATCAGAACATCCTGCAGAGTACCCCCATCCAAAGAGACAAAACCTGAACCCAAGACTGGAAGCTGAACTGAATCACCCACTGCAATTTGTGAAGTACCACAAGAGGCAAGAGAAGGAACCAATTGCTTAGTGTGAGTCATATGGTGAGAAGCATCATAATTTAATATCCAAGTGGACCCATAGGTCGAAGCTCGAGCAGCTCGAGCATGACCTTTCCTTGTGGAAGGAGAAGATGCCTAAGGTGAGGAGATGTGATGCTGCTGCATGGCTTCCTCTAACTTAGCCTCTAAGCATTTCCAACACCTGGAAACTGGATGTCCTTCCTTGCCACAAAAACTACAAGTGTCTCTTGATTTCTTCTTAGTCTTCGAGGAAGACTCACCAGACTGTGAAGATTTCCCATGTTTAAGAGGAAATGGTGGTTTAGAATCAGACTTAGGAGGTGGCTTGGAGGAATGCTCATTGCCTACAGAATTCTTCTTTGGCTTCGGTTTCAGCTTTTGCTTCTCCTTAGAGGACTGAGAAACCAATGCTTTGTTCTTGGACCTTGAGAACATATCCAATTGATAAAGATGAGACTGCTCACGAGACAAATGCTCACAAAAGACATCAAAGGTAGGCATGGTGAAACGAGCACCCAAGCCATCCATGGTGGAGTAGAAAGTAGAGGCAAAAATACTGAAAATGACCCAAAGCTTCGAAAGAATCAAGTGAATGCACTCTGTGTCTATCTTGATCTTGCCACATCCCTGAAGAACAGATCTGGTAGTCTTGAACTTGTTCAAAAAATCCTCAATGGTGGGAAAGGAATTAGGTGACGAGGAAACCAACTCTGCCTCAATTTGTAATGCCCAAATCTCATTAACCCTCCCGAAGAGAGACTCAAACTTCAACCACATAGCACGAGGAGTGAGCAACTCATCAAGGTGAAACATAAGACTATCAAAGACATGTAAATAGAGCAAACCCATGGCCTCATCCATCTTGTTTATGTGCTGAAGAAGCTCATAAGGACGCTGCAATAGAGGTTGAACCTCATCCAAACAAGACCACAACCCTCTTTCCTGGAGAATCCTCGTGATGCGGGGCTTCTGGGTGTGATAGTTGTGTGATGTCAACAACTCAACCGAAGGATCTGTCATGAAAACTCTATGTAAGGAAGTTAAGTAGCGGAAACAACTTCCTACACTAACCTTGAGAGGAGGGTAATGCAAAACTTTTTCAGATCATTACAACAGTTATAGAAAATAGAAATAGATATAATAACATTCATACCACAACACAATGATTTACGTGGGGAAAACCCTTTCGGGAGAAAAACCCCACCCTCCAAAAGCAGCTCAATATTTTATTCAGCAATCAAAAACAGATTACAAAATACTTGCAGAGCAAGCTCTTCGTAGGAGTAGCACTAATCAGAGATTCAGAGGCAACTCAATAGCCATAAGACTCTTACACACAACCTCTATCTCACACACCTCATAAATAGGAGATACAATACAAGAAACCGTCAAACGGTATTACAAAACCATGGGCTAAAACCACCCAATAAGGTGTAGCCGACCTTATCTCCCTTCTATGACATGTTAAAGCACACATCAACACGTGTCGCTCCCTTTTACAGCTCATTTATGTATCCAATACAAATTATTTTTCCTATTTCAGGAGTACAAACTTCCGGAGGCCATAACTTGAGAACCGGGTGTCCGATTGACGAACCGTTTGAAGGGCCGGAAAGCTCGCGAAGTGCTCTATCACCTCGTAACCCGCTTCGCCGGTTACGGCCACTTTTCAGGGCGTTTCGGAGCCTCTAAAGTCCCCAAATTTAAGTTTAAACATTTTATTGCACCCCTCCAAGACGAAAACTTTAATATCTTCAAAACTAGCTATGACCTTGCAACGCAACTTTACCGGAATGCTTATCTAGCCAACCAGAAGCTTCAGGGAGAGTTTCGCACCATTTTGTGCTAAAATGAAAACTTACTATAAATAGTAACCTCACATAAATGCAAGGTTGAGACACCATTTTTCCCAACACTCTACACCTGCACCTGCTTGTTGGTTTTTTTTATTATGTGATATTTCATAATAGACAGAAGATGCAGAAGGGTTTGTTTGTTTTGAGAGTTTTAGTGTTCTGGATTTCTGATATAAATGACAGAAAGTGAGAAAAAACACCCCCACAATAGATAATCCCAAACCCGAGTACATACTGATGAGAAGGAAGTAGTGCATAAGCAAACAAAATTCAAACTGAAATATAATATACCTGATGAAAAATATGAGAAACAAGATCACATATTTTAATAGAGCATGCTGAGAGCTTTCCAACGTCTATTCATTTTAAAAAAACGGAGTCCGTTTGCCCATTCTATGGCCCCGAAAGTGTAGAAAAGAGACCCGACTTTGACTGAAAAAAGTACAATTAAACAACAAAATCGAGAAAAAATTCCAACACCACGAGGTTTGGCTCGGAACTAGCTTTCCGACACCTATTTGTTTTCAAAAAAATGACTCCGTATGCTCAAGATATGGCCAAAAACCGAACCCCCCCTTAAAGAGACAAGAGGGTGGAGGTCCGATGGCAAGGGCTTGACATTGGTGGCGCTTCGGGGAGGAGCGACGGAGTAGCGAAGAGGGAGCGACGGTGGCGGGAAGAGCCAAGGCGACCGGCGACGGGGAGGGACCTGCGCTGACAGGTCCAGTCGACCGGATTGTCAGGGGTACGGGGTACCCGCCGAAACCCCAACTGCAAAATTTTTTATTTTTCAAAAACTTTTTTTTGCCTTTTTCATAAAAAAATTTTGATTTTTTTTTTCAAAAAATAAAAAATCGGGCTTCATGCCTAAAAAGACAATTTTTTTTTTGAATTTTTTCTCGAACTGCGTGCAAGGGCCGTACGACCTAGTACTGAAGAAAAAATTACCCCAAAATGCTTAGGAGTTAAAACTAGGCAAGTTTTATATGACTATAGGGGTTTTTGGGCCTTCTGAGCACGATGGTGAGGTCCGTTTAGGCCCAAAGTGCTCAGAAAAAGGCCTATCCCTAAGTGCATAAAAAAAACTTCCTGAAACCCCAGATTTGCTTCCAATGCAAAAATTCTCAAAACAAGAACAAATAGCTGTAGATCTGAAGCTCTGATACCATGTGCGAGTTGAGAAATACAACACCATAGGAGCTTAAAGATCTCTGCAAGCTGAATAACTTGTTACAAGGAGAAGCAAGAAAGTAAATAACAAAAAAAACAATACACAGAAAATATGCTCAAAAGATGAGAGCTCAACATTCACAAAATGTGTAATGTGATAATGATACAAGGAAAAAAAAATTAACCTCTAATAGGTCAAGAAACCTTAAAAAGGAAAACCTAGGTTTGCACATAATAATTAATAAAAGAATTAATTATTATGCACCTAATGTTAGCTTAAGTGTAAAAAGAGATAATAGGGAACTTAAAGAATTAAACAAATGTTGTTTAATTAATCAAGTAAAGACCCGATTACTCTAACAGTCATGACCCTCATTTCTTTCCTCTTTTGACGATGTTTAGATCTCATGATTTACAAATTTTGATTTGTACTTAATTGAATTAAAAAAAAAAAAATCATTTAAATTAATCATCCTCAAAATGGATCATCACATGTACATTATTCCACTCCCAAGTTCTTCAATGATTGACTCCTAAAATTGGATATAATATTGCAAGAAATGAGCATGAACAAGACAAGAATCATAAAAAATACAAAAATAGTCATTGTCGGCCGTACAAGAGAACATGTGAAGTTGCAAAAAAATAATGATAAAAGTACAATAATAATTTAAAACAAAGGGTAAAAAATGAAATGAGATCCCATTTACAAATTGAGATCTCATTCACTTTTTCTAATTGGGATCTCGATTACGATATAGGATCCCGTTTCGTAAAATTTGAATTCTTGACCCAATTTTTGTTTTGGATTTCACTTCGGAAAAAGGATTCGAGAGCTAAGCCTTAGCCTCAGACTTGGTTTGACCTGTAACTTGAAGGTCATGTCAGTGTCCATATAAAATATTAACTTTTGACATATATGTGAAGACCTTTTTTGCATAATTTTTTAATGAAATTAAAACTCATTATAGATGAGACTATGTAGATCTTAAATATGTATTGATTGGATTGTTTTTTTTTTCTTTCTTTTTTAATAATTTCCAATGAAAGAGGTCAACAAACTTGAAATAATAGGTTTTTTTTTAATATGTTTTTGAAAAACAATTTACATGACAACAAACTAGAGACAATTCTATACAATTTGAATTTAAATAAAAAAACGATAAGTTTAGGTCAAGTTATACTTGTCCTACATGAGAAGTTTTCAAAACAATAATTATGTCCAATAAAAAACTAACAAAGAAAAATCAGAAAAAAATTTCAAAAAAATATCCTCAACAATCTTGAGTGTGTTACGAAACCTTTTCCCAAAATGATTAAAAAAAAATACTTTCAACTAGACCAAATTATGCTTGTAGTACACAGGCATGGTATGGTCCTAAAAAAATGACTTTTAAACAATGGTTTTTTAGAAATGCCTATTGAAAATTAATTTGTGTCACCTTGGTAATAAAATAAATGAGATATTTAGAAATTAGACTCCATACACTACATTTTCTACACAGACTTTTTTTAAAATTCAATCTTTAAGTGCTTCAAACTTTTAGGTTAGTTGGGATGAATTTTAAAAAATAGGGAAAATGCTTACTCAACTTCTTACACACACCCCCTTGTCTCATTCTCTCCCTCCCTCTCCTCTATATATTTATCTCTTTCATCTCTCCTCGTCTCATTCTCTTCCTCTCTCTCCTCCATATATTCGTCTGATTCATCTCTATCTATTCTCCTTTCTTTACCCTTCATCTCTCCCTCCTCATCTCCATCTCCATCTATATCACTTGACTCTATCTTCTTTGCTTCCTCTCTCTTTCTCGCTCTTCGTTGCCCTTCCACTCCCCCCCCCCCCCACCCTTATTGAAAACATAACACGAGTCTCTCTCTCCCTATTGCAAACATAACATGAGCTTGCTAGTAATGGAGTCTAATTATCATCCTACTTTATATGTTTTGTTTCAATCATGTTTGGATCCATGCAAATGGATGCATAGTTGATTCAAAGTCATCACTTCTCCATTGTGGCCTTTGTTGCACACAAAACATCATTTGCTGAATGGCCTACCAATTGATCTCATGTGATGCACAAATGTATGCAAAAAAGAAACCAATTTGTTTCCTAATTGACCTTCCACACCTATTCAACGCACCATTGCACAGAAAAGTACAATTGCTAGTTTATATAATTTTTGAAATACAAATTTATAAATTATTTAAACAAATACATAAAATATTTTTTAATACAAAAAGAATCCAAAACAAATACATAAAATATCACATACTAAAGATACTCTTATTTCAATATCATAAAAACAAATACTCCTCACACATGACACTAGTTAAAATTTGAGAAAATATAAAAAAATAAATTTTAATTAAAATCTAAAAACTTTTATTAGAAAAAAAAAGGGGAAGGAATCACAACCCACAACTATAAAATCACACTCAAGACAACGGTAGTGAAAACGTCGATCACGCTAAACCATAGAACTAACCCTAGTTTACACACACACTACCTAAGACTTATAGAAAAAACGTAGCCTAAAGCCCTAAGCTTATCATCTTCTTTCATTTCCCTTCCCTGGTATATATTGATCATATAATAAACGCACTCACACCGCCTCTCTCGTACACAATAATATACATTTTGGGTTCTTTTTCACATCCACATTTCAGAGTTACATGATATTATTCCAGTAGCGAGGAAGAGGAGAAAGGGAGAATGGATCAGTGGAACTATGCGAGGGCTGCCCAACAAGCCGCGCACCAGGTATTAATGCCTTTGTATTATCTGCGTTTTTGCAATTAGGGGTTTAAGGATTTATTCCCATATATTTTCTTTAAGCTGCGAACCAGCTATGAATTTGGCAGGCAATGGACATGTATCTACCGCGAGGGATGCCATGAGAAACACAGAGGGGACGAATATAGATTTGAGACGGTTTATTTTTTGTATATTGCTTTTACTATCCTAGGGTTTGGACTCTTCACTCGGGTTTTTGTTTTACATCTTTTGGGTGTGCTAGGTTTTTGGGTTTTTCCTGTAATGCGCTTTGAGTTATTGCGAAGTGCTGTAGATTTGCATTGGATTGTCGTCATTGGTAAGGTTGAACATGGACGCTAAGTGTGAATAGATTGTTGCCACATATATGCTGTGAACTTTTTTGGTTTATTTATTTATTTTTGAAGGGTATGTGGAGACTAACAGACTTACAGTTTGAACGTTAGACCTATTTCGTCGTGGCTGGCAATGCTATTTTTTTAATAGTTTAACCTGTTTATTACAGCGTGGAGCTTGCCCTAGTGGTTTCCTGGTGGGATTTGAACACCAAGGCCTTAACACTCAGTAACTCTGCGTTTTGCGTGGAAAGTTATTCCAGAAGCTTTGTCCGGAAGTTTATGCAAATATTATGGTTTATTCGACTTATTTCCTCAAACGTAGCACATTTGTCTTAGCCTGCTTCACAGTCTCATCAACAAAAGATAGTGTTTTGTCTTACTACTCAGTTTGACCTCGTGTTTCGGATGATTTTTTCCTACAAAGCTTTGTGCAGAATTATTTTTCTATTAAGACTGCCCCTATGAGTTGGTTTTTGTTTGTGGCTTTCGCAGTGCATATTGTCTGCTTTGCACTTTTTGAAAGAGTCTTTTCTAAACTACTTCGATTTCAACAAATGGGATTATGCTTAATCTTTATTTGTGGCTAACAATCCCTCATCCTGGTGATGACTTACAAATAGCAGTGGCAGGAAACTTTATTTCGTATTTTATTTCTATACAATTTGTTTGAAGTATTTTTTTATTAACAAGTTTTTCGTTACATCATTACCCGTTCTTTGCTTTCTATCCTCCCCTCTCCACACGAGTTATGATTCTATTAAGCCATTTTATAAAAGAACAATCTCACATGGATAACAGTTATGAAAAGGTTGTTTATGAAGCTCTATTTGCAATACAGAGGCAGTGGAGCGAGTTTGCACTGGGCTTGACATGTAAATAACTTTCACAGCTATGTCCCTGTTCTGATGTGTAATTAACTTTGCTAGAAGCGTGTGGTTGGTAACCAATGCCATGTTATGCAACATCCTTTTCTCTCTCTCTGCTACTTGTTGCAAGGTGTGCGCCCTTGGTTTCCTTGTGCTGTGCAGTGCAGCGCTCGGGTTTGTGACATGGCTTAACCCTATAAGCCATGTCACAAACCCTATAAGTCTAGTGGATTCTATAAGTCTAGTGGTTGTATCGGGCATTAACAGGTCAATCTTTTGGTGCAACGGCAATCACACTTGTAACACTACTAACATTACCAGAGACTTTTTGGTGTTATCACCTATCTTACATTTTGTTTAATATTGGACTCTCATTTCTATGGTTATTTTATTATTTGATGTGTGCAGTACTATATTTATAGTTACATTGTAGGAAAAGCTTTCATGTCGTCTCATTTTGTAATGGCAGTTGTGATGTCTCAATAATGTACATGCTATATATGCATGTCTATTCAGTCCTTGTGTTTGGTTTCAGTTCTTGAATTCAAGTTTTGTTTGTTGTTATAAAAAGTATTGTGGTTGGTAATAGTTAGTTATTATTAAACTCATAAATAATTTTTCTTTAAGCTTTCCGTTTGTAAATCATATCTTCACCAATGGGTTCTCAACAAAATTTGACAGGGGTATTCAACACAACAAGCTCCAGCCACATCTGTTGCAGGCTCTGCATATGCTCAACAGTCATATGGGCAGCAGCAGACGTATGGGCAACAGGTATCTTGACATTTCTGTTGGTTTATACTGGAGGCATCTATAGGGTATTCATAACAATGTACGGAATGATAAGTTGTTGCCTTTATTTTATATTGCATTGGTCTTGACTTAATGTCGGCTCCTAGAACTCTTTAATTTTGACTGGTGAATTTTCTTTTGTTTTTTAACACTTTCTTGGTTAACTTGGCCAGGCTGCAGGTGGATATGCTGGCAGTGCATCTCTAGGTTCTGGTACAGGATTGCAGCATGCTTCACTACAACATACATCCCAACGTGCTAATTCAGCACGAGGTGGACAGGCAGATTCTGGTGCATATTCTGCAGGAGCATCTGCTGTTACTGGTGGTGGAACTGCCTCAGGTGCGCTTCAGTATGGAGGGCAGTATGGATCTGTTTATGGAGCTTCAGGTCAAAGTAGCGTACAACAGGTGAGAATTCCAAATTATATGCATCAGATTTGGATGGTTCTAAAACAATAAATAAACACCTTTCAGATGGTTTTTTATTGCATGCGTTGTGAACCAGTAAACTGCCTTGATACTGGCAGTATTTCTTCATATCAGGGAAAAGTAGAAAGGGCTGATTTTTTTTTATAATAGGACACAAAAACAATCTGGGCATGGAAATGTTTAGGAAACAATGTAAAAAGTACTATAAATGTGTGTATTTAGGCGGCTATAGTGGATTAGATATGGTTTCATGGTTTAGCAGTAATTTTGATGGAGATTTCTGCCATAGTAGCAAAAATCTTTGTCTTTTTTCAAAAGATAAAGATTTAAAAAAAATAGAGAATCCTAGAAAAATAAGAAAAAAAAGGGAAAAATTGTAAAAACTACTATTTTTTAGTTTAAAGGTAATTTCTAATTGAATAGAGATAAAGGGAGTGAAGAGAAATGAGAGTTTGAACATGAATGTTTGAATATATTTTCATTAGTTTTGCTGATTACATTACCCAATGCATATATTATGATAGTTCATTACCAAATACAAACACACCACAAGTGCGTATATTGTGATTTCAAAGTACAAAATAACAAAAAAAAAGGAGTTGGCTAATGACTCTTGATGCTGCGGAGAACATTGCGCTAGAGTTTTTTGAAAAGATTCCCTTCTGATGAAACTCTAGGGGTTTAGTGTTTCCTAATTTCATCAATCTGCATAGGATCAATCTTTTGCTTCCCCCAAGAAATCAAAATCTTCGTCATCCAAAACTACCTTCTCATCTCTTAGATATAAAAGGGAGAAGATAACTTCATTTGAAGGTATGGAGAAAGGAAGAAAGAATGGAGAACATGAATCAAGGACTAAGGGAAGAAGAAAGGAATGGGAAGTAAATAGGGAAGTGACTCTTTCAAAAAGGGTATAAATTATGAAGGGTTGTAATTTTTCAAAGGGTGCTAATTGTGAAAGGTTGTGACTCTTGCCAAAAGGCAGACATGATGAAGATCTGTGACCTCTCCCTCACATTGGAAGGTATAAAAGGGAAGGAGGAGCAAATGGAATGGAGGGGAATAAAGTAGAACTAGAGGAGATCTATAGAAGATTCAGAGCAGAAGTATATAGAGGGATCTGAAATAAGATTTGAGAAGGGAAGAAGAAAATAGGATATGCAGATCTAGAAGAAGAAGATATGCAAATCTTAAATAGGATATATGCAGATTTCAAAAGTAGGAAACACAGATTAACCTTGTCACCCTTGGTGGAAGGAGTTCCTTGCCTTCTATAAAGGTCCTTACCATAGTCAACACTCATGTGATTGTAAATAAACAAAACTTCAAAATATTTGACGCTATTTGATGTATTGATAGAAGTGAAATTTGTGCCAATGTCACATTTAGGACAGGAAAGTTGATGAGAATACAATTATTTCTAACCTTGTCACCCTTGGATGGAGTTCTTTGCACTCTATGAAAGTCCTTATCGTATTCACACTCTTGTGTGACTGTAAATGAACAAAGCTTAAAAATATTTGATCTTAGTTGATGCATCTATAGAAGTGAAAAAAAATATGCCAATGTAACATGGGACAAAAAAGTTGATGAGAATTACATTTCTTTCGAAGTTGCTGAGAATATGTTTCTTTCTAAGTTGCTGAATCGAGTATGGGTACGAGTATCAGGGATTGGGTATGTTCACATGTTGTATGCACACACACATATACATAATTAAGTGTAGGATGCCATATGCCACACATCCATATATTATAATTATTAATTTAAAAAACAATTATAGTTGGCATTATTTAATAATTATTAATTTTAAATTTTGTATTGAAGTATTCCACATATAAATTATATATATCTCAAAAATACAATTAAGTTTAGAATGCCATATACCACACATGTGCTAAACAAACCATATATTATAATTATTAGTTTAAATTAAAAATCATATTTTGTATTTTTTAATAATTATTAATTTTAAATTAATGTAAAAACCAAAACAGTCTACATTTTTTACTCAATAGAATATCAACATATTTAATATTATTATAATAATGATAATTGTCATATATTATATTATATATTCATATATATATATATAAATTATATTTAATAATATTAATATAGTATATTCTATCTAGTTTTATCATTTTAATTTGATCATACAAATGAAGAATTAAAAATAAATTTAAAATTATAATATTTAAATATGCTATTTAGATTATACACTTTAATTATATATTCAGATATGTCATTATATTTAACTTTTTTTTTAATTGGTAATTGGTACTTTTTCAATTTATTAACTGGGATTTTGTACCTGACCCAATCCAGTGGTGATTACAAGTAGGGAACCGCCTCCCCAAAGGAACAAAGCTCCAAGAAATAAAACCCATTAACGAGTCAAGATCCACATTTAGACTGAGAGAGTAAGATCATATTAAAGGTATCGGCCTTCTTAACCTTCTTATCCCTCTTTCCTTTCACTACTTGCCAACCATCCTCCAGCATTGCAGCCACCTTTTGTCATGTAATGTCCCCACTTTGAAATAGAATTTGATGGTAAATAATAATAATAAAATTAAAATGCAAAAGAATAAAAATTAAATAAAAATAAAAATCTAAAAGAATATAATTAAATATAATTTAAATTTGATTAAGTTAATGAATGGTCAAAAGACATTGAATGAAAAGTTGTGACTCCCTCAAACATGAGATATAAAAGGGAGAAGAGAACCTCATTTGAGAGGGGGATAATTTGGGAATCAGAATTGCAGATTTGATCTAAATAAGAAGTGTAGATCTGATTGTGAAATGTTGTGTCCCTTTCAAAGGGCAGAAATAATGAAGGGTTGCACTCTTTCAAAGTTTGCTAATGGTGAAAGGGTGTGTCTCTTGCCAAAGGGCATACATTATGAAGAGGTGTAACCTCTCCCTCACATTGAGAGATATAAAGGAAAGGAATCAAAGCAGCCAGTAACATCACCATCCATCAGATCAGATCAGATCTGTTATTAAGTTAAGGCAGTTACATCATTGTTCTTGGTGGTATGCATGGGGATTGAGATCGGTATATTAATCAATCAGCCTTGGGAGAAGTATTCAGCATCGAACAAGGATTGAAGGGAAAATGGATATGGCATTACGTTTGGAATAATATTGAACAACAAGAATAATAATACAAGCAAGGTTACAATCATTCGCACAACCCAACCGTAAATAATGTTGATGATAATTCGATTAATTTGTAATCTAACCGATATCTGGAATGCATGGTTTAATTATCATGTGACAGCGAATTAATTAAGAGAATAATCGGTGGCTAATCTGTGAAAGGGTGCAAGGAAAGTGGCAGTTATGAACAGCCAAGAGTCATGTCTTTTGCAACATGAGTTTCATTGCCATTGAATAGTATATAAGACAATCGTTCCAACTACAAGAAAGGGCAGTGATAAGTATGGCTCTCAAACATTCAGTGAAATTGATTTATAGTTGCAAGCAGCATATGGTCAGGTATGTGGCATTACTTAATAATTTAAGTAATTCATTATTGAAGATTTATAAGCTATCAATGAGAAATAAAGTTAAGCTGTAAGGTATTAATAAAGCAGAATTATGTAAGAATTAATCACAATTTATAAT
This sequence comes from Cryptomeria japonica, assembly GCF_030272615.1. NCBI lineage: Eukaryota > Viridiplantae > Streptophyta > Pinopsida > Cupressales > Cupressaceae > Cryptomeria > Cryptomeria japonica. The sequence continues at coordinate 671,392,400 of NC_081406.1, read as the reverse complement.
TCAATACAGGAGCAGAATTTTATAAGGATTGATAAAAGTTATTAAATATATAATAAAAACAGAAGTATGAGAGCATATCAATAATGTTAGTATGGCAAACTACATTAATTAGAGGAATATGCATATACACTTATAAGTTGTTACATTCCATAAGAGATGCATGCACTTGAAAAAGTGGTTCAATCTATTTGCTGCATCTTGTGGGAAGAGGTTTGAGGTGTAATCTAGTGGTGACGAGGGGCTCACAAGTGGTCATAAGGACCCTTGGAGTCAAGGAACCAGATTGCACTCTCCATGCCGAACTCACAAGATGCTGTGTATGGGTAATGGGCTTAAAGGGCAAGCAACATGGGCCGCCAAGTCTAGCAAGGAGGTTAAAAGCAACCATTCCTTGGGCTTGGTAGACAACAGACTCGCACAACACCTCTCATGTCTCATATACCAATTTCTATCTGTTTTTTCATTAGAATGAATTAGGTCTAATCATAAATGAACATGTATGTAGGTGTTTTCTTTTGTTTTTAGGTGCAGGTTATCCTCACAAGACTACACTCTTAACATAAGAGATGTCTCAAACCTTGATCCTACTTATGTCTTTCATGATTTCTTGATTAAGAAATAATTACATTGTAGTGTTGAAATAACGATTTGATTTAGATAATAAGAATACTATTTGTCTCCTAATTAATCAATTTAGATCATAATTGTATTGAGATAGATTAATTATTATTAAACTGGCCTATATCTAGTAGGGGACATTACATGCCATCTCAAAGAAGCATTCAAAGTAGTTCTACCCTCTCCATCCAGACTACCATGGAGTCTACCCCTAACCATTGTTGCAATTGAGTTGCTGCAACAATCAATCACCCCCTCATTTACTTTTTTTTTATATTCTCTTGTAACCTCCGACAATGTGTCAACCCTCTCCTCCTTATTTGAAATATGGGAACCAACTTGGTTATCGCCTTTCAAACCTACTAAGTAGAATTTTGTGGAAGAACTGTTGTTTGCCTTATGCCTTGTTGTTTCACAATCCACATCTTGTTGCCCCTTAGCCACACCCTTGCCCTCAACAACCTCAAAGGGTTTGCCTCTTCACCCTCCTCTTTCTCTACCGAATAGAATTGAGGGGAAACATCACTCCACCAAGTACCTTGGTTATGGATTTTCTTAGAACAGTTTGCAGTAACATGCTTAATCTGGAAGCATCTTCTGCATCTGAAGGGTATGCCTTCGTAGTCCACAGGTAGCAACCACACCCCATTTGCAAATTTCAGAGGCAAATCAACCGGAGGGGCTTTCTTCAAGACCATCTCAATCAGAATCGGGCATAAGTAGTATGAAAGAAATCTTGGGATTCCTCATCCATCCCTAAGAATTTATCCAGAGTGTTCCCAGTTGCTTCAAAACAAGAATCGAACCAAAATTTTAATGGAAGATTAGGCAATCTTACCCATAAAGGAAATTTATCGAAGGATTCAGTAGCCGGATTGAAAGTTGGATACCACAACTTTAACAATAGCATGTGGTTGTTCTCCCAACATATTCGTACAAGATTTTCTTCCTATCTTTTACATAGTCATATACCACCACAAAAAACCCTTAGGCTCTATGATAGATCTGAATCTCCCCTTCCACAATGGGACTCCACTTAGAAATCCATTTATGCAACTCGCCAAGACTGGGCCAAAAACCCTTAAATCTTGGCGAGACCTATCAAGCCCATCTCCTAAAAAAACTATTTAATTTCAGGTATCTCTTGTCCAATCTCTTGCTCCAAGTTTACCATTGGCCTATCAACATGGGGCTCAATCCAATTATTGCTCATTGCCCCACTTTTTCCTACCTTCTTGGCCGTTGCCTCATACACCCCTCTTGTCGAGATATTACCTCCCCGCTCCCCATGAGCACCTTGTTATGCATTCCGTTTTCTGTCAAGGGCACCAGCCCAAATTCTCTTATGCTTAGAAGTCAAACCTTCTGCCTCCTCATGGCATCCAAATTTTAAGGATGCCTTACCCATCTCAAACCCCTGAAAATCTTCCCTCTGCATCCTCCACAAAAGCCGCTTGTCTTCGTGATTGTGGTTGGTGATAACGGTCTCATTCTTGGTGAAAGTTGCTGGTTCCGAAGTGCGAAACCCATTTGAGGCATACATCCTAATGCCACATTCGCTCGGGCTACTAGTGCTAAAGCCATTTCTTTTAAACTTTCCACCACCGTCCCCAACCAACTCCCCTTTGTCACAAGGAAGCACCTTATGCCCCCGCGAATCAAACCACAACTTTGAGTCCATATGGTATCGAGTAGAACGCACCAGACATCCATGTTGTTGATCATCGTAGAAAGGCTGGGTCTGCAAAACCCTAGCTGCAGCGGCAGGGGAAAACAAGAGTCTACGCAGCTCCATGATAAGCAATTGAGAGAGTAAGAATATTGTTCATTATATTTAAACTTTTGTTTTTGCTAGGTTTTCATTATATTCAAACTTAATAATACATATCATCGTTATATTTAACTTAACAATATATATTCATACATTTAATTTTATTTATATTAAATATTGTCTTCTATATAAATGTTTAACTTAAATTATTATTTAGTTTTATCATAATATTTTAGATGTGCTCTTTTAATTTAACAAATGATATAAATAATAATATATGTTTAAGAAAATTATATAATTTAAAATTACATAATAGAAGACCTGGTCGTTCATACTTGCTTGCCCTATCCTAACATAAGAACAAAGGAAATGAAGATTTGCAGTTCAGATTCAAAATTAGAAGAACTAATCAATCAGGTTTAATGTACAAATAGTCTTCTAGGTTTGCATGAAAATCAAAATTTTATTTATATTAAATATAGTATACTATATAAATGTTTTTTTTTTAATTATTTAGTTTTATCATAATATTTAGATGTGCTCTTTTAATTTAACAAATGATATAAATAATAATATATGTTTAAGAAAATTAAATAATTTAAAATTACATAATAGAAGACCTGGTCGTTCATACTTGCTTGCCCTATCCTAGCATAAGAACAAAGGAAATGAAGATTTGCAGTTCAGATTCAAAATTAGAAGGTCTAATCAATCAGGTTTAATGTACAAATAGTCTTCTAGGTTTGCATAAAAATCAAAAGAACCCTCCTTGCTTGAGTTTGTTCTTGTTTGAGCACCCATTGCTGTTTGCACCTGTCTGTCTGTCTGTATGCAGAATTAGAAAAAGGAAAATCATTAAATGTGTTCATTTTTGGGTTTTCTGTATTAGCAAACTAAACTGATGCATATAATCACCTTGGAATTCTTTTGAAAATGCTAGAATCGTGTGGGCTCGAGAAATGTTGGGCAGATTGTTTTGGGTGAAAAATACCAGAGTAGCTGGATATGCTCACACCCATCCTTAGGCACATGTATCATGTATCAGATATGGATGCCGTTTGACTCGATTTTGCACTTCAATCACTCCAAAATATGCATACGACTTAAACAAAAAAAAATAAAAATAGAGATTAAATGCTTGAAACAACCCAATTTTTTAGGCAAACTGAGCTTTTACAAGCTGGAGCACTTAAACAAGTTAACTTTTGGAGAATAAATCTCAGACATGAAATTGGCAAAACATTAAAAAATGAGCCTGATAATTTTTTAAATCATAAATAATGAATGATTCTAAGTATCATTCTCGTAATTTTTCATATCTGGTAGATGATTATGTATCTTGAATATTTAATTAACAAAAATTCTGACTTCAAATATAAAACAAGCTGGAAGACATTGAATATAAATTTTTTATCTTTCACAACTAAAATAGGGAAAAATTTCTAAATATAACTGGAATCTTTATCAGCTATGACTTATTTTGGAAGTCTTTATAAAAAGAGAAAATCCTGTTGTAAATTCTGCAGTCCACCTCATAAACGTTACTCAAGCAATGATCAGTTATGATTTTTTTGAAGACAATGCAACTATGATTTGTGCTGCCTATCTTCTTAATGACATGTTAATATAAAGTATAAGTCCGGGTGTAAGTCCTAGTCATGTCCGGTTGATTTGGTATCCTCTAATAAAAGGCATTTCCAACCAAGAAACTACCTTGATACGGTATAGGATTGCTCATCTACATTGATGGAGCCTAGAATGCTGGCCATACTTCTTTATCTCAGGGAAAAATAAAGGGCTAGAAATTTTATGACAAGAAAAATATCTAGATATGTGAATTTTGAGGAAACAACATAAAAAGGACTACAAATGGTCGAATTAGGTTCCTATAGTATATTAGATATGGCTTCATGGTTTAGCAGTAATTTTTGGAGATTTTTACTGCCTACCTTTGCAATGAAATATTACTTAAAAATAGAAGTCTGGGTGTAAGTCCTGGGCATGTTCGGTGGATTAAACATCCCTTAACATATAATGGCACCTTTTTGAACTGGCAATAGAGGAGTAGCATTGAGTGAGTGGACTGGCAGCATAGGAATGGGTAGGGTCAGTTAAGTGAAGAAATAAGGTGGATGAGTCAAGTAGGGAAAGTTAAATAGGATGTTTTTGTCAGTTAATTGCCATTGATTGAGGAAGGAACTTGTTAGTCAGACTGCCATCGATTGAGGACTGGATTGCCTATGATTGATGAAAAACAGAGTATAGGCAGTGCTAGCAGGAAAAGGGATTTACTTCAGAAATTTTAAAACAAAAATCGACTATATTCTCAGGCTTGTAATACTGGCAAATCAGCCGGTGCCTTTTGGAGTCTAAACCCTTCAAGCTTGGCAAATCAAATCATCTTGCGGATAGAAACCCTCAAGTGGCAGACCAAAATTCAGGGTGACTCAGAAACATCATAACTTTTATAGATTTTATTTGTATCTAGGTTTCTGAGTTGTATCAGACTGGTGAATTTGAAGTTGTATGTGTTACAATAAAATATGATTTTTTTTGATGTAGTATTTCTTGGTCTGTTATTATGTATGCATTTGGTTGAGGCCTTTACATAAAAACAGGCACACTTGTAAAGATGTCCTTCGTTTTGGTTCAATACCTGATGGGGCATGTTTAAAGAGTCTTTTAAAGAGTCTTCTCAGGATATCTTCATGGTGTATGGTTACCGTATGGTTTCTTGGGATCTATGCTAAGGGGCATATTTAAGTTTCTAGAGCTGATAAAAATAAGCCGACAGGAAAATAGTATAGCTACTAAGTCCCTCTCTCTTTCTCTGTCTGTCTGTCTCTCTATATAAGGCGGTATTCCATAAACTATAAGGTGTTAATGAGAAAATTGTATTTGTCAGGTAACTGGAGCTAGTACAAAGGGTGGTGCTGCATCTGCATTTCCAGTGTATGGTGCTGGTGCCAGTCGGGCTGCTGGATCATTTGCTGGAGGTTCAGCAGGTGTCAATGCTTCTGTAGTCCATGGATTAGATTCTTCAAAGTATATATCCAGTGGGTCAGCTGCAGTTTATGGGAGTGTTAAAGCTAATGATTATGACTCCTTATCACCACATGGATACAGTCAAAAAGCTGATCAGTATGCTGGTAGTGGTGGGTATGGTGCAAAGGCTGCTGAGTATTTATCTTCGGACAGGGGACAGTATGGTCAGAGCCAGAGTGTGTACATTGGAAGAGACTTGCAGACAGATGCAGCCAGGCGGTATCCAGATTCAGGTGGTGTTGGGCATCCTCGACAAGTATGTTTTTTGTGCTTTATGGTATTCAGAAGGTTAATTTTTTTTTTTTTTTTTGATATTTTTTAATTATCCATGAGAGCTGAAATTTTGTTTTTGCTCTGCTATGCTGGTTGGTGGACTCACTGCAGTCAGACTTACAAGATCAGGTACAGGTTGTTTATGATGTGCTAATTATGGTGGTCTTTTGCAGTTTCGTGTACATTAATTTCTTCTTTTTATATTTTAATTCGGTGGTTCTAAACTATTGAACTATGTATCTTGTCTTTGCTGTAAATGCACAGGCACTATTGCTTCGCCAGACACAAGTTTTGCAAGCACAGCAACTGCAATCTGTTGGTTCATTGAGACAGGGTTCTGCTACATCCCTTGATGCGGGTGGAAGGTGATCCTTTTGTTTGTTAGGTTGTGTTTAATGTGTTACTTTTTTAAATTTCTTGACAATGTATCAGGCAATCATACAATCTCTATCTCAAACAAAGATTCTGAGAAACATTTGTGTACAAGTATCTTAATCATCATTCCTGTTTTTATTTTTGTTATGTTTTTTCCAGGCCTGCAGATTATCTTCCAGGAAGGGGCAGTACTATGCACCCTGTAACACAGGAATATGGAGCCCCAATGAGGGACCTGTTAGGTGGCTCTTATGGTTCAAGGCTCGATTCAGATGTGGCCTTACTAGGTTCCCGTGGTGCTGGCAGTGCTGCTTCTGTGCTTGGAGGCAGTGGAGGGAGAGGTCTTGATGATTTATATGGTCAAGGCTCTCCACGCACAGGTTATGGTGTCAGTTTACCTCCTGGACGAGATTATAGCTCTGGAAAAGGGCCTGTTGGTGTTTCTTCTTGGGATGCAGGGTATACTGGGAGTAGTGCAAGTCGGATGGATCGTCCAAGTCGTTTTGATGATATCCGAGATGATAGAGTCTTACTCCGACATGAGTATGATAGGAGGGAAGAAGAAATTCATAGAGAGCGTGAGAGGGAGAGAGAACATGAAAGGGAGAGAGAACGTGAGTTGGAACGACGTGATCGGGAACGGGAACGTGATCGGGAACGAGAACGTGAGAGAGAACGGGAACGCGACAGGGAACGAGAACTTAGGAGGAGGGAACGGACCCCCATTAGACCTCCTCTAAGGGTTCGTAGAGAGCCATCTTTTACAAGGAAAGAAGAAAGAGTTGCTAGGCGACCTTCCCCTCGCCGTGAGCCATTGCATAGGTAGTGTTAATGCTATTTCGTGAGTTGAGATATTTCAGCAGTTTGTCATTTTTGCGTTTCTCCTAAAGAGTGTGTGTTTTAATATTTACTTAGAAGTTGTGTCTTTGTGAAGAGGGTCTGTTTTAATATTTGCTTACAAGATGTCTCTTTGGAATGTAGACATGCATCACCTGCCAAAGATCGAAGGCGAGAGTATATTTGCAGGGTAAGACAAGTTTTGGAATATTGATATTTTGTCTGCCTACTGAGATAAAATGTAATGTTATTTCTTGTTCTGTAGTACTGGTATTCTGTGTGCCGAGGGAACAAATCGTCTAATTAAATTAATTGCTGCAACATTAATTTTGTGCCAGTCCAGTATGGTAAACCATCTAATGAATTTTGTTGATATTTTGTGTTGTCTAGATTGATCCGTACAGTCTTGTTGAGGCAGAAAGGGACTTTGCATCAATCAGTAAACGCTATTCAAGGCTTTATGTAGCCCCAGATTTTTCAAAGGTTGACTACTTATTTTCAATGTATAATTGCATTTCAATATTGCCATGAGCATGTCAAGATTCATTTTTATTTTTTGCGAAATATCCTCAATAGATCTTATAATAGGAATCACAGTGTGTGAAATAGTAGGCAATCTTTAACATTGAATTTCCAGCATATATGTATATATCTGAAACAAACACTTCCTGCCAGCATAGGTGGAACAATTTTAGCCGATAGGTTTGCGTCCCTAAGCGCAAGTACCAATTGACCAGTAAGGACTGCAATTTACGTACTATGGTAGCTGAATTCAGGAACTTTCTTTCATCGAGTTGGCTTGTCTTGCCATACTGGTATACATGCCCCTAAACTGCACCCAACAGGTCAGACTCCTTAATGCTTGCCCAAGATAATGGAGTCGGGCACAAATGAGATATTCACAACCTGCAGAAACTTCAATCTTCAAACGCCACTTATGTTATGTTCGGCAATTAGGAGTGGGCCCTCGACAGATATGAATTGATGAAATTTTCGCCCATAAAACCTAACATAGTACTTCCGACACTTTAGACAGAAGGCTTAAGCAAAATACTTAGTGCTTTTCAATAAACCCGCACTGTTAAACCAAAGTTATGATTTCAATAATATTAGAATCGCATTACTTAACTGTTCATATAATAAACTCAGGGTGATATAATCATCAAAACTTAATAATAGGTTCTGCCCCAATGGTTACGATCCAAGGCTTAATAAAACCAGATGCCAACTTTACAATAGCTTTTATAAAATTAACTCATGGCTTATATATTTATTGCTATTATGGAAAGTGCGACCAAAATATAAAATCATAGGATGCCGCACAACATATTATTCCTCAGAATAAACTGATTTTTATATGAATCGATTCCTTTATGATAAGACCCACAATATTTTATCAAGCCATGAATCCACAATAGCTGCTAATACTGATTACGGTAGAATAATAATACTTATGTTTCAAATCTCAGAATAAAACTCTTCAGTGGACAATATTAATATTAAATCTGTCAATACAACTTTTCTGCAAATTTGTCTCTAACAGAGACTTCACAAATTTGGTCCAGCTGTGAACTCTGTCGCGAATCCACTTCTTAGGAAGAAGCAACTCCTAAAGGTTTGTGTCTCGAGAAATCATCCAATTATCATATCAAATCCAAGCATATCCAACTCATCACTAGGAACCCCCTTATAAAGATCTCCAGTAAGTATCTAGAAGATAGGTCAACTAGGTGGGGAAATATAATTGTATTGGTTAATTAATTAATATTAAGTCATCATTGAATATATTATATATATATGTTTCTGTTTTGATAGGTAATATTTTATTTATTTTTGACAATTAAAATCAATTTAATTAATTGTCACCTTACAAATTGGGGACATTATGTTTTGACCTGTCTATGTCTGTCTCATGTTTGCAGCTTGTTGTCAATTGGTTAAAGGAGGAGCTCAATGTCTCTTATAACACACCAGTCAGGTATTTTGCATTTAACATTTTTATTCACTATAAAATTGGTAGATTTTTTTATTAGTCTTATAAGCTGCGTGTTAGAATACAATTTGCACGCACATTAAAATATTTATTCAGTATGCAAAGCGGGAACTAATAAGATGTGGTGCTGTTTTAAGTTGTTAGAGTAGAGGACTAAATTCTTGGGGTGTTTCTTTTTGTTTTGGTGGGAACCAGAGTTGGTCTAGAAGATTTGATTTTGTTTTGTATGATTTACTTTTTCTTAGTAAGCATTGAAAGTGCTAGGTCTTTTTGCAGCCTGACCTTGCATATGACAATAATTGTTTAAGCTGATTAAATGACTGTTATGAACTCTTGGTCTGAAATCGGATGCAACAGCTTCGAGCATGATGCCATAATAGAGGATGAGAACGACCCAAAGGAGTCTTCACCAAAGTCATCTGACAAAGTAGCAGGAGTTGCGAAGCAATTGAAGGGAAGCACTGTTTGGAATGCAAAGGTAATTTGAGGAGATTAGACAAGCGTTTGGTGACAAATCAGCCAGTGTTTGTGGAGCGTATGCCATCATTTGAGAACACATGAGCTAAGTCTTTAGAATTTTAGGTGGAGTCGCTATTGTGATCGGTCTGCTGAGGTTTGAGGGCAAACTTCAGGTTATGCTTGTCGAATTACTCGTGATGACAGCAGCTGCGTTATTTACAGTATTCCCTTAATTGCACAACTTAATACTTATATAGAAAAACTTACATGAAGACAATAATTAAGACCGATATGTAGCTGGTTTGCTGTTGGTGGCAACTTCAATGTTTTGGGCCTTGGCTGTTGGTGGCAACTTCAATGTTTTGGCTGTTGGTGGCAACTTCAATGTTTTGGCTGTTGGTGGCAACTTCAATCTTTTGGCTGTTGGTGGCATCTTCAATCTTTTGGCGCAGGCGTGCTGGGAGTTACACCGAAAGATTGTTTGTTTTCTTTAGGCTGTTAGAAGGCAACATTAAACAATATAAATTGTCATTAAGGATGCTCATCTCTTATGGTTAATTAACTTTAATGAATTTGATTGATCCTAATGAATTGATAGTACTGTCAAATGATTGTCTAGTATTAATTCTAGTTAACACTGTCAGTAATTCATGCTGATCCATCTGTTTTTCTAATGTTATGTTCTGCAGGTCATTCTAATGAGTGGAATAAGCGAGAATGCTATGTCAGAACTAGTTTCTGAAAATATTACTGAAGATAAAGTTCTCCATGTCCATAATGTTTTAAGATTTGCTATTCTTCGGAAGGACCACAGTTTTTTTGCAGCTGGAGGTTCATGGGACAATGTTTTAGATGGCGGGGATCCAGCTACTGATGAATCTGCTTTAATTCGGACGGCTATAAGGTAAGTGGGAAAGTAAACACTTATCGCTGTATGTGAAACCTGGGAATGCTGATGCTGGCAATATATTGTAATTTCTTTTTAAGTAACATAACCTTGCCTTGATGACAGATGCTTCAAGGGAGCCACCCAACTTGATCTGACCAGTTGCAAGCATTGGAGTCGTTTTGTTGAGGTATTAAACATTACTGGCTTTTATCCTTTATCCTTCTTGTAAGGACTGCTTATTATGACTTTTATTTCTTTATTACATCTTATAATTACTGGACAAGTTGCAAGCGTTGGAGTTGTTTTGTCAAGGGATTAATTATTACTGTCTATTATCCTTTATCCTTATTTTGAGGAATGCTTCTTCTGACTTGTTTTATTTCTTTAATATGTTTTATAATTACTAGTCCTGTGAGGTGTGTAGGCATGGGGATTTATAAATTTGTTTTGAAAGAACAATTGTAAAATTGTCGTAGATTATATTGCATTTAAGAACTGTTGCCATTTGCTGTTTCTAACAAACTCACCTTTCTGATTTTGTTTGCCAATTATCTACATGTCAAATGGAATCTCAATGACAAATGACCTTATTTCTTTGTTTTCCATTTATATGTTTTTCCTTTCTAATAGACATGGGTTCAAAAGCTAAATGAGATGATGTTGAAGTTGGTTGTACTTTGTTGGATACAACTGGGTTACATATAGATAATACATAATTTTGATGGATACAGCTCGATTTCATAGAGATTGAGATCTCCGTCCTTAGTAGCTGATTATAAGTTCGAACATTATGATTAAGAGTAGACCTAAGTTGCTGGTACAACCAACTGAAATAGTTAAATCTCAATCATCATGTTTTAATCAGCTACTAAGGACAGAGTTGTCGATCACTATGTAACCCGGTTGTATCCATGAAAAATGTTTCTTTTGATGGATACAGCTCGGTTACATAAAGATAATATATCTTTTTGATGGATGCAACTGGGGTACATAGAGATCTACAGCTGTGCCCTTCGTAGCTGATTGACGAAATAGTGATCAAATGTACATCTACGTTGCTTATTTAGGTACACTGAAAAAGTATTATTTTTGGGTTCAGTTTGTTTGAGGTATGTTTGTACAAAAACATATTAAAAAAATCATAATAGATGCATATTTGTAGTCTGAAAACATGTATAAGGTTCAGACTATCTTAAAAATTTAAATACTACTTAAATGCCAATTTGTCAAACTGAAATGTCTTGATACACATTTATTTACGGGCCTTCAGAAAGAATATCATCATCATCATTGATAGTGGATGATATAGGTAGATCTGAATAAACCACAAGGAGTGCCCCTGATACTTGCATAAAAATCACTAAAAATATGTTTTCTGTTTGACTCGAGATATGGAAATTCTGGCCTTGGTATTATTCAAGTCAGCTTTCTTTTGTTGGCTATTTTCTTTTGTTCTATGTCAGATGAAGATGAACAAGAAAACTATTAAGGCAAAGATAGGGAGATTGAGATAAAATTATTAAGATAATTTAAAAATTGAAATCTTGAAATTTAAATATAGAGTTTATAAACAAAATAAGAAACTTGCAAGAAAACTTTGATTGCAAGAGGTTGTAGGTGTTAGTATGTTTTGGACATTGAGCCACCATCAATTGTGAGCATCCTTCTTATGCTTGTTACAATGAACAAATATTAGAGTGTAAATGAACAAACTGATTTGAAACTACATCCTCCACATTTGGATTAGGGAAAAACATTAGCTTGTATGCTTTATTGTATTCTACCTCTCGTAATGGTGCAAAGTGCAAACCTCCTCAACAAAGAAAGGACTTGTAATATTTTTGAGTCAATGAGAAAGGCAAGATGTAGTGGGTTGGTCAGTTGTTCCATTGTGCAACAAGAGTTTTCTACACTTGATTGAAAATAGTTCATTTAGGATCTTGTTTTCTCATTTATGATAGTCTTCACCTTCTCAACCATTGAGTCAATGCCATCATATACTTTCTCAAGCATGGCTTATCTATGTAAATAGAGAGGGTTGCACACTATAATGTGATTAGTGAAACAAAAAAGATATTCCTCACAATCTCCACCAAATGTTATCTATTATATTCTTCTTGACATTTACTCCTGTTTTAGTGTTATGACTTCGACAATGTTTATGCCTGATCTCCTTGATGATCAAAATGAGGTTGTCAAGAATAATTTGTGCATACTTCACCATTTGTGCACAATCCATGACTTCAAAAAACATTGCTTTAGGAGACATTACAATCACATTAATCCTTAATGGGCTTCAATGTTCCTTCACCTCTTTGAAAAACCAAGGCTCCTATATTCTTTTGGAGTGTTGCTAATCTTTGTTAGTAGTTCTTGCCAATATGGTGGATAAACAATGTTGAAGGGCAAAGCATTCACATAGACACATCATGCAATGTATTGATTGGCAATCTTTTTGGATTTTGATTTGTAATTTCCAGTGAACCACAAGGATGTGTTTCTCCCCCCAAACCCTTGCGTTTTCAACATAGGGGAATGGCGACGGGGACGTGGTTTTCCTTGTCGTCCCACCACCGTTCCACCACCAGCACCGAGACGCTGGGACATGCCGGGGACGTCCATATGTCTCTCAGATGTCTGGGGGACTCCTAGGAGTTTCCTAGCCATCTTAGGGATGAATAGGAGTTCTCTTTCTTAGGGATGAATAGGAGTTCTCTTATTGTCCCAATTTAGAAATTCAAATCCTAAGCAAAAATGGTGGAAAATTTGTGAAAATAGCATCCTTATCTTCAAGCCAATCTCATTCTCTTCATCAGATATAGACATGAAATATAACATCGAAGTATTACTTATACTTTTAAGTTATATTTCATGTATATATTGCAGGATGTTTGAGAGTCGTTTAAGATCTTTAGGAGTTATAAAGTAGATTCTAGGTTTTAGAAGATTTAATTTTTTTTAGACATTTTAGTAATCAGCAACCTCCTCTCATTATTCTTTTACTCACTCTATCTCTCTCTTTGTCTCCCTTCAACTCTAGGCCTATCTCTCTATCTATTGCTCTTCCTCTAACCCCTCTCTACCTCTCTTTATCTCACTCTCTTCTCTTTACCCCGAGATCTAGACCTATTTCTACATGTCTCCCTCTTACCCAAACCTCTGCCAGGGGTGCTACTCTCAACCTTGTTTTGGTGTTGCCCCCAAACCCCCATCAAACTATAATTCTAAGCAAGTAATAGGCCAATGATGAATCATGATCATAAACCATATTTTCGATATAATAGAAATCTCCAATTTGACAATTTCATTTGTCTAATTTTATTTAGTATTCAAGAAATCTCAGTATTTAGTATTTGCAATTTTGCTATTTTACTAATTTTCCAAAGTTTTATTTGAAATATGATTCTTATACATCATTTCATAACTAGTTTTTCAAGTACCATATGTATATCAACACCGCCAGCCCGCCAGCCCCTCCTTGCCGTCCCCAAACTTTGGCCCTTTGTCCCCAAGTCCTCGAAACCCATCCCCGCGTCCCCCTATCCATAACGGCTGTGGAGCACATTGATTTCTCATAACCCACTCTTGTTGAAATCACAAGACCAAGAATTTGCATTGTGCCACTTCATTATAATTAAAACATGTATTAATATAGAAATCAATGTGCCGATTTACACAGGAAAGAAAGTGCTTGAGTGTAAATTGGAACATAACAAAATATGAGTTAGGAAACTCCTCATCTACTTGAGTATACGAGTAAAAAATAGACCAGGTATAAATATATCACATGTCTTTGTCAAGCTCGCGGTTGCTTTAACCACTCAATCTTGGAAGGTACAACATAAAAATGCTTGTTAAATTTTGTAGCCTCTCAATCTTGGAAGATACAACATACTGTTGATGTTGTTCTTCTCATTCATTTTTCAAGCTACAATTTACAGTTGTCTTCCATTGCTTGTTGTGACATGCTTCTCTGCTCTGATAATTGTTTTTCATCTTGGAGTAGTCTCTCGAGCAGTAGAGAAGTCTCCTTGGAAGCTAGAAGCTAGAAAGTGGCTTGTTCATTTCATATTCCATTTTAAGGCCACTCCAAATATAACAATGTTCGAATAATTAACACAATTGCAGTCTTGTCTAAATAACTCACTTTGTTTTTCTTGTCCTAACCTTATTTTTATAATTAGATTCAATTTGTTTTCCAAGTTTTTGCATTTTGTTCATGTTTGTGTATGTTTAATTACAATTTCATGATTCACTTGGATTATATTCTTCAATGACCTCTATGATCTCTTTTATGTCTAGTGGGTTCTTCACATATGCTAAAAAATGGGTGGCTCTCCACCACAATTTTAGGATTACTAAGATCTGTAGATATAAGGGGACCTTTTTAATCGGGATTCTCTCTTTGTCAAATGCTGACATGTTTTAAGGACAACATCTTCATTTGCTTGCTCTCTAATAATCCAACTCTTGTTGGCACAATTGCATTCTCTTATTTCTTGGGGAAGATTGGTGCCTTCGTAATAAATACCACAAATTGATTTTCACTCAATTGTATGAACTTAATATTTAATATGATACCCAATGCAAATCCAAACATACTTGGCACTGCTTGGATCCTGTTGTATCATGTCAACATACTTCCACAATGGAGGATTTGGATCTGGTTTCAATTTGGGTTGGCCCTTGGAGCTAAAATTGTTTGCTATCAGAATCACTTGATTAAGAAGTTTGGAAAGCAACACAAAACAAAAAAAAATTATATAGCCCTACTTATACATATGAGAATTTGCAATAAACAAAAAAAATAAAATCTTTTTGTAGAAGAAAAAACAAAGAACTAAAACCAAAAGACTTACCTCCAATTCAAAAATCTTTCTTTGCAAACTCCTCGGTAGTGAATGAGCTTCTACATACTCATAGGAATAACAATCCAACCTATTTCTACCTTCAATGGCTACGTTGCCTCTACATGTGTAATGACAAGCAAGAACAAAAGTCAGTAAGGGTTTGTGTTTTTTTTTTTTTGTTTCAAGTTGTTTTTAAGGTCTAGGATTGATTTTTTAAGTTGAATGGTCAATTATAATAATAATAAAAAATGTATTTGGCCTCTTGATTTGTGTTGGTTCTCCCTAAGGGTCCTCACATGCATCCCTTGGTATGTTATATAGTGTACTTGGGTAAATCAGTATTCGCTCGATGAGATTGTGGAAATCTGCAGTGGACCTAGTTGAAGACTAAGATTAGGTATGTATTAGACCTGATATTTGAGCCATTTTTGCGTGGGTGATTGAGAGAGTTGTCTCCCATTGGATGCGAGGGACATTGTTAAGGAGAATTTGCCATTTGCAAGATTTGTTTGTATTTGGAAAATTTGGTGACTAGTTGAGGTTTGCATCTTGACAAATTGATCAATGACTTTTGTCTTAAGTGTTCAAAGGATACTTACTTTGGTGGAATTTTTGTTTTGGAAAGAGGTAGAAAGTGCAGTAATAGTATGATGTCCCCAAACAAGACTCTGTCCAGTATTGTTAATATTAAGAAAGCTCCTTGTATTATCTTTATAAATGATGTGAATAAGGGATAGTGGATAATCTGGATATATGGTCTTGATCAATAAGACCAAAGTCATAAAGACTTGCAATCATCCAAGCCTATGTTGTCATAATATTGACCTTGCTAATTAACCATCTTACACAACATTATACATCCAATGAAAGGGAAACAAATGTAGACAATCATCATAATCAGAATTTTAGTCATCAAAGGTTCAGGAACATTGATGTATTGTCGTTGACATAGGAACTATGCCATTCCAATCAATAATTAAGATCCATTGATCGAGGTTATAAACATCAATATTGATTACAATCATCACTCCTAATCAATACTTAAGCCTTACTTCGGATGATATTGAGACGGGTACCTCGGCAAAAGTATTCTAAACAGTGGCTATGTGTTCCAAATACGAGGGAGCATCCTTAGCTTCATTTAATCAAGTTAATAACAAGTGAATGACAGCAAATAAAGCAGCACTTAAGATTGGTGCGATTTAATAAAAGTTATAAGTTTTGTAAAACAATAAAAGAGGCCAACTTCCCTTTAAGAATCACATCTATTGGGAATAGTTCGCACCCTTTTATGAGGAGAGATGATATGATATAAAAGGAATAAAAAAAGGACGGTGGAGGGAGGGAAAGGGATAATAGATCAAACATACACAAGCAGAACTAGAAGAAGTCTATGCAGACCCGAGAGTGGAGAATGCCGATTTTATGAAGTAGATTTTAGTATGGATTAGAAGAAGATGAGTGACGAATAAGTAGAAAGTTTATTATTCAAGAAGATTGAAAGAGATGTATAAGCAGAAGCATGAGCAGAATTAAAAGAGATTTATGAGCAGGTTCATGAAGCGGTTATGAGCAGATTGTGAATAGAGTTATAAAAAGGTTTCGAGCAGACTTAGAATAGAATTAATTTGAAAGATGACATTGGTTGATGTGCTATAAGTTGGTTTGTGAAAGAAAAGGCATATATGATAATACATATACTTATAAAAAGGTTTTGAGCAGACTTAGAATTGAATTAATTGGAAATATGACATTGGTTGAAGTGCTATAAGTTGGTTTGTGAAAGAAGGCATATATGACACATCATCTAAGAGCATATTTAAAGAACATGGATATGTTCAATCAAATTCTATGAAGGCATTGTGAAAGGCTCATCAACCATTGAAGAAATTTTATTTAAGAAGGCAGGAGTTGTGTGTGTAGAAGAATATTAAAGAAAATCATAAGCATAAAGCCATTGTCAAATTAGAGAAAGCTATCAAGATAAGTTCTATCTTCCAAACTATTCTTAGTATTTTAAGTTAAATGTTCTAATGAAATGTATTCAGTCTCATAAAACTATATTTATTAATATATTTCAGTTCTCACTTTTAAGTTAGAATTGCTATCTCAGGTCTAAATTATGGTAAATTGCAAACGGGGACATTACAAATAGTGATTGTGTTAACTTCAAAAGCGAGTTATGGATGTTCTATTAGGTTTTTTTGAGGGAAGAGGCTTTGGATTGGACTTGGTTGACTGTCTTGTTTCTTTGAAGTTTGTATCTATGAAGATGTAAGTAAAGGAACTAGTAATTTCATGTAATAGAACATGCAATAAAAAATAATTTGAATAGATAAAGAAGGTAGGACAAGGGATATTTAACGATGTCAACTTGGAGGTGCATTAAGCTCTTCGTTATATTAAGTGCTCTTTGGTTTTAGGTGAAGCCAAGATGGATCAAAGAATCCCTAATAGCACATAGCAAGGGAGTCTTTAAGATTTGGTGTATATTGCTAGTGCTTTTGCTATCCTCAATTTTTTCAGGGCCTTTTGTGCAACTTGTTTTAAGGCATGGTATGTTAATGTGAGTGCAAAAACACTAGGCTGACTAACTTTGCTTTCACAAATGGCAATAAGTTCTTCATATATAAAGGTCTAAACTGTCAAATTGAATTTCAAAAATAGCTGACCTCATTAGTCATGGTGGTGGTTGTTTTTTAAATGTAAATTGAACATCAGTGCCTAGGGCTGGTGATGTTGCCTACATGGGAAAATGTAGAGCACTGTCTATGGATGGTGTATCAACCATTAGACAGGTTCAAGGAGTTTGAGGGTGTCTATGTTTTAAGAGGGGTCACAACTGAGGATGTTAAGAGCTTATTAAGGGAACAATGTCTAATCATGTAAGGGCAAAATCAGGCGCCTCATATGGATGCTATAATGCAGACAACACATCTCTCAGCATTTAGTTAATCTGAACCACCCCAATTTTGAATGTTAAAGGATGGTACACTCCGAAGTCTCAAGAAAACGAAATGTTAGTAGGGGCATATTTAGGTGCGTTTGTAGTTCACATCAGATCTAATTGTGGGTTGTATGTTATTTTCCTGCTTTCATTCTTGAGCAGGATGGGATATATGGTGCCCATACATCATAAGGAAGCAGTTGTTAGAAATTCTATTTTGTAGAGCTCCAGAGTCTCTCAGTAATGAATTGTAGTGCTATCTAAAATTTTTAAGGTTAACAAATAGAGTTTTTGAAGTTAGTTTAAATAAATATACAATTTTTCCTTATTGTTGATTGAAATCAGGAAATTATAATTTGACGTTCTTGCTGCATATGGTGTACTCTAGAGTATGTTGTTTGTTCCTTGGCACATATTTTCACTGGGATTTGCTGTAAATTGACTTAATATCTTTTTCTTCTAATTTCTGCCATCTCCAATGTTTATTCAATGCTAAATATGTTCCTGTTTTGGGTAATTTTATTCTTTATATGTGCAAAGCATCTTTGCCCTCGACTGCTCTTTTTTTGGGGTGGGGCGTTGTGTGGAATTCAGATTCTTTGGCAATTAATTGGGATTGAACTTTTTTTTAATGCAGGTGCACTATGAGAGAATAGGTAAAGATGGCCTTCCAAGCCACAGAGAAATTACAGTTATTTTTCTTCCAGATATATCTACATGCCTTCCATCATTTGAGAGTTGGAAAGCTCAGTATGTTGAACAGAAAAACATAAGGCTTGAGAGGGAACGTGAGGCTGCTTCCAGAAGGGAAAAGGTAGTGATGGTGTTTCTTTGGCCATTGCAGTTTCTTCTAATGACAAGATAGTGTATTTTTTGGCTGACATTTGCTGTTTATTTTCAGAAAGAGAAGTCCACTGATAAGAAGGATGGCATCAAAGGTGAGCTGCAATGTTGTTAAATTTTCAGCTGTCTTTTATAGAGATTTTAAGATAATTCACTAACTTCATTCTAGGGAACTCCAAAGCAGATAAGGAAAGCAAATCAGCAGACAAAAATAAGAAAGAAAAAGATGGCAAGAAAGAGAAAGAAAAGAACACAAAAGATGAGAGGAAGGAGGAAAAGAAGGATGACAAGGAGGAAAAGAAAATTGAAAACATAGAAATAGAGAATAAAGAGGAGGAGAAGAAAGAAAAGGAAGAGAAGAAAGAAGAGAAGAAAGAAAAAGAGGAGAAGAAAGTAGATAAGAAGGATTCTGAAGGGAAGAAAGTTGAGAAAAAGGATTCTGATGCAAAGAAAGTAGAAAAGGAGCAGAAGAAAGTAGAGAAAAAGAAAGATGATAAGAAGGAATCTGAGGGGAAGAAAGTTGAGAAGAAAGAACCTGAGGGAAAGAAAGTTGAAAAGAAAGAATCTGACACGAAGAAAGTTGAAAAAAAGAAAGAGGATGAAAAGAAAATTGAGAAGAAGAAAGACGAAGAGAAGCAAAGTGATAAAACAAAAGACAAGAACAAGGAGGAAAAGAAAGTTGCAAAGGAGGAGAATATTGATGGGAAGGACAGGGAAGAAAGGAAAGAAGAGAAGTTGGATAAGCATGATGGTGCTCAGGACATGGATGACAGTGACAAGGTGAAGAAGAAAGATGAGAAAAAGTCAGAGAGTAAAGACAAAGATGCAAAGGAAATTGATTCCAAAGGAAAACCTTTGAAAGAAAAAAAGGATAAAGAAAAGTCAGACGAGGTTCCGCCTTATCCAGGATTTTTTCTTACGACGAAATGGACCAAGAAATCCAAGGTATGTTAAGGAAAATGCTTGTATTAATGCTAGATTTGCATTGTGCTATAGTAAAATCTAATGCTTTTTTTTTGGATCAGTTTATTTTCGTTTGTTTTAAGGTACATAGCATTAAGTTACTCTAGACCTCTAGAAGTTTTTGATTCAGATGCCAACTCTCTGCTATTAAAATTATGCCATGAATTTCAAAAGCCTAATTTAAGCATATACTTTTCTGCCCACAGGGAAATTTCGCTTCTATAGCTCATAGTGTATTACTATTCTAACCATGAGAAGGTTAGGATAAATAACTTGAAAAATCAAAATACACTAACTAATGAGCATACATGAAAAATGCACTTACAAATGAGTATACATGAGAAATGACTAATGAGCATGCATAAATATGCACTATTCTGTATACATGATAAGAGGTTTATTCATAGCAGTTTTTTCTCTTTTAGGTCCCAGAGTTTTGCAGAGGCTTTTGACATTTGCATCAATGGCATTTATAGAAAAGGATGATGATAGATCACTTTGCTCAACTTTTCCATCTATGATAATAGATCATTTTGCTGAACTTTTCCATCTCCAAATTGGTTGCTAGATCTGGCTCATGTTTCTTATCCTCATTATATGTTTGTGGTATGAGATATCAAAATCCTCAGTTTTTTATTTTAATTTTCTTATGCTTACATTCCAGTCATTATGCCGCCCCTTCTTGATTGCTGCAATAATTTGCATTGAGTCCCTGTTCTCTTGGACATCCATTTTCCTTAGCCAGTACTAGACAATTTAAGATAGCTTTTGCTTCTGCATTATTTTTGCATTCAGTTTGAAATGTGTGGAAACTATTAATAGAGGTTGTTTGTCATCATCTCTAAAGATTATCCCAACTATTTTAAATTCAGAACTTACTTGAACAGCTCAATGAAATATGATCTCCACTCAAATCTTTCTGAGGTCTCTTTTGTACATTTTGGCCTTTTCTGTATATTCCCACCAAATTCATTATTAGGTTGTACATAAGAAGTTTACTTCAATGAAAATTTTGTTTGAATTTTTTTTTAATTTTTTAAAAAGTTGTATAGACGTGCATTAAGCTGGAAGTATATTAATACATGTCTATATTAGCAGATTGCATTTACAAGGTACATGTAAAGGTAGGTTCTTAAAGTCATGGCCAAGCAAGACACTAATTTGGTACAAGAAACTCCTCCGTTTTGGAAGTTTCAAAAGGTGACAATTACCTTCAATGAAGTGTTTACACCCAACCTTTATAAGGGGCTTGCATTTCTATTTTCCTTAAAACTATTGGTTTTATAATGCTTATCCTTCAACTAGGAACAACTTAATGAAATTTGATGATCTAAATTAAGAATGCCTTAATAATTCTTAAGAGGGAATAGAAGAGAACATAACACAACATATATGTAAGAAGATATTTTTTTTGGTAAAAAACCGACCACTACAAGCAGACCTCAATAAATAACTTAAAAATAAGCTTACATTAGATTGAGACTATAAAAACCCATACTTATGATGTAGCCCTAGTGGTGACACTTAAAACATGTTGATACATAAGTTTAAATTCAAAACCCTGCAATACAAATGAATTGATGTCCACAGTCCATTACCAAGGCCTTTTTGTTGATCCTCTAAATCACTTGCACTTTCAGCTAAAACATGGGTTGATCCAACTTCACTCATCAGTAGTTAACAATACCGAAATAGAATGTAACTCCCAATATGTGTGGGTCCGTGCATCTTTGAAAAATCCAATTTCGGTGCTTGAATTAGGAAGCATTTAAAGATTTCTTACATATCATAAAGATATGCAAGTGCAACTCTTGTTTAAAGTGCTCAACTTGTAAGTATACCCTTTTTCCATAGTGCTCTTAAGGACCCCACAAAATAGGCAATCCAAGATGTTATTTCTTGTCTACTTTGTAAGTTTGTAACCTCCTCCACACATATTTTCTTACATTCATTATAACCACTTGGACAATTGTTAAAATATGTAATACATGAAATCTCAAAATTCCCCCATGTTTGCCCTCCCAATTGGGGAGGTCCCTACATTACAACGTATTTAATTTTCAATAATTGCAATTGTTCGTAAGACTTTTGTGAGGTGATGCAACACCTATTGCTTGTATACATTACAAAATAACAATAGGGGGTAATTAAGAGTAATTGATAAGGATAGAGATGCCCATAGCTGATTTGCACCAAGTAAACTTGTTTGTACCCAGTGGCTTAGTAAGAGAATTGACAACATACTCCAAGGTGTTGACCTTTTGAATCTTTACCTTTTCATGCTCTACCACATTTCAAACAAAGTGAAAGTGTACATAATATGTTCCATGGGAGCATGAAAAGTTGTTTTCTTTGCCAAACCAGTGATACTTAGACTATAACAATTGATTCCTATTGCCTTGTTTTTGAAGCCGATGTGCTTTAGCCAAACCATTTCTTTACAAGCATGTGTAGTAACCACATTTTATGTTAATAGTGGAAAGGGAAACAACTTCTTGTCTTCTAATTATCTAGGTAACAGTTCTCCTAAATAAAGAGTCTACATTGTGACTAGTAGATCTCTTGTTGTCCAAGTCAGCTGCCTAGTTTGCATACATAAAAACCTTGTATATCCACTATCTTGCCAGCGTCAGTTGTATCCCAAATAGCAAATGGTAATCTGTAGTCTCCCATAGAGACTTGAACACTCTCCTAACCCTAGTCCTATGCTTTTTTCCAGAGTTGGACACAAAATCTGTTCAATACTCTCATGACTTTGCCAATATTTGTTCTTGTCCAATTTATTGCATACGTAAGGCTCTGTTTTTCTTTGGCTCATCCAAAGTTCTCAATATTATGCATTTTCTTTGGCTCAACCGAAGTTCTCAAGAATAAACATATCATCGACATACAAACAAATAACACCAAAGTGATGATCAACTTGGACACAATGATAACTGCTCTATAGTCAAACTTTTGATACCACATCTTAAGATATTGCTTTAGATCACACAAGAACTTTTTTTTAACTTGCAAACCATTTATCCTTTCCTTTAGAATTAAATTTTAGGTGGAGACATATAAATATCTTCTTCTAGATCCCCATGAGCAGAATGGATTAGTGAGGGTACAATGCCCACAATGACAAGCACAATGGATCATGAGTATAACTATTGGTTCATATATTAACTAAAAATTTTAAAAATTATTAATTGTTTATGTATCTTAATTATTTAATAATTAATTGTCAAATCTCCTACCACTTTTTTTCGGAAACTTCCACCTTTTCCCACTTACACTGAATATGTAATTTGTCAAACTTTGCATGCATATAAAATGAAACGTTTTCTGATTATCAAGTGAATATAATGATAGGTTGGGAAATCTCATATGACATTCATATTGATAGTTGGCCTTCACAATCGAGATAAAGTAAAGCTGCACTAGTTAATTTAAAGCAGTATTTTATTCAATTTGCATACAGATGAGTAGATTATGTACATAAAATGCAAACAAGACTCTGACCTCAGCTTAGTGATGGAGCAGCTAGAAACAATGATAGATTTTAAATGTATGAGATTTTCACAGTCCATATTGTTGAGTGTAATTGATTTCTGCATTCAACTGTTTGAGAGTTTTTCCATCAACATTTTGGATCATGCTCTGTGATCCATCATCAGGATGTAAGAGAATGGCTGTAGGAGAAAAATGATGGTATGCAGACCTAGACATGATAAAAAGAGGGGAGAGGGGTAGAAGGGTGAAGGTAGCACAAAGTTCAAGGTAGAAGGAATTAAAAATAAAAAAAACTAGATAACAGGGGGAATAATCAGAAGTTAATAAGATGAAAAATAAAGATATAATAAAATCAAATCAAAGACAAAACAAAATCAAATAATGAGAAAACATGAAAAGAAATAAATAAATTATATATAAATATATATTACAAAAAAGGGTTATAAATAAGTACGAAAAATGGAGACCTAAGAATAGATAATCTATTCATTCATAGCTTATTTTTCTTGATAGATTATCTATTCTCAGGTCTCCATTTTTTATAGTTATTTATAACCCCTTTGTCATGTCCCCACCATGACACCTATAGTTGCACCATCTCTAATAAGAGAAAATTGTCTCGTGTCAAGTCTTCACAATTTTCTTAACTTTAATCAAACCCAGACAGTGTCCTGACCCCACAAGGCAGGTGTATACACAGCATCGATGTACATGAATAATCAAGAAGGTATGATGAGGATTAGTTAATAAGTTGATTTACTTATGGAGCAACTTGACCATGATATCGTGTGATCTGTTTCGAAGAAAAATCGATAATTAAGTGCTGCAATCAAGACAAAGAAAGGGTGCACTTGTTAAAGAAAATAAGACAAGGGTAATAAGCAAAATGGGCATGATGAATTGGCTGAGTTCTTCCATTCTAGGATCTTCCAAGAGTATTCCTTTCACTATCATCAATGGCTTTGTATTCCATGGTCTTCGAAGCAAGTTCCACAGCATAGTTTTAATAAACATTGATCAAGTATTAATTATAACTGTCTAAAGTCAGGAATTAGAGGCAGCGATTATATCTTCCTAAATGCAGCGATTAATAAGGAAATTATCAAGCATTCATGAAAGACACATTAAGTTTGTTAAGGATTAGCAAAGGGACATCGCCTTTGGTAAGAAGTCATCCCTCCGGAATCAACACTTCCTTTCATATAGAGACATGACAATATAAAATAAATAAGGAAAGTGTGGAGTAGGGAGAGGAGGAATGTCTGTAGCGATCTCTCTCTCTCTCTCTCTCTCTCTCTCTGGAATTCTTTATATGTTTTGAATGAATATTGAAATCAGCCATGGTAGAGGAAAGGAGGGATTACAAGAGGGGTACGCCAATGGGGTACTCTTCTAGGTACACCACCTCATGGTGGTGACCAAATGGTCCCATGAGGCCAAGGGGATACAAAGGATACTGCCTTTGGGCTTAGAATAGATGGGCTTTCCAGGCACCCTATTGTGGATAAATCTCAGCCATGGTAGAGGAAAGGAGGGATTACAAGAGGGGTACGCCAATGGGGTACTCTTCTAGGTACACCACCTCATGGTGGTGACCAAATGGTCCCATGAGGCCAAGGGGATACAAAGGGTACTGCGTTTGGGCTTAGAATAGATGGGCTTTCCAGGCACCCTATTGTGGATAAACCTCATCCCTCTGTCATGGTGAAATAGCACACCAAGGAGTCCAATTATAGGAAGTGGGAAATGGATGGCAAGATGAGGGGGAATGGTTGTGGGATACCTCATTGGGTACACCACCTCGTATGGATGACACAGGCCACATGAGGGCAAGAGGGATGGCATATCTTCTCTTGGGCAGTAGAGGATCTAGGGCACCCTATCGAGTCGCCTTATCCTAGCTCTTCTATGGCTGAGCTTCCTCAAACATATTTATGATACCTTATGATTAAATTGATATTTTTGCTATAAGCTTAATGATATCTAATTAAGATGGTCTGCTCAATGAATTATTGTTGTAAATGGTTTCTAACCTGTTTTGCAGAGCTTCAATTAGGTGAAAGATATTTCTAACTCAGCTCTTGTTTATTTGGAAATTGGGATTTAGGGCTAAATTAGGACATTCCCAAATAGAGGACATTACACCTTTTTTGTAATGTATATTAATATAGAATTTCTTTCTTTCTTTTCATATTTCCTTATTATCTGATTTTGTTTTGTCTTTGATTTATTTTATTATATCTTTATTTTTTATCTAGTTTCCCTTCTGTTATCTAGTTTTTCTTATTTTTAATTCCTTCTATCTTGAACTTTGTGCTACCTTCATCCTTTTACCCCTCTCCCCTCTTTTTATCTTGTCTCGGTCTGCATGCTATCATTTTTCTTGTACATTGTTCTCTTACATCTCTATGCTGGATCACGGAGTAGGATCCTAAACATTGATGCAAAAATTCTCAAACTGTTGAATCCAGAAATCAATTACACTAAATGATTGATTTTATCATTTAACTCTTGAAATGAGTAGTGAACTATGCTATGTCTGCACCTGAATGTTGAGAGTCTATAATCCACCTGCCAAAGGTTAGAAATGGCTGCTACATTTGCATGAACCTTGCAAGTGGTCTCACACCACCCTTAAACCTAAACAACTCCCAAATTATGGGAGATGTCCTTGAGCTACCATGCCACGAACTAATCATAAGGGTTGACCAACAAGTGACCTTTACGCCTCTTTTAAATTGCTAATGAAACGTTGCCCTGCCCCTTGAAATCTCATGCCTAACCAAAAAATGCAAAGCTGGGCAGTAGAGAACTCGTTTATTTTCTGTAATATCCCCAATTTGAAATAGAATTTAATAATAAATAGTAATATTAAAAATTAAATTAGAATATAAAAGAATATAATTAAAATTTAATTAAATTAATGAATGGTCAAAAGACATAAAATGAAAAGTTGTGATTCCCTCAAACATAAGATATAAAAGGGAGAAAAGAACCTCATTTGAGGGGAGATAATTTGGGAATCAGAAGTGCAGATCTGATTGTGGAAGATTGTGTCCCTTTCAAAGTGCAGGAATATTGAAGAGTTGCACTCTTACAAAGGGTGCTAATGGTGAAAGGGTGTGTCTCTTGCCAAAGGGCATACATGACGAAGAGGTGTGACCTCTCCCTCACTGAGAGATATAAAGGGAAGGAATTAAAGGCATCTAGTGACATCACTTTTGATCAGATCAGATCAGAACTATTATTAAGTTACAGGCAGTAACATCATTGTTCTTGGTGGTATGCATGGGGATGTGCTTAATTTATGCAACCTGATAATATTCTTATTCAGAATTTAATAGTAATATAAATATAGAATGCTGACAGTATATATCGATAGTACAAACTTCTACAAAGTGATATTGCCATAATTTTGTCTAACTTTGTCCTAAGTCATAAATCTATTCTAATCCTTCTATTCCCCAAGGGAGATGGGTGCTGCTAGGGAAGGGCAGAGTAAAACCACTTCAATAGAAAGCCCCAAGGGTGAAAGGACTCCTGAAATCTGGGCTGCAGGCCCCAAGGGTGAATGGACTGAGTTCTGGTAATCAGGGCTACATTGAGGAGGTGGTGTCAAGCGCCCTAGGCAGCCAAGCCCTCTTCTAGGAATGGGGTTTAGATTGTTTTGGGTTTAGGCATGGGTTTTAATGGCATCATAAGTTGTATTACAAAAAACTAGTTAGTTATGCTCAATTAATAGTGATAAAAGGTAGTAACATAGATGTTGCTCTTGGGAATTGACAGTGTATAAATAGGGGACATCAGTCTACTACTTAATTGCCCCAACTTTTGGAATTTTGACGATTAGGAATTAGAGACTCAGTCATCCAACATTTGAAAACTTGCTTACACAAATAATTTTGTCCTCCTAGCACTCTACAAATATTCCGTAACAATTTGTCTTGCTTCCAAGCAAGACTCCACAAATTGTGCAATCATTCAGTCCAATCGTGAAACTTGAGTAGTTCTACTTGCAAACAGCTAGGGTAGATCTTCCACTATTGCAATTGATTTCCCTTAGGGTTTACGTCATAAGGTTTTCTCCAACAGAAGCTCCATATCTACAGTAGAGAAAAATAAAACAAGCATGAGCAAATGAGCTCCGAAATCCTCTTTTATATTTCCCCTTCAAACATTCCCAAAGGGCTTTTTGAATTCTTGCTTAAAATTTTTCGTTAAAGCTCAATAATAAAGTGATTTTTAACTTTTTTTTAATTTTTACTTAGTCCCTCCATCTGATGAGATATTCCTTAATTGCTCTGGTCTTTAACCTCCTCTCATTGATGGAGGTTTTTCACTAAAATGCCATTGATCTTGAGAATATGATACTTGTTTTTGATAGTTTTATTTAGTGCGCAATAGTCAATTCACATCTGCATAGTCCCATCCTTCTTCACTAGGACAACTAAAGAAGCAAAGGGACTCGAGCTAGGTCTGATGCGTCCCATATCCAGTAACTCCTTAATTGCTATTTCAATCTCCTCTTCAAACCTCTTAGGATGCTTACAAGTAGTAGTAATCAAATGCTTAGAGCCCCTCCTCAAGCTCGATAACATGCTGAAAAATCCCTATATCCCTATTTGGTGGTCTCCTTGGAGGAATGTCATTGAAAGCCACATGATACTTCTCATCACTATTCAAAGGGGTTTTGGATGAAATCAAACATTGGGCTGCCGAAGCAACCTTACCTTATCTGAAAAATCTGTCCATCTGCTTAGACGTCACGATTTTGAGTGCTCCACTCGACATACCTCTTAAGACAACTTTCTTTCCATCAACCATGAATTTCAATTCCATGGTTAGAAATTTAGAATACTTACCTTGTTAGAATACTCTCCTAATTAGTATATCCAATGTCTACTATATAGAAGTCGTTTGTGACAGTATAGTTGCTTAAGGCAATGTTCGGTTGAGGAACCTGTGTAGTACAAGTCATGGTGAAGCCATACACTACCATTGCGTTGAAGCCCTCAAACTCCTCTACTTGTAGGCACCTCTTGGCCACCAAGGTTGCATTAATGAAATGTTAGTTGCCCCATTGGCTATTAATTATATAACTTGCTGCCCTTGCAAGACTCCTTGTACCCTAAAGGAATTTTACCGATGAGTCCCAAAAAGTGTAGCATTTGTCCCTCCTTTCACCTCCTTGGTTGAATGTTCACCAGCTTCTATTTGTTCTCCATCTGAGTCATCTTGATCATTGTTATTGGCTCCTTCTACCCTCTCCTACTCACCATCTGAAACCACCCCTATAAAATGCACGTTCTCTTATTTCCCCAAACACCTGTGGCTAGGCTCGTAAGTCGTAAGGCTTCTTGCAAGAAAAAGATAGGTTTTTCTTGCGTTGCTCATTTCTAGCCTTATCATTAAGGAAGAGTTTTTAACCCTTCTTTGAAACGAATGGTTTGGGCTGTAATTGGATCAAATGCCTTGACCCAACCGCAGAGGTTTTGTCAATCCCTCCATGAACAAAACAATCAACCTATGCTTAGAGATACCTGTTACCATAACCGAGAGTTCTTGGAACTCTAATATGTATGAGTCAATTGACCCCACATGTCTCAACTGTGCCACTCTCTGAAATTCAATTCAGGATCTTGTTTTGTCAGATTCCCAATCGACCTGTGTAAAATCAGCATGGGATGTGATATTGGCATGGCCCAAAGTAACCAATCTATGGTACCACTACTCATGTGCCTATGGAAGGTGGCATATTTGATGTCCTTTAACTTTAACATGGGGTTAAGCTGAAAATGTGTGTCTAACTTCTGCACCCATGCATGTGCAGTGCATCTGCTGGAACCATAAAAGCTAGGAATGTTCAATTTGCCCACCTCACCTTACACTGCAAATCTTGATTAGACCTTTGATCCCTGTATCCTCTTGGTCTGTTTTTGCATTTGACCTGGCAAAAATCTGCTTAAGGATGTAGCTACATGAAATTCATCTCTCAAGGATTTGATAATCCCTCAAATGATTTGCCCAACCCTTACCACCTTCCTTCTGTCGTACATCATCTCTTGGTGGTGCCTTTAAGAACTCAGGCATTAAGAGTCTGGGAGTGGTTATGTTGGTTGTCTTGGAGTTGTTTATTGAAACATTTCTCCATGGTTGCCACTATTACCATGTTACCATTGTTCCCATGATCACTCCACTTCCTGATGTTTGTATTCATGGTTTCCATCATGTGGGTCATTAGCTGAACCAACTGCTGTTGCCGTCCAGGTAGATCGTTTAATATCTCTATAATACTGGGGTTTTGCTGTTCATGTCTATAACCCATACATCCCCCCTCTTCCGAGGTTGAACTAAGAATGACTTTTTCCCTCCTTGTAAGTGGTGAATTCTATATCTTCTAGATTCATCAAATAATTTCAACAACTTTGTCTCAAAACCCATCAGGCTGGCTAGATCACTTGCTTTAGTACAGCTGTGAAATCTCTTACCATTTTTTTCCCAAACTTTCACCTTTTCCCACTTCCATTGAATAGGTGATTCACTAAACGTTTGCATGTATATAAGAATGAAGTGTTCTCTGATTTTCAAGTGAATATAATGAGGCTTGCAAACCTCATATGACATTCATATTGACATTTGGCATGCACAATCGAGGTAAAATAAAGTTACACTGTTTGAAATATATGATACAACAGTATTTAATTCAATAGATTGTATACATTAGTAGATTACATGCCTAAAAATGCATACAAAACTCTGATCTCAGCTCAGCGATGGAGCAGCTTGAAACAATGATTGGTTTTATCATTTAACTTTCGATATGAGCAAGTGAACTATGCCATGTCTTCGCATGAATGTAGAGAACCTATAATCGACGCGCCAAAGGTTAGAAATGACCATTGCAAATAGGGTCATGCCAGCTTTAAACCCAAACAATCAGCAAAATATGTGAGATGTTCTTGAGGTACCATTGCACCATCTGATGATAAGGGTCGACCAGCAAGTAACCTCGATGCCTCTTTTAACCTGTTGATGAAACCTCAACCTTGAAATCTCACACCTAAACTGAAAAGGCAAAGGTGGGCAGAAAAAACCTCTTCTAACGCCCACAATCAATCTACAACTTAATTGCCCAGCTCGTGGAAGTTTGATGGCTAGAAATTGGAGACTCAATTGCCTGCCCAGCTCTTGGAAGTTCGACGGCTAGGAATTGGAGACTCAATTGAAAAACATCTGAAAATCTTGTTCTAACAGATAACTCTGTCCTCCTAGCATTCCTTTGCAAATATTTCTAATGTCTTGCTAGCAAGACTTCAAATTGTGCACTCGTTCAGTCCAAGCATGAAACCTGAGTGGTTCCACCTGGAACCAGTCAGGGTAGATCTTCCACCACCATAAGCTCCAAATCCACAATAGAGAAAAATAAAAGAAGCATGAGCAAATGAGCTCTTAAATTCTCTTTTATATTTTCCCTTACAACATTCCTGAAGGGCTTTTTCATATTCCCACATAAAATGTCATTATAGCTGAAATAAAGTGTTAATATTTCCCTTTAATTTTCACTTAATTCACTGCATTAAATTAATTAGAATAAACCTATATGTAAAATTTACTTTATTGGACAACTTTAATTAATTAGCTTAATATATTTCCTGATTTTCTGAAATAATTAGCCTACGGGAATTGAATAGGTTAACAGGTCGTTTTTGTCTGCTCCTCAAGGGGACGTTACATTAATTTTTATTGATATCAATTGTTTTATGTGAAGTAAAATGAGGGTTCTATAGGGGTCCCTGACAATTTAAAATGAAAGCTTAAAGTACAATAGGGTCTGGTGTAATCATAAAAAGGCCACTAAGGCATAGACAACAATGACAAAAGAAACTGCCAAGTTTGCAAGCTTGGCCTAAGATAAAACCAGGCAGCAAGACAAAAAGATTGATCATACCCTGAAAAACAACTGCTATAGAATGGATATGGATATGGAAATGGACTAGGATATACGTCGACCTGTTTTCTGGTCTACAGATGGCTTACGATATATTGGACTGCCCTGTACTCCATGCATGAGCTACCTAACTGTGCTACAAACGAGGTGTACAGACCTTACTCCTTGCAGGATTTGAACTTGTCACCTCGTTCAAGAGTATAAGTTCTCCACCATTAGGCCTTTTGTCGTTTCCTTCCTTTTTAGCTTCGACATGTACCCCTCGTTGAAGAAAAGCGTGTCTTGTCTCACAAGAGACACAAATTGTTGAAATAGATGACAACAGGTAGAGACCTGAGAATTCCATGTAGTTATCATCCACCTGTTGATAAGCATTTGTGAGTCAACTTCCAACTTCCTACAGCCCATTGAAATAGTTAAAGTAGACCTTTCAATGCTGCCATATGTTTTACTTGATTATTTAATTTGGATCCCAAATAAAAGAACCCCTGGATAAAAAGCCCTGAAGAAGAGCAGACTACAACACCTGCACCAACCAGGCCTGGATTGCCTTTAGCAGTACCCTCAAAGTTTAATTTGAGAAAACATTCTTGAGTTGGGTTCCTAGAGGCAGCTTGATGTTTAGGAAGTTAATTGATCGACCCTTTGTTGGTGGAAAATGATATATGCAAATTAGTAAATTACATAGTTGCATGGAGACATGTCTATTGTTCCATACCGGAGATGGGTATAGAGACATCTCTAGTCACAGGAGATGTCCTATCTGTGTTTCCACTTGTCTCCTTAAAATAAGCCTTAAATGGTTGCATGTCATAAAAAAGGAGTTCAACCATGGATAAAAAATCATAAAATGCCTTTTAAATCTGCATGCTGCTGCTGTTTTATCACAACAAACACTGAGAGTTGAAATAGTGGAGCAGCAGCAGTTATCTGGAGTTTGCAGGGGGCAGGGCCACAATTTGCAGAGTTGCGTACACCAAAGGATTCATACCAAGTGTTAGGATAATATTTTTTCTGGCAATGTTTGAATGCCCCTGTGGATAAACTTGCTGTCTGTATTTCCCCTTGAATTGGCCTGCATTTTGTACGTGAGGTGCACATATTGAAATATTATACAGGATGTTGCACATGTATTCCAAGCTCGCTGGAATGAATCTGCACCTTGCATGGTTGGAAATTTGAGACACTACAGTGAATGCCTGTTCAGTTATGCCTCCCATGTATTTGTGTTTCAGGTTTACATTTAAATTCAGATTTTATATCATTGTTTATAAGCTCTATATAACTTCTGTGTTGTTTTTTATTTTTTAAACTGTGTGTTTAAATTTATCAAATTTAGAGTTCTGATCCTCTAATTTAAAGTTCCATATCATTCAATAAACTCTGTATAGTTTTATTTATAATATATTTTAATTTAAGTGTAAGTATAATTTAATAATTTATACTCCTAATTATAATTATAATGAAGTAAACAAACTATACTTAACTTCATAAATAAGTGTTTTACATTTTTACAATTTTTAGTTTTAGTAAATTATGTAAATCAACATTGATAATTTATTATTTAATTAATTATAGACTATCCTAAGCATCTTAAATATATCTATATAGAAGACACATCAATCTTTTGGTACCTATGTAACCTCTAGCAAATTCAATATAGACGACTCAGTATCGACATCTCTTGGTGTCTTTTAGATAGATGTATTAAAGATATTTATGCTAGTCTATTCTCTTAGATTAATTGGATCCTATTCTGGATTATTTTGGCAGGAGTTCAATAATTATTTTAATTTTCTGTTAATAATCATTTGTAATTAATATAACAATATTTTAGTAACACCTGTTTACTCGTTTTTAACACTCACATGATTGCAACCTATTTGTAATGCTTTATAATTGTTCGTATCATTGAAGGTACTACATCATCTTTTAGTAAAATATATTGTTATTATACGTGATTCTTTTTTATTGCTTCTAGTTCTAATATCTAATAATTTTAGGCCAATTCCAATGTTTGGGTAAAAATATTTTCAAATGTTAATTGAAAAGGTTATGTTTTCACATTGGATGGAGAATTGGGCCTATTTAAAATGGGCAAATTTTTGCCACTTGCCACATGTTAACTCTTTCCATGCCCTCTATAATTTCAGATTCGCTCAATGACATTATCACTGGATGGCCTTTTGGATTACAATGAAAAGGACTCTGAAGAAAGTACATTTGAGGTATGTATTGTTTTTTTGGAGAGAATTATTTATGGCATGTATGTAAGTTGAACTATATTAGTGATTCTTCGATAAGGCAATGTTGTATGCAGTCATTTTTTTCAAATTTTAAGTCTTGTGCTGAAGATTTTTTGGGCTCTTTATTTGTGTCTGCTAATTGAGTCTTACTAATATTATCTTTTTGAATCAGCTGTCTCTGTTTGCTGAAGTTTTTCAAGAAATGATCCAATATCAAATGGGAAGTCGGATATTGGCATCTATAGAAGTAAGTTGTAATGCTTGAAAAGGGCTGGAAACAAAAGATGCTGAATGATTTATGTTTCTAGTGTTATTTTTTTTAATAACATACCTTTGTTTCACTGACCTCTATGTATAATGTTTGGTTTACAGGCATTGCGAAAAGTGTCAGGTTTGAAGAGAAAGGATGACCGGAAGAGGCCTCGGGAGGAGAAATCAGAGAAAGGTGAGGGGCAAGGAACATTGACACAGAAACGTTCAAAGTTTTCTGATAAACCAACAGATGGTAATTCAAAAGATGATATCGGTCTCAAGTCTGATAAAGATCATAAAAATGAGAAAAATAAGAATGGTGAGAATGATGAGATGAAGGGAAGGAATGATAATAAGGAGAAAATTGGTGAGAAGACAGAAGACAAAGCTGATAATACAGATAAGGAAGTTGAGAATAATGATCAGAAGGTTTCTGAAAAGGCAGATAAGATGGATGTGGATGAAGACAAAGTTGTAGAAGAGGGACAGGGGCAGAGGCAGGAGGAAGAGGAGGGAGGAGAGGAAGTAGAGGAAGAGGAAGAAGAAGGAGAAGATGAAGAAGAGGCAGAAGGGGAAGATGAAGAAGAGGAGGAAGGGGATGAAGAGGAGGAAGAAGAGGAGGAGAATAATGAGAATGTGGAAGGTACTGAGGCAGAAGCAACCAAACCGTTGCCAAATGGGAAGAGTTCACCATCTTGTCAAGATATGGAAGAAACAAAAATTGATACAGGCAAGAAGGATTCAAACAAGGATGTGCAAGAAACTGATGTAGAAATGAAAGATGCATCGCAAAAGGATGCAAGTCATGAGGTAATATTTTAAATGGGTCATTCAAAGTCTACTGCTTACTGTTTAAGATCCATGATTTTTAAATAGAAATTGAATTGTACGGACTTTTATCATACTACATTAGCGTACAATGCATCATCCAAAATATAATTTAGTATACAAACATGCTCATTGAAACTTAGTATTCAAGCAGATTCATTGACAAGACTAGTAGATGGCTTTGTCAGACGATTACAGGGATAACTTTTCTTTAGTCAAAACTTAACAGAGCCATTATCAAGTGTTTGAATTGGTAATTGGTGGGTTGCTTACTTATACTGTAGTATATATGATTCACCTACATTATTATTGTTTAATAATTTTCAAATAAATTTAAGTATTTTTAGAAAGCGCACAACAAAATTGTTAATTGAAGTATTTTCTGGAACAACAAACCAAAATTTTCTATCCTCATAGTATTGACTAAAGTTATGCGTCTTCCCAAAGGAATGACTATATGTCAATTCAGTCAATTTTTTATTCAGTTTTATGCTTTAAAATTTGCAGTTATGGTGATTTTTTAATCGAGCCTTTCAGTAAATATGAATGTGAGTTGTATTTGGGAAAAGTGGTACATATACATTCTTATTGTTTTACAATTTTCAAATGAATTTAATATCAGTATGTAAGAAAGCACACATAAAAATTGTCAATGTAAGTATTTTCTGGAACAACAAATTAAAATTGCTATTCTTACAGTATTTACTGAAGTTATGGGTTGTTCCGAAGGAACGGCAATGAATTGAGTATATTTGTTTTAGATGTATGCTTTAAAATTTACGGTTATGTTGATCTTTCAATTGAGCCTTCAGTAAATATGAAAGTGAGTTCTATTCAGGAGAAGCTAAATACAAAGTAGCACCATACTATTTTTGGTCTACTGAATAAACTCTGTTCATTCAATGGCGTAGAGGGATTTTCTTTATTAATGTATTACAAGTTTAACAAAGTCGGTCCTTGTAGGATTTCCTTGCAGGCGACTGAGAAAACAGTTGATCTTTGTGCTATGTAGGGAAAAGCTGAAGATAAGAATGAGAAGGATGTAAAGCCAGATGTTCGTGTTAAAAAAGCAATTGACAAGGAGTTGCTAAAGGTTTGTAGATATGCATGCTGTTTTCTCAACTTTGTAATTACATATCTTTGGGGTTGTTGCTGACTGAATCACTTATACTGGACTTCAGGCGTATCGCTACTTCGATAGAAATAGAGCTGGTTACATTAAGGTATGATTGAGAACTTCATTTGCTTTATTTAATTATCTATGTTTTTTAAAAGACTCATCTTTTAAAAATCTATTCTTCTTCAGGTTGATGATTTGCGAAGGCTTCTACATAATTTGGGGAAATTCCTATCCCACAAAAATGTCAAGGTATGGTAAAACATATTATACCCTATTATTGACCTTCATTTTACATGTTGGGTCATTTGTGTTATTTACTTACTGACCTGGTTCATATGTCTGGAACTCAGGAACTTGTGTCATGTGCACTATTTGAGAGTAACAAAGCACCGCGCGATGAAAGGATCATTTACCCAAATTTATTGAAGAAAGGGGACTTATTAATCATGCCAGATAAAACATGTACTTAGGTTTGAGAGGGATCGACATTACCATTTTGTTTTAACTTTTGGATTGGAAAATTAGCTCATGGTATTGTTGAGACTGGTATTCTACTACTTGCGGGGAGCTGAAATATAAAATCTGTGTCCGTCAAAATCATGATTTTTGAAGTAGTTTGAAATTTCTCTTTAGTTAAATTATCAGTAACACATTTTGATTGTGTTTCTCGTGATTAAGGTCACCAATCTTATCTATTTGCTACGAAGCCATAAATTTGTAGTTTTATCAACCATTATACTACTTGAGAGTTCACCGTGTGATGTAAAGATCATGTTACTCGAATTCACTGTTAAGATGCGGCTTTCTAAATTTATGAAACACATTTTTTTATGCTAATGGTGATTAAGATCACCAATATTCTTCCTGTTTATTACAAAATTTGAAATCGAACGAATAACTTCACTCTTATCATGCAATCTTTGCCTAATAGAATTGATCTTCAATTCTACAGGAAATGTTGTGTGTAGTTTTCTTTTAGGAAGAGTGATAATTAATGCCTCGAGGGAAATGGAATATGACATCAGCAAGGTAAAAATGAAATGCTAATTGTTTGTGTACGGGCCTTAAAATTGTTAATGTACTAAATATATTTCTGTTCCTAGGATGTCATTTTAAGGAGATCCTCGACAAGCATTTTAGTTAAGATAAGATGGGAGTGTGTTTTGCCATCTCCTTGTGTAGCATGCTAACATAAATTAATTGAAATAGATCTGGAATGGTTCAAGTTTTTGATGAAGATGTAGTGAAGGTTGATACCATGAAATTAATTATAATCTGAAAAGAATAATGGAATTGTCATAACATATGGAATCATCGTTATTTGTGGTCGTTATTTGTGGCATTACACAGGAACTTCTCGATATTGTGTTGGCAAGCTAGACAGGGCAGTGTGATTGTAAGCAGCTTTAATGATTTCGCTGTATGCCGAACAGTGTTATTGATACATTTGAAATTAATCTTAACGTGTATGGGCAGAAGGGAACGATTACTATTAAAATTCTAAGATCTGTTTCATTATAATAGGATCTTACAGTCAAAAAAAATCTTTGCAAACTTGCCCCAATTGATAGCCTGGTTGCTGTGCAGAGAAAAAATATTTTAAAGAAAAAGAAGAAAATTGTTTATTGTTTAGAGAAAAGTAGATGCAGTAAAGAAGAAAAATAGAACGGTGTAATAGCCTTATACCAATTGTGGAATGCAGGCAAGTCCATTATTAAGTTTTCTACACATAGAATTACATTGAATTTGATGCCCTAAAAATGTCAAGGAGAGGCTTAAAATTAATACACCCAATATATCTGCAT
This sequence comes from Cryptomeria japonica, assembly GCF_030272615.1. Lineage (NCBI taxonomy): Eukaryota > Viridiplantae > Streptophyta > Pinopsida > Cupressales > Cupressaceae > Cryptomeria > Cryptomeria japonica. The sequence goes on along the minus strand of NC_081406.1, from coordinate 671,354,843 downwards.
TTTGAGATCGCTTGATGTATTAGGTTCTAATCTTGGCTAAATGCTTGGAGTTAAGTTCAGTTCAGTTTGAATGAGCAAACGAGGAATTATGGATGAATTTAATTCATTGCATGAAATTCATATTTGTTATATTCAGGGAAAAGTTGGCTCAGATAATAATTCCAGATTAGTCATCGGACGTGGAATTCTGGGTTGATTTAATTCATTGAATGAAAGTCATATGTCAGGCAAGTCCATTATTAAGTTTTCTTTACATTGTATTACAATACAAATTTGCAACGTTTCAGCCCTTGAATTTGAAGCCCTAAAAATGTCAAGGAGAGGCTTAAAATTAATGCACCCCAAAAATCTGCAATTTGAGATCGCTTGATGTCATGGGTTCAAATCTTGGCTAAATGCGTGGAGTTAATTTCGGTTCAGTTTGATTGAGCAAACGAGGAATTATGGGCGAAGCTAATTCATTGAATGGATTCCATATTTGTTACATTTCAGAGAAATGTTGGCTCAGATGATAATTCTAGATTAGTTACCAAACGTGGAATTCTGGGTGGATTTAATTTATCATAAGGAAAAGTTGGCTCAGATAATGGTTCTAAAATAGTTATATGTTTCTAGCTTAGTTGTATGTTTTTTTTATGGTTATCTTGGACTTCGCTGAATATTGATCCTTAAAGATTTGAACTCAATGAAACCATGGCAAGTGACGTACCTTAAGATTCTATGTAAATTGTCTTCTTCTGTCAACAATGTTGATGACAAAAAGTGGGCAGCGTGTGCAGAAAAAATTACAAAATTCTAATGTAGTAGATTTTTTTTTTGAATGAGACAAATCTAAACCAATCTTTCTATAATTGTTGGTTCAATCTATTCACAATAAATTAGATTTTTAGGGATAATGATCCGACCGCATACAAATTATAAGAAAATAGAACTCACTGAAACAATGGCAAGTGACTGTGTCAATGATATTGATTAGAAAAAAATGGGTAGAGTTTGGCAGCCTTGGTAACATAATTCTGTGAGTGCTTGATGTTGGACAAGCTATCTGTTGTTGAGGATTTAGAGCGCACGAATGATGAGAAGGATGCATCAGTGACATAATTCTGAGTGCTTGATGTTGGACAAGCTATCTCTTGTTGAGGATCTAGAGCGTGTGCATGATGAGAAGGATGCATCGGTGACATGGAAGGAGAAGAAGAATTGGTGCTGGTGCTGTTCACTCTTGTTTGTTTTAGGCACAAGTTGAGGAAAGCACTCGAGAAAAAAATTAGGCGTGAGAATGTTTGATTCCGAGCAAATGCCCATATAATATTAGCCCATAAGCTAAAAATCAAAATCGTCTCAACAACTTTTATTTTATTTTCAAATGATGTAAGATTGTTCATTGACCCATATGCTCCTACATAATATATAATGGCTAAGAATTTTTGTGAGTATGATGCCTATAGAGTAGAGTAGAGCAGTAGTAGAGTAGAGCAATAGAATCAACCTTTCAAAACCCATATATTCATAACATGCTCCACTATCGAACATAGGTATATTAGGTATATTAAAAGAAACTTCTTCGCTTATTAAGCTCTTTGTTGCGTCATATCCTATCCTTGATTAAGTTTGACCATTCACTTTTCTTTAGTCTATGGATCCCCATCTATAATAATTAGACTTCTTCGTCTAAGTGCTTCTCTTCTTTCTCTTTCCTCTTTTAGAACTTAATTGACCATTATTTGTCCACCTCCTCAAAGTAGGTCTTTTCTCTTCATCTTGGGTTCAATCTACTGTTGGAATTCCAAAACAATCTCACAATAATCTTCTATTGTCCTTAAACACAACTTCCATGTGTATATTTTTGTGCACAAAAGTTTATTCTTTACCCTGTATGTTATTTGGAGGAATTCAAATCTACTGTTGGAATTCCAAAACAATCTCACAATAATCTTCTATTGATTGTCCTTAAACACAACTTCCATGTGTATATTTTTGTGCACAAAAGTTTATTCTTTACCCTGTATGTTATTTGGAGGAATTCAAATCTACTGTTGGAATTCCAAAACAATCTCACAATAATCTTCTATTGTCCTTAAACACAACTTCCATGTGTATATTTTTGTGCACAAAAGTTTATTCTTTACCCTGTATGTTATTTGGAGGAATTCACATCTCTTTTGCATTATTCTTGTCTTTACACTTTGATTTATGTGCTCTTATAAAACACCTATCTTTCCACTTCTTTAACATGTTGGCTTTGAAAATTCATATCCTCTTTTGTTGCTTCTATTGTAACAACCTCATTTGCAATCCAATCAATGATTTGCAATCCAATCAATGATTAAAATCATGGAATTTAGCATCTCCTATTCCTTCCATGAATACACCAATGATATTTTATCCTTGTAATGCTTTAGCTATAATATCTCCTTCTACATAGTCCTTCAAAATAGACTTTAGTTTCTCATATTAAATTGTCACCATTTAATTGACTCAATGTAATGTTGTACTCTACACTTAATTCTAAGTACTTGAAGCCTTTTCAACAATGGTGCATGCATTATGGGATGCACAATCTTCTCCATCAACTTAGAAACCATTTATTCAAATTTCTTCACCTTTCATTTTTTTGTCTTCTCTCGTAGAGGTCTCTCCAATGCGTGTGTAATTACACAATTTGGTACATGCAAACCCTACTCTCTAGGGGTCTTTAAACTTCTTTTCCATGAAAAAATACTCCTAGATCTTCAAGGATTTATCCAAAAATAAAAAGGTATTCCTCTACACCTCAAGTTCTTTACACTCTTGTTTTCTCTTCATTGGGATAACTCTTATGTTGCTCTTTTTTCAATATGTGTGTTTGAATTTCTTATCTTCTCTACCACTTTTATAACTACTTTGTTCGTTCTTGCAAGAGGTACTCCAAAGTGCATCATTTCCTCAACTCCATGTTCTCTACCCATTGTTATGATGGAAAAATTCATCTCCTCTGTTGTTTTTACCCAACGTATTTACTAAAAGATAGTCTCCCATATCTTCTCTACTCATTTTGATGATGGAAAACATTCAACTCCTCTATTGTCTTGTACCCAAAGATAGTCTCTCATATCATTTGTACCCAAAATCCACTCAATTAAGGTTATTTTAATTTTACTTAATTATTATTGCACATAATATTGAAACTTACCTAGGTAATTCCTATTTATTTACTTAGGTAAATCAGGACAAAAGATCACATGTCATCTCCTTGATTGATGAAGAACTTGCTACCTCTACAACTAGACCTGCCACATCAATTCCTTGATTGACTACAACTAGACCTGCCACATCTCTTTCATTAAGATGACATCTGCTGACATCAAGGCTCTTGTGCAGAGATGTTGACTTGGTGGCCAGCACCTCCTCAGGGACTCGTGACATGACTTAACTGCCTCCGGTGGATCGGGTTAAATCTGGTGTTTGTATCGGGCGTTGATAGTTCGAGCTTTTGGCGCAACGACAAACGATTCCAACAATTGGTATCAGAGCCTTGGGTCATGGGTTCGAGTCTCCCTTCATTAGGTGCTGAAGGCTTAGTCGGTGCTGAGGGGGAGATTGTTGACTTGGTGGTTAGCACCTCCTTGGGGACTCATGAAATTGCTTAACCACCTTTTGTGGATCGGGTTAAATCTAGCGTTTGTATCGGGCGTTAATAGTTCAAGCTTTTGGCGCAATGACAAACGATTCCAATAGGAGAGTCATCTTTTAGTTCACTTAGGCTCACTCAACATATCTAAGATACTTGTCATCTTAGTTCATGCATCCCAAAGCCTACATATGTAGTCATTCCTTTGTTCATTTATTTAGAATACAAACAATAAAATCCTATCAAATTTTAATCTTTTGTTTGCTATTGAATTCATGCCTTTGTAATGCTATTTTTATTTTTAGGATGATTTAGTATTGCTAGTTATTCTTCTTTATGAAATCCAATATGGTATTAAAGTAGTTTAGGTAATATTTAAAGTTTAGATCTAGGGATAAAAATACTATTTTTTAGAAGTTTATATTTCCTTAAATTTGTGCATTTCTCAATTATCTATTATAGAAATTAGAGAAGAAATACATTATTACATAACAACTAGAAGAATCATTTTGGTTAAGTTTGGTGTCTATTTTTTCTAAAATGAACACCACATATTCAGCTTAAAAAAGCTCTCTTTACGATTTTATTAGAAAATTTATATGTAGTATTCATTTTGAGGTATTTTGACACAACATTAGCATAGCCACTGTATCTAGAAGGTATAAAACAATATAGCTCACATGTTTATTTAATTTAAAGTAGGTGATCCTACGATGCGTGAAAATCCTTGGGTAGGCAAGTTTTTTTTATGCAATATACAATTTTGCATAGTGCTAATGTTATCACTATGTAGTGTTGTCATTGTATTGTTAATGCATTGCCATGTCTCCATTGGCATTATGCCCCACCCACATGTTGCCTTTGCTTGTTGCATTGTTGCCTGCACCACCCTTGTACCACCTTCCTATAACACCAACAACCCAACCCGCCCCTCCATTGGGCTTTTAATGGGATAAGAAAACTTTGAAGTCTCAAAACCAATCCTTATGTAGGAATTTTCTAGTATAGTATTTTTTTGAAGTAGGGTAGAATTTCATGGTAGACAATGGAGTGATTGATTTATTTATTTTCTAAATTTGATTTTTTTAGAGATTTATTGTTTAGTCATACTTTTGGAATAAAAATAAATAAAAATTGGTGCTTTTCTAAGTTTATATGATGTTGTAAATTTTTGTTTTTATTCTATAAGAAAATATTACTTTTAGACTTTTGGACACTTTCGAGTCTTCTAAAAATCTATTAATATTGTATCTTGCATTGTAAACACTAAAATAGAGTGCCAAAAAACCATTTTTTTGGGTGGGTTGTAATTTAGTGAGTAGTAGGGTATGAGGGTTTCTATTTTGATTTGTCACTCTTTTATAATTTTTCTCTTTATAGTCCAAGGAGGCTAATCCTACTCTTTATTTATTTTTAAAACTATGTTTGGTAAACTTTTTAATGTGACATGTGAAACACTCCTCCATAGTAAAAAATGGCTCTCTTGCTTCTTTCCAAAGACTCTCCTGCCTCTCTCCATTTGAATGCTGCTGTCGGTGCCTCTGGTTCGACGGTAGTTTTTGCTTCTATAGTGTTATCTGTTGTGGATGTCTGTGGTGTTCCCTCATCCTCTAACTTCCCCCCCTTCCTCCTCATTGGGGGGTTTCTACTCTTGTGACCCACGATATGTTCGATGTCACTACTGCTGTGTGGTCTAATGCTCCTTGGGTGGTTGTTGCGGCTCCCCATGTTCCCCATAGGGATTTTCTCGGTGCAACACCCACGCCCCCTAGTTCTCTGGCTGAGGGTCCTGTTGCTGTCAGCTCTCTGGCTTTTGGTGATTCTTTTTAGCCAACTACTTCTAATGTTGTTGGTTCTATTCCCAAACCTGCTGGCAAGCGTATCTTTGCTCGTGTGGCCAGATCTTCCGCCCGGGGTTCGTCCTCTTCCATGTGCCAAAACCTCCCCTATGGTGGTTTGTGGACAACATTAGGTTCTACCAATACTATGCTCGTGTGTGCAAATTCTCTGGGCTCTAGCCTTCTCTACCGAACCTTCATCACTGGGTAAGTGACTCTTGGTGGCCTTTGGTGGCTCACAATATTGAACTTTTCCCCCGTGCTAAAGGCTTTTTTGTTGCTTCCTTTACTTCTTCCCCTGATCATGATTTGGTTTTGGGAATGTTGTGGGCTTGGGGAGTGCACTCCCTCTCTGTTAAGCCTTGGACAACTTCTTTTAACACTCTCACTAAACCACATAATGTGCATCTAGTTTGTGTCTGCCTCATTAATCTCCCTCTTCATTTTTGGGAGCACTCTTGTTATGAGGCTATCACAAACTCTATTGGTCATTTCTTGAAGGTCGATGAAGCTACGTCCTCAATGGACCAAACTACTTTGTCCCACATTCTTGTGGACATCGACTTCTCCTCTCCTCTCTCGGGAGATGTGGTTCTTATGGTGGGGGATAGGCCTTAGTCACAATTGTTGGATTTTGAAGGCCTCCTCTTCCGCTGCAGGATATGCTTTTGTACGGGCCATCTTGTTTCAGACTGCTTTATTTCACGCCACAAAGGTGTCTCTACCTAGTGGAAGAATGTTACTGTTGAACACTTAACAATCAATGCTCTTGACTCTGCGTTTGTTGGATCCTCTCATGAGGATGATGTCAATGTCGTACCTCTCACGACTACTAATGCTCTTGTTGCTCCTTTTGTGACCTCATTTCCTGAGGTCCCCACTCCTTCTCGTGTTCTACAACCACACTCTTCTATTGTTGGATCTGCTTCCTTTGTTGTTTCATCACAACTTGTTGCTGCTCTATAGCAGCTTCCTACTATTCTGTTGCAACACTCTATTGGAACCACTGATTGTAACCCTGCGAGGTCCCTTTTGATTGATCTCTATTTTGACTGACCTAATGACAACATCGTCTGGATTGTGGTTGCTCGTAGGCGGAAGGGGAAGTTTTCTCCCCTACCCCAAACCCCCCCCATTAGGATTTAGGTGTCTCTCCCTCCCTTTGATTGGGGTATTCTTTGTTCTCCGATTGGATAGGATTCCTTGCCTATCCGAGTGTGTTTGTTTCTAACTGCCTTTGGGTTGTTGTTCTTGTTGCCAACATCATTTCTCTTGATGATGTGTGTGTGAAAAAGTGAACCTGTAGCTGCAAGCACAACACTTCAATTAAGTCATTATATGCATGGTTAGTAATCAATAATCAATAAGAAGTAAACCATAGCAAAGCGACTAATTGCCTTCTAAAAGATGCGAGTATAAGATTGCTCTCAGATTTTTATAAGCAATACCAGTGACTAGACTACACCAAGACGAAGGATTTAATCTATATGATATTAAACTATATGGATGCAAGATGGATGAATAATTCAAGCAATAATATCCAATTCAAGCAACAATGGGATGCAAGCAATAATGAATGTAAAATGGATGCAAGTAATCTAAAAAAACACACAATGATTTCAATGACTCCAAAGCAAAATTAGCGTGATAATAATCTCCAAGCGTGTTCTCAAAAATCTCTGGGGTGAATCGGAATGAGAGCTGAAGACTGAATTTATAAAGAATCACAAGAGAAAAAGCTCAATTTAGGATTAATTGAAATAATTGAGAAATCATGTTCAGTTAACCTTGAGATAGATTCCAATTATAATTTAATTGAAATGCATTCAAATTAGAAGTCCAAGTTGCATTGGAAAATAATAATAAATTAATTCCATGCACATCTGATAAAAATAGATAATTCCATGCACATATTTGATTCATTCAAGAAAAAGCTTTTTTCAATGCAACTGAACTTCTTTTTCTGTTTTGAAAGCTTTGAGTTCCAATTTAGAGAATAATTCCATAATTCAATTAAATTGCTTTTTTGATTTCAAGTTCTAAATTTACAAAAAGAAATAATATCTCAAGTTTGATTTCTCTTTTAATTCAATTCTTTTTTTGATTTTTGTTTTGTTTCAATTCAACTCTTTGTAATAAATTAATTCATCTTTTGTAATAAATTAATCCTTTTTGCATGATTGAATGACAAATTTATTAATTTAATTAAATATGCAAGGATATTTAATAAATTAAAATGGGATAATTGATCAAAATGATATTCTTGGAATGATTCAATTAATTAAATAAATATTTAATTAATGTTGAGTAGTTGATTTGCCATATGATTTTTGATAATTAAAGAATTAATAATGTGCTCAAGATTAATTTAATTGCCTTGGTTAGGACCTTGGTGATGTTGTTGAGATTAGGGGCCCATGGTTTAGATGACCAATTTTAGGGTATTACATTTGCCCCTCTTTGAATTAATGTGCGAGCAACGCTTTGATTCAAAGAATGTGTGATGTCTAGGAGATGCCAGTTCTGAAATTGATTGATCACAAACTAGATAAAAAAGCAAGGTGTTTAGCTTGATTCAAAGCGACAAAGATGAATAAAGTCTGATTAAAGTGATACTGATCCCGAACTTGATTGAACTGAGGAACGATAGAAAACAAAGATACCGAACTTGAACTTGATTGATCAAGAAGCAGATCTTACTGATCTAGAACTTGATTGATCTTAGATACAGTGAGTGATGATAAAAATTGATCTTGAACTTGATTGATCAAGACACGATGAGCGAAGAATAAACCATCCAGCTTGATCAAGAAACAAATACTGAACACCTGCTTAGATTTAGTGTGATCAAAGAAACTCTTTATACTTTTGTTTGAGTTTAAACGAATAATTAGTTTGATTTAAAGCGATGAAACTGATTAATGTTAAGAGATTAATTCAGATGAAAGACAAATATCAACTTGATTTGAAGCGATGAAACTGATATGCCCCTAGCGATTGATTTGATTTAGATGATCGAGAGATCTCAACTTGATGTGAAGCGATGAAATTGAGATGCCCCTTAGCGATAAGGATTGATTTTCTTTAATTGAAAAGATTTTGCTCAAATTTGATGAAGATTTGAAAAATTTTCTCGACTTGTGAGATGTGAAGTCATAAGGTCATGAATATGCCCCCTCGGGAGCGAAATCGAAAGATAGCGAGGGATTGATTATAGGCAATTGTATGGCAAAAAATAACTTATTTGAGCACAAATCGATTATGAGGATTTTTTTTGAAAATTTTGACGATGATTGATAAGAAATTGAGCGTAGAGTTGATTGTAATGTTTATATGTAGAATGAAATTGAATTAAGATTCAGTGTTTGAAATTAAGCGCAATTTGAAGAAAGAATGAGCATTTGATGAAAAAAAAGAGCGCTAAGTGGTTAAAATTTTGAAATTGACTAGGAAAACGATCTCAAACTTCGATTTCGATCTCGAAAATAGAATCAGAGCAGGCATATTAGCTAAGGGTACAATTTTCGTGACCATCGGAGCAAGTTGAAAAATTAGGTTTTAGGTTATATATAGGACGAAAGTGTCATTTTCAATTCATTTTAACCCTCCAAGTTTGAAAATTCAAAAAGCCTTTTGCGAAGAAAAATGGTGGTCCCTACTCGTCAGCATCGATTTGAGCGCTAGAGATGTCACAATCGACCTCGAAACTACGAGCCAACGGTAAGTGATCGATCTTTAGCCTCTTTATGTTTCCAATTTTGAAATTTTTTGGTTATTATTCACGTTTTTCATGGGTTTTGGGTCGGGTGTTGCGGTTTATCGTGCGAGATAGGATCCTGTCTCGTACGAGAAACTAGCAATTTTTCTTTTATCGTTTGAATCCATTAGATTTGTCGTACTGGATCCACCCTTGTGTCGTACGACAGGTCAGTTAGGAGACCATTTTGTTGTGCGTAGTCCAATAAAGTGTCATTTGAGGCTGTTTTCTCGTACGAGAGCCATTCCTAACTCGTACGAGATTCTGTTTAACTGTGTTTTGTTGTTCGAAAAACAGTGACCATTTTTGAAAGTGTAAACATGAAATTTTGGTTTTGCATTTGACTTATTTGGATTTGCATGATGTTTAACTTCTCTTGTAGGCTCATGTGGAATGTTTTCTGATGATCGTTGTTGGGTTTTTATGCAGGTGTGCTTACCTCCTGTGCTCTTTAGATGCGTATATCCTCCTACTATGGCTTTAGTTCGTGATTTTTCTGAGGCCGAGCAGACTCATATTGATATGTGTGGCTTAACTCACCTGATGAGGTTACCTGATATCCGTGTGAACCACAGGATGCTGACAACATTGGTAGAGTGATTTCATTTAGAGCATAATACCTTTCATTTGCCAGTTGGGGAGTTGACTATCACTCCCGAGGATGTGTACAGGATCCTTCGTATCCCTTTTGCTGGGGATAAGGTGGATTATGATACTGCATTGTTACCTGGACTATAGACTCTTAGGAACGTATTCAGGGATCCTGACATCTTGACTCGTTCTATGAGTTGGAATATATTGATGGGCAGGTACAGTGAGGAGTATCCGCTGGCATGTGTCCTAGCAGGTTTCATTGGTTGCTTCTTGATGCCAGATAGAGGGCAACAGGGTTTTCAGAGTGGATGGGGTCGTATGCTAGAGAGGTTGATAGAGACCCCTCAGAGACTTAGCTGGGGCTCTTGCTTATTGGCCCACATGTATCAGGAGATGCATGAGATTGTTTACAGAGATGGGCGGAGCATGGCTGCAGGGGTTTACATTTTACAGGTGTGGGCTTGGGAGCACCTTCCCATTTGTCGGCCGATAGTTAATGATAGCAGAGAGCCCGGGCAGCCTATTATCTACAGGTATGCCGAATATATTATGCAGCCCCATCTGGGCAAGACAGACTTCTGGCGACGACAACTCGATGATCTGATAGCTGTTATATGGAGACAGTATAGGGGGTTGGAGTCATGGGATAACTGGCGGGCGGTTCGAAGAGATCTTTTTGTTACATGCCCACTAATTGGGAGATTGCAGATTGTTGTGGAGCGATTCATCGTTTCACGAGTGATGAGGCAGTACGACCGACCTCAGGGTATCTCTCAGGGGTATACAATGTATGCTCGATACACTGATGAGGAGAGATAGGGATGGTCACTTAGGCTATCCTATGCTTTAGCAATGCAGGAGCTGACAGGTTTACACCGGCTGAGGTGGGATTACCTGGAGGATATAGCAGATGCCGCATTGCCCCAGTATAGGGATTACTTTCAGCAACATCCATTCCCTCGGTTTACGGATCTTGGAGAGCATGCTCCTCATATTAAGGATGTGGAGGATGATGCCCCCGCACCGGCACAGGGACAAACATAGAGATAGGGCCATAGGAAGGGACAGGGCCAGAGACCAGATGCTCCATGACGGACTGGTGGTGATCCTGGTGCTAGCAGCAGCAGAGTGCGAGCTGATGTTGGACAGCAGAGGGGTGAGGGTGGATCCCTTGGGAGAGTAGGCGTGAGGTTGGGTGGCAGAGAGGAGGAGCAAGAAGCTCCGAGCCACATGTGGAGATGGAGGTGGAGAGCCTGTGAGAGAGCAGGGGGCTGACACGGGTCGGTAGATGAGAGCACGCCTTGCAGAGCTGCAGTCACAGTTGACAGTAGCTCAGACTCAACTGGCGGAGCGAGACCGACAGCTAGTCGAGGTTAGGGCAGAGCGTGATCGCCAGATCACAACATTGAGAGACGAGTCGAGAGCAGAGATAGAGTCTCTTTGACAGGAGGTGTTGCTCGAGAGTAGTAGGGCTGCATATTATGTGGTGGCATATAGGTCGCAGTTCCTTTTGCACAGTAGGTGCAACCCTATTCACAGTATATGGCTAGATCGGAGGAAGCACGAGCACTGCGCTAGGATCCTGGGCATCAGGCTCCTCCTCCTCCACCAGGCGATGAGGGAGAGGGCGCCAGCTAGATGATTCTTTTTGTAGCTAGGATATTTTTTGTAGACACACCCATTTTTTTGTAGCCGATACGATTCTTGCTCCGATGGGAGTTTTGTACATGTCATTGGACATCATTTTGTACTCTTAGACTTGAGATGATATATATATATACGAGATCCAATTTGATTTCATTATACTTGTGTCAATTCGATTATGAGATGTTTCTATATGCTTTATTCTACATGTATGTATTTCTTTCAACATGAATGTATGTATTGCAAATGATAATGATGATGTCTATGTTTTTGTTTCTTTTCATATGCCAATAAATGAATGAAAATGAGTAGTGCAACTTTTTTTGTTTTTTTCTATGCAATAAGATGAATGCAAATGATTAATAATAAAATGAATGAATGAATCTATATGAAATGTTATGTATGCAGCTAAACATCTCAAAACACAAGTATTCGATCGAAGAAATAATGATAAAAAGACCACTTAGCGTAAGAAATGACGACGCTCTCAACTCTCATTCATAAGATAAGGAGATTATTACTATACCGAAATCACTCTAGATTCACAAAAATGCAGAATGAAATGCAAAATGATATGCGAAATGCAACCTAAACCTAGTCACTGGATTTAAAATACTTAAGATTCATCACTGAGCATAACGAACACAACAGGCAGGTTAGAGTTCCTTTCTTTTTCAGTGTGCAATATTAGTTATCTTGTCCGCAATGACCCTATTTTTTTTTTGTTCATATCCTTGGACAGATTTCGCAGGAACCCGAATTGCATCATAAAAAAATTCCCTCAAAACAGACAAAGAAATGATATGGACCTCCTTGTAGCATACAAATAAGCGAAGTCGAGGTATGTGAGGCGATTTCACCTTAATGTGAAGGCTCTTATCACAGACACCCAGCTAATTTATATGTTTCCAGATCATCGGGATCATTCCTACAAGCAGAAAACAAAGAAAATATTATGCCCCCAATCCTTGCTCCTCTTAGTCACAATAGACTTCTTCGAGTTACTCAGAGGGACATTATTCGAAAATCAATATAAAAGATAGCATACAAAGAAAATTTTCATTCATAGCCCAAATTGTTTAGTAATTGTTTTGCTTGTGAACTCAGTGATAAAAACTCTGTAGTAGTCAGGAGACAGGTAACTGACTTGGAGTGGATGACCAGGTTTCATTGACGGAATAATGACTTGGTTGACACTGCTTAGGATATGTAATGTGCTCTGTCGAGTAACCTAAGACTAGGACGTTGATCAGTTTCAAGTCATGAGGGTTCCAACGAACTAGGATGTCACAAAAGTGACTGAAAATATGTACAAGCGAAAGCAAAAGATGCTTGCAAGCGGGAAATGCCAACGTTGCGTTGATAGATGGAGCGCTTGAGTACAAGAGGCGCCTGTTTGCCAGATTTTCACCTGCTTGGCAGAGATTCATTTTTTTTGGTTTCTTCAGGACTTTTTCTGATTTTTAGAAATTTTTCAAGACTTTTTCCAACTGTACAAGTTTGCTGGAGCAGAGAGTGCTAAGCGAAGAATTTTTTTAAGTGGATGGTGTTAATCGGTTCACGGAGCTATTCTCCTTCCGAGTTTGAGAGTTGATAGGCACCAAAACCGAATACTGTAGTAACAATGTAGGGACCCAGCCAGTTGGGTTCAAACTTCCCTTTGTTGTCGCTAAACTGTTGATTTTTTGGATTTTCTCTCAGAACTAGGTCACCAACTTGAAATTCTCTTTGTCGAACTTTCTTGTTATACCATCTGGACATTCTCTTCTGATACACTCTGAGATGATCAAACGCCACTTGTCGACGCTCATCCAGCAATTCGAGTTCTTGCAATCTAGATATTCTACGATCTTCATCAGTAACAAGACCTTGCAACGAAACTCTTAGAGATGGTATTTCTACTTCAATAGGTAATACTGCTTTGAACCCGTACACCAAAGAAAAAGGTGTAGCCCCATTAGGTGTTCTGATACTGGTTCTGTAAGCCCATAGTGTAGGATTGAGCTGCAGATGCCAATCCTTCCCAGACTTGTTCACTGTTCTATGCAAGATAGTCAGTAGGTTTTTGTTAGACGCCTCAACTTGTCCATTACCTTAAGGGTAATATACTGATGACTAGTGTTGCTTTATTTTGAATATCTCACAAAGCTCGTCCAAATCTTTATTTTTGAATTGTCCTCCATTATCAATCACGATGGACGAAGGTATCCCATACCTGCAAATTATATAGTTTAGGATAAATAAGGCGACTTGTTTACCGGTTGCTTTGGTGAGCGGAACTGCCTCTACCCACTTGGTGAAATACTCAGTGGCAGTTATGATGAACTTATGTCCATTGGATGAAGCCGGATATATTTGACCAATGAGATCAAAGGCCCATTGCTGAAAAGGCCAGTGTGTTATAAATGGTATGAGGTCTCTTGCCGAGGCATGTATGAGATTTCCATGAAGTTGACATTTCTCACAAGTCTTAGCAAATTTAATGGTGCCTTTTTCCATATCTGGCCAGTAGTAGCCAACATGTAATAGTTTCTGAGCTAAAGTAAAACCATTTGAATGAGATCTACAAATACCTTCATGGACTTCCGATAATGCACGTTTAGATTCTTCAGTTTCTAGACATCTAAGCAAAGTACTGTCCAAACCTCGTCTAAATAAATCGTCAGCTATGATAACATTCCGCGAAGCGTTTCGAGTTAGGTTTCTTTTCTCATTACGAGTAAGGTTTTTAGGGATAATTTGATCACATAGATAGGAATAGATGTGGCTGTATCGGGATGAGTCGTGCCCAATAATAGAACAGACTATTTGGGTCTCAGGAGAATCATAAGCAGGGTAATATAACTCCTCCACCAGGAAATCAAAACGAAAATTGTACTCCTGTAGTTTAGGTATAGATGCCAAGGTAGCCATAACATTTGCTGCTTTATTCACTGATCTAGGAATTTGTTGGAATGATACAAAAGAAAAATACTTCTTGAAATCATCTACCATCCTCTTGTAAGGCATCAATTTCTCATCTCGAGTCTGATATGTATTGTTGATTTGATTGATGACCAGCTGAGAATCTCCATAAATATGTAATTCAATAACCTTCCATTCAATGACTAGTTTTATTCCATTCACCAAAGCTTCATATTTTGCAATGTTGTTTGTGCAAGGGAATAGAATCTTATAAGACTTTGGAATTGAGTACTTCTGAGGAGTTATGAATAGTATGCCAACACCTGAACCATTTTGAGTAAAAGAACCATCAAAGAACATCTTCCAGGGTTGTTGAGTAAGATGCATTATTGATTCATCTGGGAACTCAATGTGTAGTGGTTGAGTATCCTCAAGTGGAGCTTCAGCAAGTTGATCAACAATTACCTGTCCTTTTATGGCTTTGCGTTCCACATATTCAATGTCAAACTCTGTAAGGATCATTACCCACTTTGCCAATCGTCCGGTGAGTGTTGCTTTATTAAGAAGATACTTGAGTGGATCAATTTTGGCCACCAACTTGACTGAATGTGCGAGCATATAGTGCCTCAGTTTCTGTGATGCAAAGACTAATGCCAAGCATGCTTTTTCTATTATACTGTAGCTCATTTCATAAGACACCAATGTCCTGCTGATGTAATAAATAACTCTTTCCTTTTTGTTGTCATCCTGTTGCGCCAGAAGTGCCCCCTGTGATGAATCAGTTGCTGATATATATAAGATTAGTGGCTCACCCTAAATAGGTGGCATCAATATTGGTGGGTTAGATAGGTAATCTTTTATCTGCTGAAGATGTTGTTCACACTGCTGATCCTAGTTGTATATTATTCCTTTTCTCAATACTTTTGTAAAAGGTTGAGCCTTGTCTGCTAGTTGATAAATGAATCTTCTAATGGATTGGAGACGTCCCTGTAGACTTCTCATTTGACTGATGTTCTTTGGAGGTGGCATTTCCATTATAGCTTGGACCTTCTCATGATCAACCTCGATGCCCTTCTTTGAAATGATGTAGGCAAGTAGTTTACCAGATGTCACTCCGAATGCACACTTCTTTGGATTTAATCAAAGCTTGAACTTTTCCATTCTGTCAAGTATAGAACCTAACTCTTGAATATGCGTTGATCTTTTCATAGTCTTCACTAAGGTGTCATCAACATAATCTTCCATATTCTTATGCATCATGTCATGAAAGATAGTTGTAACTACTCTTTGATAGGTCGCCCCTGCGTTCTTTAACCTGAATGGCATAACGTTCTAGCAAAAGGTTCCCCATGCACAGGTGAAAGCTGTCTTTTCTTGATCTCCAAGAGCGATTTTAATCTGGTTGTAGCCGGAAAATCCGTCCATTAGTGAGTACATCTCATACCCAGCTGTCATGTCGACTATCATATCAATATTTGGCAATGGAAAGTCATCTTTTGGACATGCTTTATTGAGATCTCTAAAATCTGTACAAACTCTGATAGATTTATCTGCCTTCGACACAGGTACTATGTTGGAAATCCATTCAGCATAATCTATTGCTTTGATAAATCCAGATTTGAGTAGTTTCTCGAGTTCAGCTTTAACCAATAGTGCGACATGCGGGTGCATCTTACGGAGTTTTTGTTTGATTGGTTTTACTCCTGGTGTGATTGAGAGATGGTGCATAATGAGATCAGGATCCAAGCCTGGCATATCAGAGTACGTCCATGCAAAATTTATTTTCTTCTCTAAGAATAGCTGAGTGAAATCCTTCAATTCCTCTACCGATAGTGATTGAGCTACGTGAATAATTTGTGGTGTCTCTTGATTCCCGATATTCACTGGCTGAGTTGGCTCGATCAATATGGAAGACCGCTCCTGAAAATGACTGGGCAGTATACCAAGTATCTCACCTTCAGGCGCCTCAAAGAGGTTTTCACCTTTAGGTACGTCCTTTATTTTCTCTTTTTTAGATTTTGACATCGCCACAATATGGTTTTCACCATCAGATCTTTTATTTTTATTTTTTTTGTTTTTGCGACTAAGATACTTGATATCCTCTTCAGTCATATTTTCACTCCATTCACTGGTAGAAGAGTTTATAGGTTCGACTGCATTGAGATAATAGGATAATGTATAGTCATTAGCAAAAGTAGGTATATCCTGATAGTTCTGATACTTAATATAAATACAGATCCAATAGCCAACAAGATGAGAGAGGGGGGGGGGTGAATCATACAAACTTAATCATCCATAAAAACATCAGATTCAACCTCGGTAACATATATATCAGTAATATAACCAAAACTGTTAAACATGCAAACTCAAAAGCATATGAACAATATAAACCTCATAACACCAGATTTAACGTGGAAACCCAAATAGGGAAAAACCACTGTGGGATTTCGGACCCACTAAGAAATATACTCTTCTAGAGTATGCTCGGTTAAAAGCAAATCCTGTTAAAGATTACAAACACATTGCTAGATGTGACTCGGTTAAGGGATTTCCCTCAGATCTATTAGGATCTTCACTTTGTTAGAAGTGACCTTGTTAAAGGATTTCAAACACTCAAACAGAATGTCACCTTGCTAGAGGGTTTACATATAAGACTGTTAAGTCCACTCGGTTAAGAGATTTTCTGTCACTTTCACAAAATAACAGTAATAAAATCTATCTGCAACTTCACATCTAAAATGCTAAATCAGATTCCTATTTGTTCAATACAATCTAGACATAGAACTAATCTTGTCTATCTGGTGGGCTTCTATACTTTGTTATTCTAACAGGTCTTCAAGCTTCTGTGCTCGGTAATCACTATGTAGCATCCCTGTGCATACACTTGCCCGCATACATTGTTTATCAACAGTTTCCTATTTATAAACAATTAGGTAACCGCTTAATCTCCTTGATCATATTTCCCACGATCAATCATAGCCATCAGATCTTCAATCTTGTCCAGGTTCAATGCATCTTTCGATCTGAAAACATTTTACCTCGCCTTGGAACTTGCATAATAGTCTTGGAACTTGTGCCAGGTATTGCAGTTCAATCTGAGCTGTAGATCTTCATGCCGACTTTTCATTGCCTTAGATTCATTAACAAACTTCATTCACGGCTTACCAATCATTTAATCCGCTCCAGCTCATCAGCTTCCATCATTAAATACCACATGTAAACATTTAATGCATTCTGTTATAGCTCGGTTACAACTCGGTAACAACTCGGTGAATACTAAACTTTCACTCGGTAGACATTCCGCCTTCATTAACCGATAGCGATAGCCTTAGGGTTTACCGACTAGGTTCCTTAGGGTTTACCGACTAGGTTCTTTGCTTGATAACATAGTATAGTATTAACCTTTACAATTTACGACATATGTATGATGTTAAAACAATCTAAAACATCACAATCTCATCATTTTCTGACTCGGTAGTAGTTGCCCATTGAATACCTTATTCATCTTTATTCATCATATTCTTTCCCGTGTCTTTTACCGACATCTTTATAATCTTCATACTTCTCAAGATATGGCAACATCATACTGAATTAGAAAATCAATTTCTTGACATCAATGACAAAATAATAATATCAAGATAGTAAAACATCTTTAATCAGTTATATCCATAATCATGAACAACCTTCTCAATGTCCTCCAACAATATTTCATTGTCTGTTATAATGCAATATTGCCAACAATCTTCCCCTTTGGCATTGATGGCAAAACCAATTGATTTGACCTTAATAGATTCGGATTGCTGTGATTCTGAAATGCTGAAATGCTCTCCCCCATACATTAGACTTCTCCTCATTTCTTCAGTCTACTTCCTAATCTGTAGTCTGCTCAGTTTGCGCTTAGTCTTCTCCCTTGGTAGGTCTTCTCTCAATCGTCTCTCCTTCATAGTAGTCTTCTCTCCCTTTGTAGGTCTTCTCCCCCTTTGACAATAATGCCAAAAAGTAAAGAACTAAAACATAATTTCTTTCAATAAGAAGTGATTTCCTGCTGTTGTGTATCAACTGAGTCTCGGTCAGAGCATTTGTCTTCAATTCCTGTTCTCTGTAATATTTCCTGTATTAATTCCAGTACACTTTTAGAAAACATCCTAAAGTGTATAACTCAACATCAACTCCCAAAAGATATTCATTAGAGTCATTGGATTGATGCTTTCACCGAACTCAGTCAGTGAGTAGAAGTACTTCTGAGATATTCAAAAGTTTCCTTTGGTAGTGGCTTGGTGAAGATATCTGCTATTTGCTCTTTTGTGCTAACATACTCCAACACCACTTTCTTCTCTTGAGCTTCTTCTCTAAGATAATGATATTTGATAGATATGTGCTTTGTCTTAGAGTGCATAACATGATTCTTTGAAATATTAATGGCACTAGTATTGTCACAGAATATAGTTACTGGCTTGGTAACTTTTTCATTTATACCTTCCAACAGTTGTTTGATCCATGCAATGTTTGTAGAATTCAGTGCTTCAGCAACGTATTCAGCTTCTGCTGTTGACTGTGAAACACATCCTTGTTTCTTGCTAAGCCAACTCACCAGTCTTTCTCCTAAAAGGAAAGCTCCTCCACTTGTGCTTTTCCTATCATCAATGTTGTCTGCCCAATCAACATCAGTATAAACTTTTAAATCAAAATCATTTCCTTTCTAATATACTAAGCCATAATCCTCTGTGCCTTTCAAGTATCTAAAAATTCTTTTGATTGTTGTCATGTGTGTTTCCTTAGGATATGCAGAGAATCTTGCAACTATACCTACTGCATGTGCTATGTCTGGTCTGTTGTGAACAACATATTGTAGTTTTCCAATCATGGATTGGTAGAGTGTCTCATCAACAGATGCAGATTCATCATTCTTAGATAATTTATAGTTGGTAGTCATAGGAGTACTTACTAGTTTTGAATCATCCATTCCAAATTTGTTCAAGATTTCCTTTATGTACTTGGATTGAGTAATGAAAATCTCATTTTTCATTTGCATTATCTGTAAACCTATAAAACACTTTATCTCACCGATTAATGACATCTCAAATTCTTTGCTCATTTCATTTCCAAAGTTCTTGCATAAAGAGTCATTTCCACAAAATATAATATCATCAACAAATATGGCTGAGATCAGTATTCCATTTTCATCATTCTTCATGTACATGTTGCTATTCTCACTTGTCCTTATAAAACCAATCTTAATCAAATAAGAGTGCAATCTTTCATACCATGCTCTTGGTGCTTGTTTCAAACCATATAAAGCTTTGTTCAATTGACATACCTGATCTTTATTATTATCTTCAACAAATCCTTCAGGTTGTTCAATGAAAACTTCTTCTTCTAATATTCCATTCAGAAATGCAGTTTTGACATCCATTTGATATACCTTGAAGTTCTTGAAAGCAGCATAGGCCAACAATGTTCTTACTCCTTCAAGTCTAGCAATAGGTGCAAAAGTTTCACCATAATCAATTCCTTCTTCTTGAGCATAACCTTTGCAAACTAGTCTTGCTTTGTTTCGAATGACTTCACCTTTTTCATTTAGCTTGTTTCTGAAAATCCACTTTGTACCGATTACATTTTTGTCCTTCAGTCTTGGGATTAGTGTCCATGTGTCATTCTTCTTGATTTAATCAATCTCTTCTGCCATAACATTTACCCAATCTTCACTGTTAAATGCCTCTTTTACTATTCTCGGTTCAAATTCAGATATCAAGCATGTGTTCTGTCTCAGTTTGTTCCTTGTCATCATTAGATCATCCTTATCTCCTATAATCTGACTTGGTGCATGATGTCTTCTGACATACTTGGCTAATACAGGCTCAGTAGGCTCTGTATGATCTTCTTCATCACTCGGTAACTGGATATTCTCTTCATTTTCTTCAATATTCTTCTCTGTAGGACTTCTCGGTTGAACATAGACAAATTCATCCTAGTCTTCTGGTTCCTTGGAATTTCTTTCATCATTTCTTTCTGCAAATTCATCAATTTTCACATTTGCACTTTCTACTATTTTGTTAGATGATTTGATCAGACATTTAAATGCTTTGCTTCTGGAAGAATAACCTAGAAATGTTCCTTCTTCACTTTTCTGATCAAACTTGCCATTTCTATCATCTTTATGAACATAGCATCTACTTCCAAAGATTTTAAAATAACTAACATTAGGTTTCTTATCATACCAGATTTCATATGGTGTCTTCAAAGTACCTTTCTTCAATTGAGCTTGGTTCAAGGTGTAAACAGCTATGCTTATTGCTTCTCTCCAAAATGTTTGTGGCACCTTCTTTTCAATCATTAGTGTTCTAGGACAATCCACAATAGATCTGTTTCTTCTTTCAGCTATTCCATTTTGCTGTGGAGTTCTTGGTGTAGAGACTTGTCTTTTAATACCATGATCATTGCAAAATAAGTTGAACTCATTAGATGTGAACTCTCCTCCTCTATCTGATCTAAGACATTTCAGTTGTCTTCTTGTTTCATTTTCAACTCTTGCGTTGTACCATTTAAACATTTGAAAAGCTTCTAATTTTTCCTTTAAAAACATTACTGACATCATCCTTGAATAGTCATCCACAAATAATATGAAATACTTATCACCATAATAACTTTGAACTTTCATAGGACCACAAAGTTCAATGTGCACTAGATCTAAAATTCCCTTAGAAGTGTAGGACTTACTTGTAAAGCTTGATCTTGTCATCTTACCCATCTGGCATCCTCGGCACATAGCATTCTTAGGTTTTTCAAGACTCGGTAGACCTCTTACTTTGTGCTTCTTACTTATTTTGATCAGATTATCAAAATTGACATGACAAAACCTTTTATGCCATAACCAAGTATCATCTAACTTTGCATGCAAACACTTATTCCGAGTTGAGTCAAGGTGAAATGTATTACCTTTTGTTTGTGTCCTGGTAGCAGCTAACTTTCCATTTTTGTCATGAACTTTGACAATTCCCTTCTGAAATTCTATTCGGTAACCTATGTTGTTTAGCTGTGCTACACTCAACAAATTGTATTTTAAACCTTCAACCCAATTAACATCATTGAATCTTGCATTATCAAGAAGTGTTATCGATCCTTTACCTTTTACCGGACATGGTGCATCATTACCAAATCTAACATAGCCTTCATCATAATCTTCTAATATAACAAACTTGTGTTTATCTCCTGTCATATGATGTGAGCATCCACTATCTATAATCCAAGAATCATTAGTGTTTATGTGAGATATTAGGGCTTTTTCTTCATATCTTTCTTCATCTGAGCCATCCTTGATAGCCACATAAACTACTTCCTTTGTATCAGTCTCATCTGATTTATCATTGTTAGATTCCTCATCAGCTATTAAGCATGTCTTTCTATCTCTTCTTCTGAAGTCTCGGTGTCCTCTGTAATGATTATCTTTCTGTTTGTTATCTCGGTAATCTCTCTTTTCAGTAAAATCTTTGTCAGGACAGTTAGAAGCCATATGTCCTATCTTATCACAATTGAAACATTTGAAAGGTGGTTTTCCTTTATACTTACCTTTGCCTCTCGGTAACCTTTTGGCTAATAGTGCTTCAAACTCTTCCTGCTTTCTGATTTCTTCATACAGTTTGTGTACTTCTTCCATGTTCTTCCGAAATCTTTCACTTGCTCCACTATGATCTCCTTCAAGTACTTATACTTTCTTTCATTGTAATAATTAGATTCATCAAGATGAAAAGAACTAAATGCAGATTCAACTTTATTTACCGAAGATCCACTGTTATCAAAATTACTTAACTCAAATGCATGTAGCTTACCAATAGTAGCATCCAAAGAAACTGGCATATTAGGTACAAACCTGAATTCATTGATTGCAGAGACTCAGATTGTATAAGCTGGTAGAAGGGTTCTCAACAACTTACTTGTTATATCCCTTTCTTCAATAGTTCCACCTGCACCTTTGATTTGATTGACAATCTCCTTTAGTCTTGTACTGTACTGAGTTATGTTCTCACTTTCATTCATCCTCATAGATTCAATTTGTCCTCTCAGACTGTCTACTTTTTCTCTTTGAACATGTTCATCTCCTCCATATACTGATATGAGCTTATCCCACATTGCCTTTGCATCATTGCAGCCTTCTAGATTATTAAACTCTGAATCGGTCAATGTAGATGTTATTTCAATCATTGCTTGAATATGTTCTTGCTTCGCCTTTATCTATTCCATAGTCAATGGATAGGTGCTCGGTGTAACAAAATCATTCTCCAGATAGTATACATCATATTCTCCAACTCCTGATAGATGTAGCTTCATCCTTTTCTGCCATGTAGAGAAACTTGACTTGTTCAACTTCGGTGCATCCCTCTTATACATCTTTGGATCTTTAACTCAAGTGCATTTAAACTTTCCTTCTGGAGTCCAAAGCTTTGATACCAATTGATAGTTCTGGTACTTAATATAAGTACAGATCCAATAGCCAACAAGATGAGAGGGGAGGGGGGGGGGGGTGAATCATACAAACTTAATCATCCATAAAAACATCAGATTCAACCTCGGTAACATATATATCAGTAATATAACCAAAATTGTTAAACATGCAAACTCAAAAGCATATGAACAATATAAACCTCATAACACTAGATTTAATGAGGAAACCCAATTAGGGAAAAACCACTATGGGATTTCGGACCCACTAAGAAATATACTCTTCTAGAGTATGCTCGGTTAAAAGCAAATCCTGTTAAAGATTACAAACACATTGCTAGATGTGACCTGGTTAAGGGATTTCCCTCAGATCTGTTAGGATCTTCACTTTGTTAGAAGTGACCTTGTTAAAGGATTTCAAACACTCAATCAGAATGTCACCTTGCTAGAGGGTTTACATATAAGACTGTTAAGTCCACTTAGTTAAGAGATTTTCTGTCACTTTCACAAAATAACAGTAATAAAATCTATCTGCAACTTCACATCTAAAATGCTAAAGCAGATTCCTATTTGTTCTATACAATCTAGACATAGAACTAATCTTGTCTATCTAGTGGGCTTCTATACTCTGTTATTCTAATAGGTCTTCAAGCTTCTGTGCTCGGTAATCACTATGTAGCATCCCTGTGCATACACTTGCCCGCATATATTGTTTATCAACAGTTTCCTATTTATAAACAATTAGGTAACCACTTAATCTCCTTGACCACATTTCCCATGATCAATCATAGCCATTAGATCTTCAATCTTGTCCAGGTTCAATGCATCTTTCGATCTGAAAACATTTTACCCCGCCTTGGAACTTGCATAATAGTCTTGGAACTTGCATAATAGTCTTGGAACTTGTGCCAGGGTATTGCGGTTCAATCTGAGCTGTAGATCTTCATGCCGACTTTTCATTGCCTTAGATTCATTAACAAACTTCATTCATGGCTTACCAATCATTTAATTTGCTCTAGCTCATCAGCTTCCATCATTAAATACTGCATGTAAACATTTAATGCATTCTATTATAGCTCGGTTACAACTCGGTAAGAACTCGGTGAATACTAAACTTTCACTCGGTAGACATTCCACCTTCATTAACCGATAGCGATAACCTTAGGATTTACCGACTAGGTTCTTTGCTTGATAACATAGTATAGTATTAACCTTTACAATTTACAACATATGTATGATGTTAAAACAATCTAAAACATCATGATCTCATCATTGTCTGACTCGGTAGTAGTTTCCCATTGAATACCTTATTCATCCCCTTATTCATCATATTCTTTCCTGTGTCTTTTACCGATATCTTTATAATCTTCATATCATACTTCTCAAGATATGACAACATCATACTGAATTAGAAAATCAATTTCTTGACATCAATGACAAAATAATAATATCAAGATAGTAAAACATCTTTAAGCAGTTATATCCATAATCATCAACAACCTTCTCAATGTCCTCCAACAATCTTTCATTCTTTGTTATAATGCAATATTGCCAACATATCCATGGGTTGATTCTGTAAAGTACAGTCAATCAATTCAAGATGTATTAAGGATACATTTTGGATAGGTTCAAGAGCGTTCACGGTATTGTTATCACAACTACGGATCGAAAAGTCAAGTTCCAGAATGATACCTTGCGTAAGTGTCTCGAGACCAAGAAGAGTCAGATCATGATTATTAAAGTTCACGTTAATATTTAATCGATCTAATCCAATAGACATACTTGTAACGTCATTTACTACGCCGGACTGGACGTCATGTCGTGGTTTAACAACAATAAGACTAGTAGGCAACTTTTCATTGTTTGTATCAGATGATTCAGAATTTGAGGATGAGTGGGTATCATCATGAACAGGATTGTCATCAGAGTCATCAGAATCATCAGAGTTATCGGGTGAAGTTTCCAAGTCTCTTTCAGGTGATTTAGTAAGCATATGTATGGTATCAATACTAACATCTTTAATGCTACAAATTCCTTCATATTGTAGTTCATTTGTCATTTGTATCTGACACACCTGTTGACATGATCTCAGTGTTTCTGTGATTTTTTGTCATCTACTCCATTCAACGTCTTCTAGAATGATAACTGGTTCTTGTTCTGTAGCTTCTAACTCTTCCTGTGTAGTGCTATAAATGATTTGTTCTGTTTTAGGATAAGGACACATAGATGAGAAGCTTTCTGGTATTGTTCCTTCTTTCAATGCTTGTTCATAATTTGCTTGCCTCTTTTGCCTAATTTCTTGTATTTCCCTCTCTAGTTTTATGTGCATCAGCTCTTGAGTATCATCAATAACACCACTAGATTCTTCTGGAGTTTCTGTAGCGGATGTGTCTGAAAGATAGTTAGGACCCCATTCATACTCGTTTGAATCAGTCTCCGAATCATCTACTTGTTGCCTGCCAGTATATGTGACTGGAACTTTTAATGGTGCAAACAATTCTCTGATTCTCACAACTTCATCTCTTATATCCTCAGGAACCTCAACTTCTTGTATTATCGTAGCTGATACCGTCGAAGCTTGAGCACTAACTATTTCTTCTTTCTTGACCGTTGATTCCTCTTTCTCTTTTCTACACTCTACTTTTGTTTGTTTAGGGTTTGCTTCATGTAATGTTAAAGGCGATATATTTTTCAAGCCTTTAGACTTAGAAATATGTTTTTGTTTTGATGTCTTTTTAGGATTGTATCCCAGTCCAACCTTATCATGTGTGGATTTGGTTTGTAGCTGAATTGGTTTAGTAATACCTTCTTTTTGTTTTCCCAAGGGACCAGTACCTGAGTACCCCATGCGCTGAATTATTTTGTAACCATGACCATATTGGTTTGAGGAAATCTCACAATGTCGTACCTCCTCATTTGGACTATCTTCCTTAAAGAGCCAGTTAAGCACATCATCCTCTTCTATTTCATCCACCAAGGAGGTAGAAGACTGTATGAAGAGACCATCATATATAGTATTCGAAGCCGAAGTTTGTGTCCTCATAGCCTCTGATGGCTTGCCCAACTGTTTTGGTGATGAAGGGAGAGAAACTAATGATAGTACCGGTTCTATCTTGTAGCCATCCATGCCGGTATCTGTAATCTTCAATCTCTTTTCTAAGTCTTTCATCAATGTTTTTGGATCTTCATTTGGAGAGGCTGCCCTATTATGAGGCACACAAGTATCTGCACCTTTTGTTAATGCATTATAGATGACATTTGTATCAACAAGAATATTGACTTCAGCTCCATTATAAGGAAACTTTAAGCATTGGTGATATGTTGACGGTACTGCCTTCATTTCATGAATCCATGACCTGCCCAGTAATATATTGTATGACAATGGAATATCGAGAACCTGGAAAATGACATATCTCTCTACCGGTCCCACTCTGATTGGTAATGATACCAAACCTTTGGAGGTCTTCTCTTCTTCATCATAGGCTTTAATTGTTATTTTCTTGCCTAGATCAATGACATTTTCAGAGAATCCTAGTTGTGTAAGCAGATGATAAGTACAGATATTCAACCCCGCACCTCCATCTATCAAAACATGTTTAACTCTGTGTTTGTGGATCATGGCTTCAATATGCAATGGCTGGTTATGTGGATGATTTAATGAATTGTCATCTTCCTTAGAGAAGGTCAAATAGTGAGGTGAAGTCAAATGGCCCACCATAGACTGAAACCGATCAATGTCTAAATCTTTTGGAATGTTGGTAGTGAGAAATGCTTTGTCTAGGATTTTCTTGTGAGCAGATGAGAGCTGTAGCAATTCAAAAATTGAAATTTGATCATTTGTCCTTTTTAACTGTTCAACCACGCTGTATCCAGAGGATGATGATGAGGTTAATCTTTTAAATTTGTCCAAGGTTGATTCCTTTTGTTTGTTTGGCAAGGCTGTTGGATTTGATGTTTCTTGAGCCGGTTTGGAAGAACTAGCTCCTTGGAGGGTAACTTTCTTTTGAGATCTGGTCAGAGCTTTTGCATATCGTGATTCATTTGGTTTATCTTTAACTATAATCACATTGCAATATTCTGAGTGTGAAGGTTCAATCATGTTGATAACGTTGTCCTGGCTGGCATAAGCATAACTTACCTTGGCACCTCCTTTGGTCTTTGAGGAATCACCTTGTTCATAAGTAGGCAAAGGGTCTTTAAATGCTTTATGATCAACATTGGTTGGATGATTCCCAACAACAACTTTACCAGCATCTATGAGATCCTGAATCTCATGTTTTAGCTTCATGCAATTGTTTATGTTATGACCCTTATTCCGATGGAAGTCACAATATTCATTTTCTCTCCACCATCTTGGTTTGACATCCGGATCATATGGTCTGGAGTTATCTAGTAGTGTTATCAAGTTGTTTGCCAACAGAGTTTTGAAAGCAGACTCATATGATTCTTCAGGAGGAGTAAAATCATGCTTAGGTTTGGAAAGCCAAGGCTTTTCTTTGAACCATTTCTTTGTTTTCTTTGGCGGATTCTCTGTTGCAATCTTAGCGGCTTTAAGTGCTTGTGTACCACTAGCTAGGTTGAATATTGTGGATTTTGAGTTGGTTTTGACAGTGTCTACTACTCCATCATTAACAACATTCTTGTTGTTGTCTTTGGCAAATTTCCAATACTTGTTCTTCTCTTTAGAGCTAGATCCCGTTTGTGTTTCTTTCCAAGGTGTGATATCTCCCTTCTTTATGAGCACATCTTCCATTCAAATGGCATTATCTACCATTTTGTTAAATGATCGGTGTACTTGCATTTGTACACTATGTTTCAGTTCGGGGACCAAGTTATTGACAAATATATCCATTTTCTCAGAGTCTGGAATAGGTCGTGGGTACCTAGAGAACATCTTTCTCCAGCGTTGGAGAAATGTAAGAAGAGGTTCCCCTGTTTTCTGTTGAGTATTACAAAGATCGATCATAGTCACAAGATGTCAAATGTTGTATGAGTATTGTTGTAAAAATAGTTGGATTAGTTCTTTGAATGTTTTTATTCCTTTGGGTAGACTTGAGAACCATTCCATTGCTTGACCCCCTAAACTCCTTGGGAAGAGGCGCATGAGGTACGTTTGATCATGCATGAATTCCATACAAGCAACACTAAATTCCCTAACATGATCTTGAGGATCTGAGGTACTGTCATATTTGTCAAATTTTGGGATTTCCACTCGTGAAGGGAATGGAGGCATGTGTAAATTCTTGTCAAATGGAAAGGGACATATTGTTTCGGGGACTCGTCCTTATTCTTCAGCTCTGTGAGCTCTGTTCGCAAAGCTAGTAACTGTTTGTGTACCATGATTATAGGCG
This sequence comes from Cryptomeria japonica, assembly GCF_030272615.1. Classification (NCBI taxonomy): domain Eukaryota; kingdom Viridiplantae; phylum Streptophyta; class Pinopsida; order Cupressales; family Cupressaceae; genus Cryptomeria; species Cryptomeria japonica. Next base: position 671,326,709 of record NC_081406.1, on the reverse strand, counting down.
AGTCTTCCCTTTTAGTAACAAGTGTCTGAACATCATACCCAATAGGAAGTTTGGCACCTTGATTTGCTAGTTCTAAGAAATAGTCTTCCTTTTCTCGGGTCATGATAGTTTTCATCATTTTTCTAAAGTCTTTGTCTTTCTGATAGTCAAGGATTTCTTTTTCTGGAGGTTCAACAGCTTCATCAATCTCACTTGATGACGAGGAGTCATTATGATTTTCAGGAATATTATGGTCATTTTTGTTTCCATCATTGTATTCTGTCTCATGTATAGTGGGAGATTTTGGTTCATCAAAAATTGGTCTGCCTGATGACGACGGCATGTCAGTGAGGGGATCCTTCACGTAGAATGGATTAACTTGATAAGTGAAGGTTTGTTCTTTTCCTTTGGCTTGTTTCTTACGAGAACTCTTGGTTTGAATAGGCATCTTTATGGATTTGTGTGACCTAGAGTTGTTTGTGATGCAGAGGTCAAGATCAATTTTAGAGCTAGTTGTTCTGTTTAGAGTATTGTTTGGGAGAAACAACTGAGATTTTGTCTGATTTCAGGAACGATCTATCCTGTTTAAGACGTTATCTAAGTTGATTCTAAGCGTAGTGTAAGATTCAGTCTAGTTTCAGGAACGATCTATCCTGTATAAGACATTATCTAAGTGACTAAAATTTGATAGGTAGTTGATTGAACTAGCTGAGAGGTGATCGACCAAATCGTGCAACACAAATGGAAGAGGTACACTGTCTTGATCTGTTTATGCTCAGGAAAATGATAACCAGTATTATGTTTGCTGTAAGCTATTTTTAGGCAAGTTTGATTGTTCTGTTCTGACAAAACCAGAGACTCGTACGATAGGATTTTCTGGACCGGACGATAATTTAGCAGCTACAGGACGACAATAGTTTTGTTTCGTACGAGTTGCTGCCTCGTATTGTACAACAAATGGGCATGTGCAGGATGACAAAAGACTCAGAGCAGTTATGTTTCGTACGACACAGGATACAGAGTCAGACGAAAGAATAAAATGGCTCGTACGACACAAAATTGGGTCTAGGACGACAAACCAGAAAACTCGTACCACACAGGATGTGATATAGGACGATGAATTATCAGACTCGTATGACTGTTCACAGAACAAAGCCTAGAAATTTTGAGTTTTTTTTTTTCGATTTGCTAAGCATGACCAATTCCGAGATGGACTGATTTTTGACTAGGATAGACTAGTTTTTGACACGGACAAAGTTTCCACTCACTGAGTTGTTTCTGGTTTTCACTAATTTTTGGTATTTCAGTTTTTTTGTTTCAGGGATGAAAACACAAAAAATGAGTAGTATGTATAGTGACTCCAATCACAACATGCAAACCCTAAGGAATTTGGTGAGGAAAGAAAACCTTTGCTTGCAGACTCAGGTACACACCCAATAGCTAATCAGAATATGGCAGCTGAGTCTCACGCAATGGATTCTCAACGCCGTATTATCCGACTCCAAATGCTAATGGGGGCACGAAATGACAAGTATCTTGGGAGAGTTACTATCTCTCTTGCACAAAGATTATCCCCCTTTCGGAGATGAACCAGGTAGCTTCTAATTTTAAATTAGATTTAGTCAGGGATCCTGCGGCGCGTCGAGGTATAAACTCAATTAAGAGGTCTCCCAGCCTTGAAAACCAAGGTTTAATATACCCGAAGGTATGGAGGAGAGCTATTCCCAAGCACTGCCGTTGACTTGATTTTCATCAAATCACGTTTATTTTATAGTGGGTTGGAGTACTTTGCGTCTAGCCTTTCCCATTTAGGTCGTTCCCCTCACATCGGCCGTAACAGCTTTAAGAGTTTTTCAACCCCTCAGGAGGGCAGGCCTGCTAAAGATGTACAAATCTCAAACAAAGAAAAAGCTTCAAGGGTTTGGATTTCTGATTGTCTAGAAAAAGACAAGAGCATACTCTCCTACCTCTCAGAATCTTCTAAAAGCACAAAAGACAGATTTGTTCTTTAACCAGATAGCAAGTTAGGTTCCTAAAAATGAATTTAAAGAATACACGATGTTTAGTCGGTTCTCCTTCAGGCAACCTGCAAAGACAACGAATCAGTAGTCATATTGTCTTTGTGCGACAAGCATATTCTTCGACAAGTGTTTTGCAAAAAACTAGTTAGGCTGTGAAAAACTCTGAGATAGACAGATAAACAGTCAGGGTCAGTCATCAGAATAATCAATCAGAAATGAAAAAAAAAAATGAAATTTGCCTCCTTTACCAAAAAATACAGAATCGCATGACAGATACTTGACTCGTACAAGACATGATGCAGTATAGTACGAAACAAGATTGTTGATGATGTTGGCTCGTACGACAGAGGATCTACTCATACGATAATATATTTGTAATTCGTGCGACACCTAGAGTTTGTTGTTTCAGCCTATAAGAATTGTCGTACGAGATGTACAGACGAAAAACTGAAAAATCTGAAACCTAGAAAATAACAAAAAATAAAGCAATCAGTCTTGGAGGCCGAAAAAATGTAGTCTTCGGGCCCCACGGTGGGCACCAGAGATGTGTGTGTGTGTGAAAAAGTGAACCTGTAGCTGCAAGCACAACACTTCAATTAAGTCATTATATGCATGGTTAGTAATCAATAATCAATAAGAAATAAACCATAGCAAAGCGACTAATTGCCTTCTAAAAGATGCGAGTATAAGATTGCTCTCAGATTTTTATAAGCAATACCAGTGACTAGACTACACCAAGACGAAGGATTTAATCTATATGATATTAAACTATATGGATGCAAGATGGATGAATAATTCAAGCAATAATATCCAATTCAAGCAACAATGAGATGCAAGCAATAATGAATGTAAAATGGATGCAAGTAATCTAAAAAAAAGCACAATGATTTCAATGACTCCAGAGCGAAATTAGCATGATAATAATCTCCAAGCGTGTTCTCAAAAATCTTTGGGGTGAATTGGAATTAGAGCTGAAGACTGAATTTATAGAGAATCACAAGAGAAAAAGCTCAATTTAGGATTAATTGAAATAATTGAGAAATCATGTTCAGTTAATCTTGAGATAGATTCCAATTATAATTTAATTGAAATGCATTCAAATTAGAAGTCCAAGTTGCATTGGAAAATAATAATAAATTAATTCCATGCACATCTGATAAAAATAGATAATTCCATGCACATATTTGATTCATTCAAGAAAAAGCTTTTTTCAATGCAACTGAACTTCTTTTTCTGTTTTGAAAAGCTTGGAGTTCCAATTTAGAGAATAATTCCATAATTCAATTAAATTGCTTTTCTGATTTCAAGTTCTAAATTTAGAAAAAAGAAATAATATCTCAAGTTTGATTTCTCTTTTAATTCAATTCTTTTTTTGATTTTTGTTTTGTTTCAATTCAACTCTTTGTAATAAATTAATTCATCTTTTGTAATAAATTAATCCTTTTTGCATGATCGAATGACAAATTTATTAATTTAATTAAATATGCAAGGATATTTAATAAATTAAAATGGGATAATTGATCAAAATGATGTTCTTGGAATGATTCAATTAATTAAATAAATATTTAATTAATGTTGAGTAGTTGATTTGCCATATGATTTTTGATAATTAAAGAATTAATAATGTGCTCAAGATTAATTTAATTGCCTTGGTTAGGACCTTGGTGATGTTGTCGAGATTAGGGGCCCATGGTTTAGATGACCAATTTTAGGGTATTATAGATGTTGCTTGTTTTTTGTTGATAGTTTTGAAGTGCCCTAGTTAACTCTGCTTTACTAATAAAAAACATGACCTCTGACGTTGACACGACATGCCCTCTGTCTCCATGAGAAATGATTTTGACCCAAAGATATGAATTGGTGAGGCCACAAAGAAGGGACCTCATGCCCACACTTCACTTGATCAAGCCCACAATCTCAACAAACCAACAGACGCACAAGGCATGCGAGCTCAATGGCCCAACACATATTTGAACCTTGGTGGATGCCAACAAAGTATTTTAATTGCGACACTACACATCTGAAGACAAGGCTAATCCTACTTTAGTTCTAGGCCATTTAATTATTTTGCTAGAAAAAATAAAATACAAATTATCATATGCAATGTAAAGGATACTAGTATAAAATCATTGGAAAAAAACATAACCAACAATTTGCCATAATTGAAGTAATTTTTTAAACAAAAGAAATAAAATAATTGGTTCACTTTGTTTGGTGATCTCTTTAGGCCTCTTGTTTCATGTTCAGTCTCTCACAATGCCTCCTAAAATTCACACATTTGAGGGTTTTTATGGAAAAACTAATAAAATTGTAGTCATCAATTGGAGATTGAATTAATCAACAAGCTTAATCTTGTTGAAATTGAGAGTATTCAATACTTTATTACATTTAAATTCCTTTCAATCCTTAGGGACTAGAGATGCGTTAAGGACTATTTTTACCATGCCCATCTTTTATAGATTTGTAGAATCTCTCACACGTCATCAAGATAAGTTGATTCAAATGTGGTCACTCTCTAGTAAGTCTTCGAAGTCATTTCCTTGATTCATACAAAGAAACCTTGCTTTATGACAAAGTTAGAGGTTAGCTGAGAAGGACTAATAGTAGTTTTGCACATGATAAGTCTAAGTGTATGAGGAAACATATTTTCTCTCAGAGAGCTTCTTAAGAATAATACAATTATTGTCTTGAGTTCTCCTAGTTGTCCTCCAAAATAGGGCAAGGAAAGGTAACACTCTCATAGTTGTTGCTTCATCATCTACAATGAGATGGATAGTTGATTTTGATTCTTTGCACCACATGGATATATCAAAGAAAAAATTCTCTTCATTTGAGTCATGTACTACTCTAATCATTCATATGGGTGGTGATTCTACAATTAATGGTTTTAGTTGATATAGATAGACTCTTCAACAATGTTCTTTCAATACCTTAAGATTAAATTATGATATGAGATCTTGAAGATAATTCACTAAGTACCCATAGAAAAATAGATTGTAAGACGCACTTATATATTTGTTAATATTTTTTTCCTGATTCACTTCCAAGGCCTTTTTTGCTAACATTAATGAAGGTAAATTATAACACAAATTGTTTGTACTTTTTCTTTTGCATCTTTTTCCCCTTGTTCTCTCTTTTCTTTAAAATGGGTCCATTTAAATTTTCATTACTAACACCATACAACTACAATGAATGGTATCGAAATGCATGGGATGACTTAACGTGACTAGGATTTACACCATATGTTGTAAAGAATGTGTTTCAAACCCATTGAAGATAAGGAAAAGCTAATATGAATGATTGAACTTGGTTGTCTTAAGAGTTTAGTTTCCTTAGATGTTATGTCTCATATTGAAGGATATATAGATTCACATGATGCATGGAAAAAACTAAAAACTATATATTGTAAAACAAATGAAGGCTAGGGTAATTAAATTGATAGCATATTGATAAGTCTCAATCCTAAGTCTTTTGATAATATCCAAGACTATGTAACAAAGGTGAATGACCTTAGAGCATAATGTAAATCATGTGGCCTTGAAAAGAAAGATATTTAGCTTGTCTATAGTGTCGTATGCTAAAATTCATCATGTAATCAATCAGGAATAAAAGGGAAATCACGAATCCCTATCCTAATAGAATTTAAACAAAACTCAATGAAATAATACAAAACAAGAAATAGGAATGTAAAATCTATCAATTAATTCTCCCTATTCCATGACTGCATATAGCTTCCACTGTTCTTCTTCTCTTTGTGGTATGGTGGCTCTCAGATATTGCATTGGTAACCTGCAAATGACACAAAGATTCAAAGTTTGTGATCGTTGAAAATGGAGATTGAATGCTCAATTTATAGATTATCGGAGAGGATTGATTGAAAGGTGGAACGAATTGATCAAGAGGTGGAACTCAGGTGAGCTCACGTGCCGATTGATAGTTGAACTGCTGATTTGGAGGTAGAACATAATAGATTGAATAGATAAAATGAGTTAATTGATTGAGAAAAAAGCTAATTGAAAGATGAAAAAGGGTGATTGGAGGATAATTGATTGATGACAAAGAAAACTTTATTTAGAAAAAGCTAACTAGAAGATAGAAAAAGAATGATTGGAGAGAATTAAAGAAATGATGTAATTAATCAATTAATTGAAAAGATCAATTAAAATAGATAGAATAGTTAACTAATTGAAAGCTGATTGAGAAAAATCCAAAGTGGAAGATAGGAATAGAGATTGAAAAGATAATTGATTTAATTAATTAATTTAGCATGTGCTTGCACTTTGACTTAGATTTTCAATTTAATCTTTGCATGAGATTTAATTCAAATATTGAATTTATTTTAAATTCATTTTGTTATTGAATATATTTAGAACTTGACTTTGATTTTCAATTTGATTTTTGAAATCATGCACATGTATTTGAAATTAGAAGAAATATGAATTAGAATGAAATTAAGAGAATTAAAAAAATTTAATGAAATTAGAAGAAGTATGAAATTAAATGAAATTAGAATTTTGGGATTTGGAATTTGAATCAGGGGAAATAATTAGTTAATTAAATAATTTAAAGAAGCTATTTAATTATTTAAAAATTGAATTTAATTAAATAATAAAGATTATTTAAATTAAAGGAATTAAAATCATAATTAATTAAATAATAAATATTTACAAAAGGGTTAATGATTAAATGATTAATTGAATAGAGATAGAAATTGAAAAATAATTTATTTAAATAATGAAGATTATTTAAATTGAGGGATTAATAATCATAATTAATTAAATAATAAATATTTAATTAACATTAGAAATGGTTTAAATGATTAAATGATGATAGAATTGAAAATAGAATAATTAGTAGGATGACAAAGAAATATGAAATTAGAAGAATAAGATTAATTAACTTAATTAAATAATTAAAGAATTATTTAGCTAATTTAGATGAATAATTAGTACATGATTAACGAGACATTTTTAGGTGTCTACATTTGCCCCTCTTTGAGACAATGTCAGAACAATGTTGTTTCAAAGAAAATGAAAAAAATTCTACCCTAGTATGCCCTAGTGAGGCTTAGGGTGTAAATATGCCCCCTCGAGAGATTGTTTATGCATTAAAGGTATGAATTATCTCTCGAAAAAAGAAGAATGTTAGATAGAAGAATAGTTAGTTGATTAGAGATAGAGATAGGTGATGTGAAAATAATATTGAGATAGAATATGAGAAAATGAACCTTAGAATGAAATAGAATAATGTTAGATGATAGAAAATGATTTAGAAAAAGATGATGAGAAAAGAATCAACAAACTAGCAATAAGGAAATGCGATGAAATGAGAATGATTGATTCACAAACCTGTATCATTATTTATTGCTCAATATATATCCATCACTGAGCCTTATTATTGAACAATGGAGCTTAGCACATCAGGGTATAAGGAACCAAGATGTAAAGATATCTCATTGAAGAAACAAACACGTAGCAAACAAGGAGTGAACCCTCCATTTTGAGAATAATGCCAGGGGTCGAGGTATGTGGGATAGTCACAAGCATAACTATCCATGACTTTTGCATAGGATATTTGCCGAATGAACGTACCAAGACAGACACCCATTGGAACTATTACCCCAAAACTTCATTGGTCCACACCACAAACAACAAACAAACAAAAATATTATGACCATCTTGGCTCCTCTAGTCACTTGTGGACATCCTTGAGTAGCATAGGAACATGATCTGTTGCCAAATGATAAAAGATATAGACTGACCCAAACAAAATTTAGCAGCCATACTGATCGGTGTCTTCGTTTTGAGTGCTTGATGTGATAGTTGATAATGCCTGATCTCAGAAAGTTGCAGACCTCATTTAAGACCGACTTGTCTGATTTCAAGTGTATCCTCTTCTATTTAAGACAAGATAATGATCACTTGATATGAATATTATACGATTGATAAGATAGTTTGATCAGTTGATTGCAGATGTTTGACTGGATAGTTGTATCCTTTGTTAACTTCGTGTGAATTGTTTGCTGGATATCTACTAAGGTATTTGAGTCTTGCGAGACATTTTATTGCAAGTTTTATTTTTGATCGATTTTGTGATTATTTTTTAATTTTGTGGATCAATATTTGAATGTTTTTGATTGATTTTTCTAGGACTTTATCTGAATGTTTTTGGATTGATTTTCAAGATCATATATGGATGTTTTTGGTATTTTTTTAGGATCGTATGTGAATGTTTTGGTATTTTGTTCTTTTCAATATTTTTGAATTTTTATGTTTTCCCAATGTTTTTGATATTTTTATGTTTTTCACTGTTTTTGGATTTGATGAAACATGACCCGTCATCAATTGATAAAGATAAGACTATCTTGGACAAAATCCAACAACCATACTGATCTATGTCATTGTTTTGATCATTTGATAATTGATATGAATGTTTGGTTTGAGAGAGTGAATACCCCGTGTAAGATCGCGCTTTTCAATGTTTTTGAATTTTTTCAGGACTTTATGATTTTTATGATTTTGTGCTTTTCAATGTTTTTGAATTTTTATGTTTTCCCAATGTTTTTGGTATTTTTATGTTTTTCATTGTTTTTGGATTTGATGAAACATGACCTGTCATCAATTGATAAAGATAAGACTAACTTGGACAAAATCCAACAACCATACTGATCTATGTCATTGTTTTGATCATTTGATAATTGACAGGAATATCTGGTTTGAGAGAGTGAATACCCAGTGTAAGACCGATCTGTCTGGTTTTGAGTGTACCCTTCCCTATATAAGACATGTTGATGTTTGATAGAGTTTGATCGATAAATTGATTAACAAGCCATGTGATTAGTTTAATTATCGACTTTGAGAGTTTGTTTGTTGTTGATTTGATTTGATGGACGGTTTATGCTTTCTTGCTTTGATTTTCAATTTTTTATTTTTCGAATTTTAAGGCTTTTTATTTTATTTTATTAGGACTTTTTATGATTTTAAAGATTTTTTTCAGCTATGCTCCCAGTGTGCAGACCTATATGACATGATGATTTGCATAATGTATGTGAAGACAATTAATTTTTGACATGACCTACGTTAATGCAATATGCCTGATGAATGTGCATTTCCTATTCGAACAAGGATGACTGTGTTTGTTTAGCATTTTATAATACACCAATTGAATTGGAGGTACAAAACATTTCATAGATAAGCGGTCAACCGATCCTTAAGGTCATTTGGAACATCCAAATTAACACACTTGGTGACTAGGATTTACAAATGGAGACGCAGAAAAATTCCCCATTGGTTCTTGAAACTTTGATCTTCTTTTGCCCATGTGTGTGCAAATGAGTTAATTCCCGCTCTTGTGTTCACTAAAGATCCTTAGCATCCTATATGACTAGCTACATGGATTATTCTAACTTCGAAAGCATCCCGAATAGAGCCTCACTGCCAACAAGCTTTTAGAGCTCCGACGAGGTTATAGACTGTAATTTCTCAGATATTGCTCCATTGCCAGTAGGCGTTCATAGCCCTGATGGAGTTACTCGCATGTTCCCATAGTCAATCTTTTTTTCGCACTTTGTATGCGTGATATTTTAGTTTATATCATTGGTCTTTTGCCTTGAGATGGATATTTGGCAGAGCACTTTTTCTTTTTTCTTTTCTTGCCTTGAATTGTAAGTAATGAAACCTACTTGGGTCTGACAATTACAACGTCGCTGAAGTAGAATTTTAGATTTTTCATTAGTCATATGATCAACTAGGTGTCTCGAATGAATTAGAGATTTCGTTAATGTGTTTGAGATATAACAATTGATAGATTTTGGGTTAACAAGTCTCAAATAGTGAAACACTACCCAACCATAAGTAAAGCGTCTATTTATTCCTTTATGTAAGGTTGCTAAAACTCATAGATAACACAATTTTTTCCACACGTACACCACTACATTCATATGTCACAGCATAAGTAATAATGATAAACAAATTAGACCAGAAGAGTTATATCTTTATTGATTTATCCAAAATATATCCATACATAATCTCCCCTGCCGAGGTTCCATCCAAACAATATATAGACCCGACGGTTAGCCAAGTTGCCAACCGTCACCAACTCCCAACTACCCGACGACAACCTCTCGGCAACACAAGATTACCATAAACACAATTATAATTATTATTCTTACTAACATAAGTTATTTACCCCTAACATTAGCCCCCCCCAAAATGTAGTCATCTTCGAGACGATTAAGACAATAAGAGCTGAAATATAAAACATAAACTAGGACTGAGAAGAGGGAGGAGGCGTCCCTATAGTGGTTGGAGAAGAGGGTTGTTTCCCTGTGTGAAGTCTTAGGTTCTTTTCCGCCAGCAGGTGTCATTCCCGTGCCTTTTTGACCATGTGGGCAACTTCCAACAGTTTCTTAGCTTTTTGCTCTATCTGTGAGGTGAGCTTTGCCACGTTGGCTGCCAGTACTTGCACCTCCTTATTTTGCATGCTACAACAAGCCTCATTGGTGGTAATCTTCATTTCCAACTCATTCTGCAGGTTCCTTTCTACTGCAGCCAACTGTACATGCTTCTCCCCTTCCTTCTCTAGTTTTGTTATATATAGTCGCTGGGCCTCTTGCTCTATCTGGTGCCGCTGCATCCTCAAGTACACATCCTGGGAGGCCCCCTCCTTGCTACGGAAGGTGGTGCCCAAAGTGTCCCTACCTCCCACCAGGTGCCTGTGAGTCCATTCCTGAACCATTTCTGGTGTACTACGGTCCAACCACCCTTGCTTCTCGAAGTGGCATGTAAACTCATTTGCACACCCCGTAGTCATGAAGTGACATAGTTGCATAGCATCGACAGAGTTGCTGGTCTCCATCTGCCCAGTCAATTGTGCCATTCCTAGTGCAACATCGGAGAGCCCCTGTAGCTCTCCAAGGAATCGTTGGAGTGAGCCTACTGGATCACTCGGTTCTGGTGGAGTGAGATGGAGCCCTACCAGTGATCCTTTTGGCCTGTTTTCCCCATCATAGTTGCTCTTTTGGTCCTACTCGCCACTTCCTGGGGCCTGATGCTCTCGGTCAACAGACATCCCCACGTCCTGATCTGTGATATTAATAGTTCTGTCTGGTGTCAGCTGTCCGGTGCGGGTGAGGGGGAAAGGTGCGGTGTAAGTGCGAACTGCCCCAACCATCCATCCAATGATACATCTATATCTTCATCCATGAGTGTCTCCAGTGTTGCCAACGCCTCCAGACCATCTCCCATCATCGGTACACCCCTTGACTCATCTTTCTCCATTGGTCTTGTACTAGTACTTGTTGGTACCGTACTAGTATATGCTGGTACCGTACTAGTACCTACTGGTATAGTACTAGTGCACGTCATACTAGTATCGTACTAGTACATGTTGGCACCGTACTAGTTCATGCCATACCAGTACATGCTGGCACCATACCAGTACTTGCTGGCACTGTACCAGTTCACGTTGGCACCGTATCAATTCCTACTGGTACTGTACCAGTACCTATCGTACTAGTACATGATGGCACTATACCAGTTCATGCTGGCACCGTACTAGTTCATGATGGTACTATACTAGTGCTCACCATACCAGTACATGAACCTTCCGTATTAGTACCTGAACCCGACGTATTAGTACCAAGTCCCTATACGATGACCTCATTTTTCCCTGGTACGACCTCCTCTGACATTGCTTGGTCTGCCATACTGGTATCGTTTGTGGCTTCCAAGGCAAGCACAACTAGGCTGATCTATGGTAGTGACACCTGCTGTTGTGCCGGTGGTTCTCCTTCATTGATTTTTCAGAACAACACTCGTACTGGTCGTACGTCCCCCACCGTACTGGTCACTGTAAGTGCTTCCTGTGGTACCAACTGTGCCGAGGATAATTTTGGGGGTGTGAATTTCACTCTCGTTCTCTTCCATTGCACTCATAGCCCTCCATGCTGATCTTCTGGTTTGATTGAAAATCGTACCGTGCAGCCCTGGAACTGAATGATGGAAGCCCTTTCCTGGTGGTTGTATCCGGATACCATAGTCCCTAGCACAGGCTCAAAATCCTTAATTTTGAATGTCGACATCTGGATGGCATGGTCTACTTGAACTTTTCTGAGGAAGTCCTTTATCACATTGTCGGGGTAAGTTTCCTCCCACCAATTACAAAATTTGCTGCCAGTCACACTCTCAAAGGCTACATTCTCCATCATGATTCCCTCTGGATCCTTCTGCACTTTTGGCTTGATTTTGGTCTTCTTGCTGCTGCTGGCTGGATCTGTAGCTGTCATGGTTGCACTACAACTACTCTGCCCTGTTGTCCTGTCTTTGTCTCATCCTTGACCATTATTATAACGGTCTGTAAGTGTGACCCACCAATTGGTATGGACCATTGGACCAACTGCTGCCTCTACACCGTACAGATTAAATCGTGCACTTCTGTTCCCTAGTCGTACGACCTCTTCAATCCTCGCCAACTCTTAACTTAGCTCCACACGGATAGCAAAAATCTCTGCATAGATACCCTCAAACTTTTTATACAGCTACTCCCTATGTGTACAGATGCCATGAAGGAGGGGATTGTACAGATCCTGCACGTATGGTATGTGCATTTTTTGACCATACAATCTTTCTCCCTTATCCGCTAGTAATCGTACAAGATCGTACGACTTAGTTTCCTGTGGGTGCAATGTTCCACCATATGATATTCCTTTCTTTCGCATACAGATTCCTCCCTTCGCAGGTCGTACACCGTATAGGCTATGCCAGACTCCCTTCTTTGTTGACCATACGCCATATGGGAAACTTAGAGACTCCCTTGACTGCCGTATGCCATACGAGTGATCAACATACCCTCTATCTACAAGTCATACGTCGTAGTGCCTTTTCCTTGTATTGCCTGGCCGTACATCGTACGGGCTATCACCGTCGTATGGTTTGTTAAGGTCATACAGATTTTCTGGCTTCAGCTTGCAAATTCCTTCTACCTCTATCGTCTGTACGGTTTGTGCTTGTACTGGCGTGATGTGTACGGACCTGTACGACCCTGCTTGGCACCTGCTTTTTTCTTTGCAATTTTTTCTTCGACATGCTCTTTCTCTGTCCCAATTTTGCCTATGTGCTGTGTACAAATAACCTCTGTGGGGTTTTAAATAATCATTTGGTCTTTTCAGGGTAAGGGTTAGGCTTAAATATTTCATTATTTTTTTATAAAACAATTGCCTCTTTATTAATTGTATTTTTCCCTTACTTATTTCCCTTACTTTTTCCTTGCACTTTAATTTTTTAATACTCGCCAACCCTCGCCTTTTTGTCTCCTTCATATGCTCTTTTCTTATTATTTTTAATATCTAGTCTCTTATCAATTGTTTTAATTTTATTTGACAACACTTTTTAAATGTTTCCACTTTGAATATGATCCCAGCCTTCAACATTTTGTTGATTTCCTCAATCACCTTGGCCGTGTCATTCTTGTTCATCCTGTACGGTCTCCTCTGTATGGGTTGGGCTCCTGGTATGAGGGATATGTGATGTATGCACAATTCCAGTGGTACCCCCTTCAAGTCCTTGTAGGTCCAAGCAAAGACATCCTTGCATTCTAGAAATATCCTGGAAGTCGCTGCCTTCAGTACAGGGTTCCAGTCATCCCCTACGAGTATCACCTGCGGCTCCTCGTCCTCGTCCTTGCTTAGATTGATTTTTTTCACATCGCTTTCCTTGTACTTGATGGGTGTGTCTCATTCAAACTGGTGGGCTGGTGTGTCATCCACCTGTGCCATTCCCTCTTGGTACCTACCATACTCCGGAGGAAATGACTGCTCTTCCATACCGCCACTTGATTCCCCAATCTCGCATATTTGCAACATGTGGCACTCTGGGTGGTAGACCTCGTAGTCCTCCATTTGCCAATGGAAGAGTCTAGCTAGCAAACTAGTTCCATCTTTAGAGCATCCATCTAGTTCCAGCACTCCTTTGTCGGGTTGCTTCCCTCCTCTATCTCCTTCAGAACCCCACTCCCATCTATTTAAGTCATCCAAGTCAGAGTCAGACGATGCGAGCTCTTCATTGACTGATTGATTCCTTAGGTCAATCACATACTTATGACCTTCACTCTTGATTGAGAGTGTATTCTTCTTCCAATTATGATTGGCTCTAGCCATGATCAACCATCCCCTTCCTAGGAGGGCGTTGTATGCTTTTCTTTCCAGTGGGATGACTACGAAGTCCAAAAGGAATTGTTGTGTCCCGATCACCACCTTTTGTGTCATGAGAGTCCCGAGGGGTTTGATGTCGTGTTGATCCGCACAAACCAGATGGAATGTTGGTGGCCAGAGAGTAGGCTTGCCAAGACCTCTCCAAGTTTCTTCCGGTAGCACATTGACTCCAGACCCGCCAGCCACAATGGTGTTTGTGAGCTTTTGTCCCATTACGTCCATCTCCACGACGACAGGTTTCCATCCAACGCTTACTGTGAGCAGCATAGGGTCCATGGCATCCGTACTAGGTTCCTTCACTGGAGCCACGCTAGGTGGTTTTGTCACCGTCCAATGTTCCTCGTCGATGATTATGTCACCGACTGCATTTGTCAGGGCCATCCTCAACTACGACATGGTCTATAGAAGGTCGGATACCCGTATGGGTATGGTGGTCTGTAACATCTGCTTAATGATAGTTTTCTCTGGTCTTGACCAGAGTGGGGTACTGGTAGCCGGGTGCAAGGCCCTCCATTCTTCTGCCATCGCTTGCTCGATATTTGCCCTGACTTCTTGGAGTCTTTCCTTCTCCGTGCGAGGGTCACGATACATGGCTTTCTTGTTTTGCAATCTTGTGATTGCCAATACGCCTTCCTCCGGTTCTTCTACCTCCAGCATATTCACCCCTTTTTGCCTTGGACAGTCTATGTCCTCGTGATTCCTTGGACCACACCATTTGCACAACAAACTTCCTGCGTCGCCCCCATTTTGACATTCCCGCGCAAAGTGACCCCATTTGTTGCACTTTCTACATTGAATCATGGGTCATCCCTTCACATCGTATTTAATTCTACTCCTTGGTGTGTTATTATTGGACCTATTGTTACCCCATCAATTGTTTTTGTACCCTCCAGGAGAGGCGTCAGATTTTGTTGTCGGCTTCGGAGGTGTCCCTGGCGATGTGACTTGGTCGGGTTGGGCATAGAGCACTTGTGTGCTCTGTGTTTTCAAGTTGTATGGGCTTTCCTTAATGGAATGTCCCATTACTTGGTAGATGTCACAGAAGGCTTTGCGGGGACAACTCCCCTTAGTGTGTCCTTGCATCTTGCAGTCGGTGCACCATAGCTCCTTTCCTTTCCTGCCACCTTCTTTGTCATCCTTTAGTTCTTTCATCATTCTCATCATATCCCTTCGGAGTGCTTGCACGGTTTTGGACTCCCCATCACTGTCTTCATCCATACTATCACCATCGCTCACCCGATGCTTCCCTTGGGATGTCTTATTTTCGCTTTCAATATCCATCACACGGTTGTATGTTTCATCATACAAGGGCGGGGGGGCCACCTTGATCTTTCGTCTGAGGGATGGTACCAATCCTTCAACAAACCATCTCTTCTTGAGGCCATTAATTGACTGGTTCTCCATTTTATTGAGTAGTTCCCTCAACCTTCTACTATATGCCTGTACGCTTTCACTTTTTCCCTGCTTGGTATTGTAAATCTCAGCCACAATTTCATTGTCGTCCCGTAGGAGTTTGAACTCCTCTTCGAAAGCCTTCTTCAGACTATTCCAGGACATTTTATATTGGGCATCCAGGTCTGTATACCAGACAATGGCTATTCCTCGCAGAGTGGTTGGGAATGCCTTCAACTAGTAATCTCGGTCATCCTTGCCATTTGCCTCCCAAATGGTCACGCATGTCTTACAATGCCGTACAGGGTCCTCTGACCCATCGCCCATGAATTTTGGAAGCTTTTGTTTCTCTGGGGTGTGTGCCATTATTCTTGTCTGAAGGGTTTTATGTAGCGCTTGGAAGTGACTATATGCCGGAAAGGTATTATCGGTCTGGGAGGTACCATACTCTCTTGGTTTGACTGGGCCCCTGTCCCCAGGCTTTGGTCACCCTCGCTCCTATAGTCCCTCCTTCTCGAGGTTTCTGGATCTGACCCTCGTATTTTGATGCCCTCTAACAAGGACAAATTCTTGATGCCAGATAATGTTGCTTAAAAAATAGTGGCGATCTCCTCAAGAAGGTCCCGTACCGCCTCCTCTCCTTGTTCATAAAATTTTGATGGGTTTCTCTGTGACTCAGCTCCGGAGTCCTCTTCACTTGACGTCGAGTGTGGGGCCTGGTCGACAAGATCTTCCTCCGCTACGTCTAGAAGTAGCAGGTTCCTAGCGACCTCGACCAACTCCTTCCATGTACATGACCTTTGTCTCTCCCGACTACAACTCCGACTCACACTCCGACTTCTGGTGCGTTTCTCCGAGCTCTTGGAGTCAACAACCTCCCTTAGCTGTTGTCTCTTTTTGACTTGTTATTTTGTACAGAGAGATATCTGTATAGTTCCCTCGTCTACTCCTTCGGTGGCAGTGATACGTTTGTCCTTGTTTGGCCATAGGGGCATCAAGTGCCAGAGGTATGACATTGAGTAGCCTCCCTCTCCTCTTCCTCCCTACGGCTTCGCTCCTCCTACCTTCAAAGTATTTGTTGCCGACGGAGTTCTTGTGCAGTTTCCTCCCTTCAGTCTTGAAGTGCAATCAGTTTTCTGGTGAGTAACCTTGGAATACTTCTGAGCAGGTCAAAGATGAGAGTGTTGATGGTGAGTTCACCACGTACTGTGCCTTTCAAGACAACTATCTCCCGAGCCTCTCTCTGCACGTACTGCGTGACCGACATGTCCCACAACTCTACCAAGTCTACCATCAACTGATCCTCTCGGGTCTCTTCTGTGGTACTTTCTTTGTGTGTGTTGTTGTCCATGACAATTAATGGTTGGTTGAATGGCCGACCCATCAATTCCTTTTGCCTGCAACCATAATTATCTCCAAGTTCATTCAGGAAACGACGCCAAAATGTTTATTCCTTTATGTAAGGTTGGTAAAATTCACAGATGACACAGTGTCTTCTACACGTACCAATTATTCATGTACCAGTACATTCATATGTCACAGCATAAGTAATAATGATAAACAACTTAGACCAGAAGAGTTATATCTTTATTGATTTATCCAAAATATATCCATACATAATCTCCCCTGCCGAGGTTCCATCCAAACAATATATAGACCCAACGCTTGGCCAAGTTGCCAACCGTCACCAACTCCCAACTACCCGATGTGAATCTCTCGGCGACACAACATAAACATAAACACAACATAAACACAATTATAATTATTATTCTTACTAACATAAGTTATTTACCCCTAACAATGTCGTCATAGGGTAATGTTGAAAATGATTGACCTTAGGACCTCAAAGACTTCATGTATGAATATTTAGGAAATTAGATGACCCTTGTTTGTCTTGAATGCAAATAGATGATAAAGTTGGATAGTTGCCTTGTTTTATTGATGCTGCTATATGCTAATGTAGAATTTTTGCAAATGTGATGCATTTGAAAAGGAAACTATATGTGATGCAATGCTTTGAATAAAATGAGATGCAATGCAGACTGTAAAACCTAAACTAACCCAGCCCTTAGATATAATATCGTTTAAGGTGCATGTTGTTCATAGGGTCAGGAAGTTCTATGTAGGTAGTTCATTGGTCTTTGTTTGAAGAGTCAGATAAAGATGTCTTTTCCAATAGGATATAAGGACTCAACTAAGTGTACATGTTAAACATCTTCAATGCTAATTTCCTTAGTTTTTGGATTTTGTGGATCATCAGAGGGAAATCCAGCCCTGGAACCCATGAATGCAGCTATAGCCTTATCATTTTTAAAGCAATCCAACTATGGTAGATTCTATTGCCCCCAGTATTTCAAGTGTGGGTGTATGAGACAAATTGATTTTGGTTTCGAAGGTGTGACATGAGTGGGTGCTATGCCTATTTTTATTGATGCACTTGAAGAGTATGATGAAGCCATCTAGGTGTCAATCTCATTAGCTGGTATTATGCTTGTGCATGAATAAGATGATGAAACAATTTGGGCATTGATTTCACTATCTGGTACCATACTTGTTTCTGTCACCACATTAACATGTGATAATGGCTCACATACAATTGTTGACAAGTTGCTCTATGTAGTGTGATATGGATTGGTGATTTCATTGATAAGGGGTTCATGAACAACTTGTGTAGAGGGATTGGGATCACTAGGAGAAATGGTAAATTAATCTGAGAGGGAATCTTGTGAGGAACATGGAGGATTATGACATGGAGATAAAGGGATGGAGATATCTTGATCAGGATCTGGAGAAATAATGGGATCTTTCTTAGGACATGAAGGTGAAGGAATAATTTGATCTTGACTTGGAAGGGGATTATTATGAAGGATGGAAGGGATGTCCTGATCTTGATTAGGAGGTGGATGTTGGATGGCACTTGAAAGGACACTTTGTTCTTGAGACAAAAGGGTATCATTATGAATGGAATAGAAAAGAGCTAGGGGATCATCATAAGATTCTTGGTCCCTGGGATCTTGATAAAAAATTGGGTAGGATGAAAGTGGTTGTTCTTGATCTTTATTTGTTTCAAGACTCATTTCTTTTGATTTTGGATCATCCTCTTGACACGGGGAAGGAGTTTGGATATGCATGGGAGATTCTTGGAATTTTTCAACACATTGGCCTGATGAGAAAGGATTTTGAATGGGACTCTTTGTGATAGGAGTATATGATGTGATTGGGTCTTGAATTTCTGAAGCATGGAAAGGACTACCATCATGACTTAGATTAGATTGGTTTTGTTTTATGGATAGCCCTTGGGAGGTTGTATTATTGGATAAATATGGCATGGAATTCTCTTGTGTGACTTTAGGGTATGAGGAAATGATGGAAGATATGGAGGCTACTTGAGGTGGAAAGTCTTGATGGGAAGAACCATTGCTAGACATGGGTAGATTACCTTGTTGCATGATAGGTGACACATTGACCATGTTCAATTGATGTCCAAAGGGTGACATGTTTGTAAATACACTTGCATTCGTTTGGGGAACTCTTGGTGGTGTATTTGAAGATATAGGAGAATAATCACAGACATGTGATGTGACTGAAGGCAAAATTGATTGTGTAATTGTGTGTGACCTTGGTAGTGGTTGACTTGTTTGCACCATTTGTGATGCTGAGAATTGTCTTGTTTGTTGTATTGGTTGTTGGACTTGCATTGTTGGATGTGTTTGTTGTTAATATTGGTTTCTCATGTTTATTTGTGTGAGAATAGCTGGTATGTCTGATTTCATAATAAGAGCTCGCACATCAACTGGCTCTAGGTTTGTAACGAGATCTCCAAATTTTTGAAATAGTTTGAACATCTGGGATCTACTCTCTTCACCTTTTTTAACGTTTTGTTCCAAGATATCTATTTCTTGAGTTAATTTATCTTCAAGTGATGGAGAAATAGGTATGACACTTGTTTGTTCCTGATAAGTTTGATGCACATTTTGGGACATGTATATGTTGGATTGAGATGATTGATTGTTTGGTTGCAATGACATGGTCCCACAAAATTTGGACGTTTGATAAGGGTAATGTTGTCTCCTAGAAGTTTGAGAGCTTGTTTCAACCATTGTACTATATGCCATTTTGTTTTTGATTTTTTAATTTTAGGGATGAAATGCAATGCAACTAAGGGATGAAAGTGCAACCCTATTTTTTTTTGGATTTTGAGAATTTTGACAATGGACAAATGCAACCTATGTTTTTGAATTATTTGACAAATTGGATTAAGGAGTGAAAATATGAAATCCTAAAGAGTGACAATCCAACTTTGGACTTGGATTAGGAAACAACCTAATTTTGAAGATAATGTAAAATGGAGATAATGATTTGACCCTATGTCTTATGAGGATGAAGACTATGAAATGAATAAAATTGGGATTATGACGACTATCAAAGGACTTATGCAAAGATTATGATAACTATGCAAGGACTTATGTGAAGATTATGATGATTGTGCAAGGACTTATGCAAAGATTATGATGACTATGTAAGGACTTATGTGAGGACTATGATGACTATATGAAGATTATGATGACTATGCAAGGAGTTATGTGAAGATTATGATGAATATACAAGGAGTTATGTGAAGATTTATGCAAAGACTATGTAAGAACTTATGCAAGGACTAATATAAATGAGGACGATGATGAAGACCATGTAAGGACTAATGAAAAGCCTAAGGACATAAATGAGTACTATAATGAGGATGATAATGAGGATTATGCAAAGTAAGGACATAAATGGGGACTATAATGAGGACGATAATGAAGACTATGTAAGGACTTATGAAAAGCCTAAGGATGTAAATGAGGACTATAATGAGGGTGATAATGAGGACAATGCAAGGACTAATGCAAAACCTAAGGACGTAAATGAGGACTATGCAAGGAATCTAAGAACATCTTCGGTCACAAGTATGCAAAATTTTGGACTTTGTTGGACTGTCTGATGTTTCAAGATAGACTTTATTTCAAGTAACTCTGTTTGTAGGACAAGTTTGTTGTTTTTCAAATATGGGAACACTGTTTGAAGATAGGTATAGTTGATTGAACTGTGTTCTGACAAACTTTGAGAATTGAGAGATACACAAGGTAGGGCCTGAAATAGCCCAAATACTGACTCAATATTGGTCTAGTACAATGATACACATAAAAGAACAAAAGACAATCTAGGTTGGAAACTGAAAACCATTCAATGAGGCCCTCGCAATAAAATACCGAAACAAGATGAACAAATAGAGAGTCTGGAAACACCGTCTCCACTCCACGACACACACTTCTCGAGCATGCTAGTCTCTCTTACCCCAAAGATCCGAAGATATTATCACCGAGGGATTTTTGTCTCATAATGTAAGGTACATGAAGGGTGTTTGCTGGTACAACTGGTAAATTAAATACATGAAATACTAATGCACATTACAATAAATACCAAACACTACAGTAAAATATATCTTTATTCGCACATTCAATTATTACAGAGAAGAGACCAAAGATGGTCGGCCAAGAATTACAATAGATCCGACAATACCATGCCCCTTCCTTGATAGTACATGACATATTTAATGGACTTGACAGTTGCCGAGAGGTACACAACCATCAACCAACCAACACATAACCACCTGAGACTGACAACCCACTCAATACAATTAATTAATACCTTGCCGGATAACAAATATTATCAAACATAACAATAGGCAATTTATGCCGAAAACATCATCCCCCCCCAAAAGAAAAAGTCATCTTCCAGATGACAAGCAAACATCAAGTAATATTCGACAGATAGTGACTTCGACTGGACAACCCCAAATTGTAATGTACTTGCCAAATCAAATGGGGGTTTGGGGGCAACGCCCCTAACGGGGTCAAGGGGCAGCGCCCCTTGCAGGGTCGAGGGGCAGGGGCCCTGCCGCCACCACCAAATTGAAACCTTCAAAACCACACGAAACTCCATGGCACACATGATTTTTGTGATTTTTTAAGATGCCAAAAACATTGATTTCTTCCTCAAATCCACACGGCGTGCGGTCTGGACTATGTACGGACCACCTCTCCTCTTCGTACAAAAATTCCTCTTCTACTTATGCGTACAAAATTACCCCCACACAAAGCTTCCCTCTCAATTGGTCATCATACACGCTGCCTGTGTGACCCCCTTCAACTAAGTCCGTATGAATTATGTACAATTTCCTTCCTCCAGTTGATTGTGTATGGACTATGTAAGGATTTTTTCCTTCATGCAAATTTGGTACTGATTGTGTACGAATTTCTGTTGCCTTGCATAGTTTTGTATGGGTTCCTTCTGCCAATTCCTTCGTCTTGATTCCATACGGTCGCACTTCTCTAACTTTGCCTGGCAGTTCCTGTACTGACAGATGGTTGTTGTTGCACGATCAATTTTTTCCTCCTCCTCACGGACTGTGTTGTGCGTGCCACCGTATGGACTTACCTTCCAAGCTAATTCCGTAGGGATTTTTTCCAATTTCCTACGGATCTCAACAAATTTCCTTCGCACACCCTCACACATTGTACAGATTATCGTACAGATTTCTTTATCCAATTCTACGCACTCCGTATGGATTTCTCCTTTAGTCAGTTCCATACGGATTCCTCCTTGCAATTCCGTATTCCCTGTACGAATTTCTCTATACAGTTCTGCACACCCCGCACGAATATGGTGCGGATGTTCCGATTTGGCTCATATGGATATGTACGACCCACTTCCCTGTTGATGTACGACCATGTACGAACTACTTCCTCTATTTTTATTGCCTTCTCTGCATCGATTTCCTCCTGCTTCCTGGCTGTGTAATGTGCTTAGAGTCGCCAATTATGCTTCGTCCCCAATGCTGTGTATGGGATAGGTTCTACGTGTATCTTTGTGGGTCATATGGTCTCCTTGCTGTGTGATCCCTTACTCCATAGGGTGTACGACCGATGTCATACGACTAAGATGGAATTCGTTGTGGCTTGTACGGTTCCTTCTGTTTTATTTTTCCTCTCAATTCCATATTCTTTGACAATACATTTGCATAGGATCTGACTCTGTACGAGTATGATTTCCTTCCATGAAAGCTCCTTTGTTTGTACGACCCCTGTCTTTCATTTGTGGGATTTTTCCGTCCACTTTCCATCTCTGTACTACCAAATGTATCATTCATAACTTTACGTGCTTCCATCAATTGCTTTTCACTAGGAGTTGTAGCTTCAAGAAAATTACATGTTGGTGAAAATACCTCATAGTCCTCCATTTGCTAGTGGAATAGTCCATTCAAGGAACTCATCTCATCTTCAGAGCAAGCTTCCAATTCAAGCACCCCTTCATCATTGGGTTTCATGCCTTTCCTCCCTCCATCCATACCTAACTCTCCACCCTCAGACTCAGAGTTCGAGGGTGCCAGTTTTTCACTCACCACTTGGTTCCTCAAGTCAATGACGTGCTTCCTTCCGTCACTCTCAATCAAGAGTTTGTTTCGCTTCTAGTTATGATTCACCTTGGTAGTAACCAGCCATCCCCTCCTGAGGGGTGCATTGTACGCGTTCTTCTGTAACCGGATGACTACAAAGTCCAAGAATTTTTAATTGTGTCCCAATCATTACTTTTTGTGCCATCAATATTCCCAATGACTGGATGTCGTGCTAGTCGACACCTACCAAGTGGAAGCTTGGTGGCCAAAGATTCAGCATCCCCAGACATTTTTATGTGTCTTCTGGTAGTACGTTTACTCTCGAGCCTCCATCAACAATAGTGTTTGTCAACTTCTTCCCCATTATTTCCATCTCAATGACCATCGACTTCCTCTCGATGCTCACCATCAACAACATTGGATCATTGGACTCATTCCCTTCGGCTGATGGTTTTCCCGTCAGTTCCTCCTCATGTGGCTTACATTATTTCTAGATGACTGTGTTGTCACTGACTGTGTTGGCAATTGCCATTCACAGTTACGACATAGTTTGAAGAAGGTCTACCACCTTGATGGGTACGGTTGTTTGTAGCACCTGCCAGAATATGTTCTTCTTTGACTCCTGCAATGACATACTTGCAGTTCCATTGGAAGTTACTCGTTCCTTTGCCAACACTTGTTTTACTTCGGATTGTTCCTTTTTCGTACCAGAGTTTGAATACATCACCTTCTTTGTTTGTGCTCTTGTGATTGCCAAAACTGCATCCTCCCGTTCCTCCACGTCCAACATATTAATACCCTTCTGATTCAGGAAGTTGGTGTGATGCATAGAGTATTGGAGTAGATCCAAATCACCTACTTGTCTTCCTTGTTCTCACTCCAGCCTACTAACCACTCAAGCCCTTCCAAAGGTACTTGGTATAGGTTCTGATAGTTATACCTCCAAGGCCTAATGCACCTTATCTTTCCTCCAAGGTATAGCCACAAGTGCTTTACTCAACTCTTCCTATTGAGGATTCCACCTCAATCCCTGTCACACCTTCCTAGTACTCCAACAACCTTTGCTAAGGATCTTTATCCACCATTTTGTTCTATGTGTTCAAAATGGATTTACATGGTGTCTTTGATGTCTTTTTGGGGTTTGATCACCTTCTATTCCATCGCCAAGCCTTTTCAACCTTCCTATGTCTTTACCGGGCTCCAAGTAGACCTAATACAATTAGCCCTCCTATTGCGGTTTTTAGGGCTCGGTTGAAAATCTCCCCACACAAGGTCACAAATAAATTACAGATTTGAATACCCTTTTCAGGGTTACAAACAATATTGTAAATTTTCATTTGGGTTCACCGTACACATATGGGAACCAAAACTATCCTATTTTCAAGGGTTTAAGCCTACCTGGGTGACTTACAAATTTGGTCTTAAAAACCTACACCAGTTAAATCATCTGCACAAATCAATTAAGGATTATTTAAGGTAATTCAAAGGGATTTCCAACCATGTCTCAATTTTGGCTCCACCAATCCATATGTGCTCTTAAAACACACATCTATTGCTGTCCCAGTCTCACCAACTCATAGCTGTGAGCCTAGGGCATCATTGCACAATCACCACAAAGGCCTGCAAAACCAAAACACCTAATCTAAGCATATGTACAGACCCTAACCTATCATTCCACTTGATTTTAACTGGTGCCATCAATGGATGCTCAAGTTAGACCCATTTTTCCCTTAAACCCTACTTTGCAAGGGTTTTACACCTAGTCACAGAGAATGGATCTAATATCTGCAACTAGTCACAACCAAACTTGTTAATATACCTTATTGGGAAGTAGATTCAACAATATTTCATCCCTTGCAAGTAAATTCCTCTGTCAAGTCCGCACTGGACCGTACAATGCAACAAAAACAAAGAAAACAATCCAAAAACGGTATCAAACAAGATTTTCCTTCAACTCAAAAACTTGCTTTTTCATTCTAGATCTTCTAACCCATACAATGAAGTTATTTTTGGCTTATATGCTCATTATTCAGTTGGTTGAACCAACTTTTCAATGCCAATCAACAAAAATGCAACTTTTGCAAAATGTTGCTCAACAACTTTTACATCTTTTCATCCTGATAATGCAACTTTGCACTCAAGTGAATTCCAAGGCTCAAAAAGGCCCTCAATGCATTCTAGTAGACTCAAAAATAACATATTGCACCCTATTACATAATGACCCTGTTCTAGAGTAGTGCACCTAAGACCATCATCAACATTACAACTTCTAGGATATCAACATCCTGGACACTACAAAAGCTTGGACAACTCAACCATGGTTCCATTGAGTCCCAAATGGTTGGTCCATTATTACAACATGAAAGACACATAAAAGACTTTAAGAACAAAACAAAATTTTCCTAGAGTGATAGGTGCCTTGCACCATACTCCCCTGGGACAAAGAACTCAAGTCCCTTGAGTTAGGAGGTTTGCAATTTCCACACCATGTTGAAGTATATTTGATTCTGACATCCACATAGCATCTGATTCAGGTTACCCTGCCCACTTTACAAGATAATGCTTGTAAACTCCTTTCCTTGTTTTCTTTATCACCTTGGTATCCAAGATACTTTCCAACTTGACCGGTTGGCTTGGTGGAAAATCTCTCACCTAATCTTCATTACCCTGTGATGAGGTGTCCAACTGATGTGTTTGTGATTCTCCCTTGTATGAATAGAGATCACATACATTGAAGATAGGAGAAATACCCAAGGTGGGAGGGAGTTCAACCTCATATACATTCTTTCCATATTTGTGCACCACCTTGAGAGGTCCAATCTTCTTCATCAATAGATTAGTAGCAGAGAGTTTTTTTAGTGACGAATCTTTTCCAATTGGGGAATTTCGCATGAATAGTCTTGGGCACCATCGTGGTCAAATCGCCCAGAATTTTGGGGTTAACGACACTGTAGAAACTGGCTTCGCCATTGACCACACACCATTGACGTGCATGCTCGTAATATTCGCCTGGAATCAATCGTATGTGGGTATTAGATCACCTCCGCTATTTGCCAGCAATAGTAAAACAACCACGTACCCAGGATCTAATTTGCCAATGGTAAATTAAATGTTCATTGCATGCGTCGGCCAAATTCGCCAATATCAATTAAAACATTATAAGCATTCGAGGACCCATTTCGCCCCGCTTAAATTAAATGTTCATTATACGCCCACGCAATTCACCAAAGATGCAATTAAATTAAATGTTTATTGGCAAGTGCGACACCTGGGCCCCGTGCAATTCGCCAAAAATGCAATCATGGATTGCTATAAATACACTATTTCTTACACTCTTTCTTACAATTTGTTCATGTCTGATTAGTAAATTGGGAGCTCTCAGAGTCTCGAGTCTCGATTCACATTCCGCAAATTGAGTTGGAAAGTCGAAGTTCATTGTAGGGCGGAGGGCCAGAGTTACAATCCTGCAACACAGGCCCAGACATTCATTCCTGATTCCTGATTCAGAGAATTGAGAAGGCATAAAGGTGAGTAATCATTTCTTCATACTTGATAGTATTAGTTTTAACTTTTAATTCATAGTGAGAGGTCAAGACTCAAGATGTCACAGTCAGACATGGGTGAGACTCCTCAGAGTGGTGAAGGGATTGGGATGTCAGACAAGGGTAAGACTCCTTAGGGTGGTGAAACTGAAGGGATTGGGAGGCCATCAAAACGCCCAAAACGTAAACTTAAAGATAGTACCATAAGTCTTTTTTTGGAATTGGCAAAGTTTCTGGTCCATCAACCTCTGCAGTTGCAGAACCCATTCACAGTAGCTCACCACCACCA
Source organism: Cryptomeria japonica (assembly GCF_030272615.1). Taxonomy (NCBI): domain Eukaryota; kingdom Viridiplantae; phylum Streptophyta; class Pinopsida; order Cupressales; family Cupressaceae; genus Cryptomeria; species Cryptomeria japonica. The sequence continues at coordinate 671,299,843 of NC_081406.1, read as the reverse complement.
CAAGGTGGGATTGTCATTGAGTTAAATGCATCAAATGAGGATGACAATACCGACACGATAGAAGATGTTCTAAGGGATACACACAATGAGATACCATTGGTAAATGCAAATGCTAGTACTGAAGATGATGTTGGTAGGAAGAAAAGAAAAAAGAAAGTAAAACTAGGGCAAGAGTGGGAGATGACAAGGAGTTTTAAGATTGATTGGGTAGCAAAGTACCCATTCATTGAACCGGTCCCAAACAATGATGAACAACCAACATAATGCAGGTGTAAGATTTGTAGCTGGAAAACTAAAAGAGAGAAGAAGATTCATCTAAAGCTTGACACCATAGAAAAGCATATTGGTAAGGTTTATGAAAAACAGATCATAGACGGAAAGGAAACACAAGTAGTAAGATGGAAATAAAAGGAAGAATGTCTTCATGTTAAGTATGTCGCGGAATATGAAGAGCATAACCACAAAACGATACTGATTCGTAATAGTGGATTTGGAAATACAATCAAGGCTGTGCTTGAACATGCAGCGAAAGATGCAAACTTGGCAAAGACTGTTCAGATGAGTGTTGTTTTTCATATTATGTCGAGAGGGCGTCCTATGAAAGATTTCCCAGAATTTAGTAATTTATTATCTTTTTTGAATGTTCCTCACTATCCTATGTCATATTGGTCAATAAACACTGGATGGGAAACAACAAACTGTCTCGCTGAGGTGGAAAAGCAAAATTTACAAGAGAGTGTAAAAGAGTCAAATTCCATATGATAGGGCACTGGAAATTTGGAATTACATGCGTGAAAGATGAGGGGTGTGCAACACTTTAAAAGCTGGTGGTCCTACTGCTAGTGCTAGTGCTGAGACAAATGAATATGACGGATCACAGAATCAGAGTCAGCATGAAGACAAAGACATTTTTGAATACTTGACTCAGAATGAAGATGAACCTGTTAGTACTAGTCAGTTTCTGGATCTTAAGTCCATTTGGGATATAGAAGCCTCGGACAATCAAACTGAGTCACTGAAGTGAATTAGCAGTCAGTTTGTAGGTATTTATAATTATACTACAGTTCTTGAGTCATATTATAATTTCAATTTGCAAAATTGTAATACTATAGTTGTCATTGATGATTTTTGATATTGTATTCCTTGAATTTGTCAATCAGAAGTAGAACGGATACTTATTTCATATTTTTAATTGTGAATATGAATTATTACTAAACAATTGAATTATTAGTAAATTGGTATTTGGTTCCACATTATCTAACATGTTGAACATGAAATGCAACAATTTGTGTCACAAGATCCATAAAATTATTCATATTGCATAACTGTTACCCCTAGAACCTTTCTACTATTCTACATTAAATGCTTAAAATGATGTTCATGGCGATTAGGGTTTTGTGTTTGTTTTTTGCCTTAGTTGGCTAGTAAACCAAAGTTGTCGTGCGTTGAAAATCTGAGTTGTCCTCTATTTATTTGTCCATGTCAACATCAAGTGTGGTCAAACGGTTGGTTAGACATGTTTAATGGTTATCGCTAGCTCGCAGGTCCTTTATCATCAAGTTAGTTTAAGTCGCGAGCTTGCGAGTACTGGGAGATTTTAGTTGTCGCTACCTCGCAAGATGTTTTGCACTTGACCATTTTATGTTGCGAGGTTGCGACTGGGTGTGATTTTATGTTGTCGCATGGTCGCAAGGTGTTCATGGTTAAGTCATTTTAATTTGCGATCATGCAATGTAGTTGGTATCGCAGCTTAGATGGTTTCATCGCTTGCTAGCAAGTTTTGAAGTTGTTTAGCATTTTAAGTTGCGATCTGACGACAAGTAAGTTTTGGTCTGATTTTATGGTCATCGCATGCTCGCGAGTTTGTAAGTCTTAAGTCAAAAAGTGTTGCGAGCATACGATGGTGGTTAAGTGCCTTGTTGTCGCGGGATCGCAAGGGTTTAAGTCAAGTTAAGTTTCGAGTTGCGAGCTTGCGATGAAATAAGTTATTTTGTTAGATTTGCAATGGTCGCTAGCTCACAGGTAAAGAAAGAATATTACAAATGTTGTTGCGAGGTTGTGACTGAAGGGCTTGATGAAGATCAACGGTTGTCGCTCACTCGCGAGATTCTTTGAGGATTCATAAAAGGGGTTACAAGCTTGCGATTAAGAGGATTTGGTAGCATTGTCGCTGATGCTCTACAAAAAGGATTAGAAAATCTGCTTGATGGCAACACACACAAGAGCACAAGAAACAAACATTAGTGTTAGCAACAAAAGATTATCCTAAATAGGCATGTCAAGAGAGATATTAAGCATGAAATAGAAAGCATACAAACATAGAATAGATAAACTATACTCCAAATGCTAATCAAGATGCTCATAGTTGCTCCTCCCTTGTTCCTCTCCTCTCCAAGTCCCACATGAGTATAACTCTCAGCTTTTAGCACTAGCCATGTATGCCATATGGAGATTCAAGATGGTTGAATATGTAAGAAAATTCTATGCAAGTGTAGATAGTGATGCTATGAAAAATCTCTATACTAATACCAGTATAACAACAATACTCTAATTCTTCATTTTTTGCTTGAGGAGAAGGTTTCTATTTATAGAAGAAATAGGGAAATGAAGGGTTAAGATTAAGCAATCTTAACAAGGGTTAGGATTGAAAGATATTCAATCCATGTGAGACTTTCAACCCAATCCCATGTTGACAAGTGTCACCATGAGGAGGCTTGAGAGGAGAGATAAGGAGCATTGAATGCTTGAGGGGACATGATGGTTACCCTAGGGGGTTGGGTAGGGTTAGGTTAATGGATATTCCTTTTATCCAAGGGATAAATGAATGTGCAAAGGTTAAATGGTTACCTTAGTCAAAGAAATAAATTCTTTGAAGAGACCCATGAGTCAAAAGGATGGTTAAGTTAGAGGAAAGTCTCTAACCAAAGGTAAAAGGTGAGTTAACCATAAATGGTTATGTAAGAGCCTTTAATGGTTTGGAAGACTTTAGAGGTTAACCATTTGAAGACTTAAAGCCTTAAATGCCTTTCAAAGACTTTGAGGGCTTTGAGAAGTGACTCCAAGTTGCTTAGGAATGTGACAATATTTAGGGGATGGATTAGGCTAATTAGGAAGGGGTTAGAAGAATCTAGAAGGGGGTTAGGATTGCAAGTGTGTTTTGTAGGAGAATGCAATTGGGGGGAATTTTGGGATTTTCAATTAAAATAAAATCATTTATTTCAATTAAATGGTGTAATTTGCATTTGGGTGGATATTCAAATAAATATTAATTTATTTAAATGAGAAAAAGGAAGATAAAGCATTAAATGCTTGAAGACTTTAAGGGAAACCTTTAAAGGTTTAAGAAGACTCTAGAAGGAAGCCATTACGTTTGAAGACTTTAAGAGAAACCATTAAAGTCTTAAGAAGACTTTATGGGAAGCCATTAAGTTTGAAGACTTTAAGGGAAACCATTAAAGGTTTCAAGTGGGTGAGGATAAATAGGATTTTAAATAAATAATTTATTTAAAATAGTTGTGCAACTTGCATTTTGTAGGAAAATGCAAGTGGGTGGAGGATAAAGGTGATTTAAATAAATGTTAATTTATTTAAATGTGAGAGATGGGATTTTGGGGGTTTTAAATAAATATTAATTTATTTAAATGTGAGAGAAGATTTAATAAACAAAATATGATTTATTTATTTAATTAATGGTCTGAATTTGGTTAAGTGAATTAAATCAAATAAACTGAATAATTTATTTAATTAATAGGAGAAGAGGGTTAAGATGAATTAATTAAATATTAATTTAATTAATTATTGATTGATGGTTAAATAATCAAATAAATACTAAATATTCATTTAATTAAGTAGACAGATTTATGTGACTACATTTGTCCCTCTTTGAGACGGTGCAGTTTTATCGTGTCGTTTCAAAGAAAGAAAAATAGGTGTGAAGAAATATGCCCCATAAATGTTAATTTAGTGGGTGGTATGCCCCCTCGAGAGATGGGCTGAAAAATTTCAAAAAATTGGGCAATCTCTCGAAAAAGAACGAGAAGTGGAGGGGAGGTAGAATAGAAGAAATTAGCAATAATGGTGAAAGAATGGAAGAAAACAGAGTGAATATGAAGAAATGGCAAGCCAGTGAGTACCCGTAGGTTATGCAGGAGATACGGTGCAAATGTGGTGTTGTCCTTTTGATTGATACTATACAATTGATCAAAATGGTTGGACAATCTGGTGCAATCGGTTTAATTGCCCCGGTCGAGTCAAAGCATGACAGTTGATGTCAGTTGTTCACTTGGACAGGATAAAGTCTGAGTAAGTGAATCAAAGTGACCTGATGGTGACTTAGACAATTGATATAATTGCCTGATGAAGTCAAGGTATTTGAAGCAAAATACTCATTGAGACTTAGACAATTGATGTAATTGTTTGTTATGATTGTGTTTGATTGGTTGATCAATTGATAGTGTTTGTGTGTGATGGATGGTTGTGGTGAATCATAGCAGCCCCATTGAGACTTAGGTCATTATGATAAATGCTTGTTGTAGTCTAGGTTTGCCATAATCGATTACCTGTTGAGACCCGAAGATACTTGATCAGAGTATTTGTTGATAGTCTAGGTGTGTGTGAGTCAATGTGCCAGTGTAGACAGAGTAATTGGCTTGATTGGGTTGATGGGAGATGATGTAGGGTATGTGATGTTGATTACCAACATGGGGAGGGGGAGGTGAGGGTTCGATGTTAGATAGAAGAAATGGAGGACCTATGATGCATTCCTATGGAAGAAGAGGAAAATAGAGTATCCATTGTCATTACTATGTATGAATGATATGTAGCTATTATGAATGTATGGATGGATGGAATGCAACAAAATGCAATATATACAAATGAGATGGAATGATGATCCATAGTGCTTTATTTTTCATCATTGAGTTTTTGAATTGCTGTAAGAAAATACAAGCAACTTGACATAATGATTCAAGATGACCTGAGTATTCCTTTCATGGATTTTGATATAGCAAGTTAATACAAGCAACTTGATATAATGGATCAAGTTGACCTGAATATTGCTTGCAGAACAGACAAGGATGATCTCCTTTCATGCATGACTTGGATCGTCCTCCTTGATCTTAGGCTGATCATATCTTGAGACAAGTGCATACCGTACTAAGAGATAAAACCTTTATCCAGTTGGATGAGGTAGGAGGAACCAAAGAAAGAGCATTCGTACTTGCAAACAAACAACATATACAGAAAATAAAGAATAAAGAATATGGATCCTCGATAATGGTTCATGCTCATATGGTCGAGGTATACGCTGTAGTCAGCAAGACGTAATGATCTATGACTGTATTTTGCCTATGATCACGTAGCTTAGTGAACTTCCCACGTAGACACCATTAGTACATGCCTCGTAACTTCATCAGAATAATTCGCAGAGGATACACAAACAATGCTGTAAGATCCTGATATAAATAACCCATAAATCAACCAAGTATTTGATAGCTTAAACAAAATTTTCTTGTCAAAGAAAATGTCATCTTGTCTTTGTTTTGGTAAGGAAGGATGCATCCTTGTTGAAGACATGTTGAGTGTTGACATTGATTGTTTGGTTGATTGATAAGTGGTCATTTGTTTGGAGTATGTCGCAATGTTGTTTGGTATCCGCTTTGAAGAATATATGTACAGGGTGTTGCCATGTTTTTGATTGATTTTTGATGTTTTCTGATGTTTTTGGATTTTGTGAGATAGTTTTCAAATGTTTTTGGTATTTTGATGATTGTTTTCAATGTTTTTGGTATTTTGATTGTTGTTTTGAATGTTTTTGGATTTTGTGAGATAGTTTTCAATGAAGAACCTAACGAATCACAAGATAATGTAGAATCCACTTCCATCAGATAGGTTAAGGGCATTGCCCCCAATTTTTTTTTTAGACATGACTATGGAAAAGCGGGATATAAGACACATGAAGTACTTTCTTGTTTGCAGATCAATAACTAGCCATGACTTTGGATGGATGGATGAGTGGATGAAATGAATGTGATCGCAATAAGTCTGAAAGGCAATGGAGCCATAACCTTTAGGAGTGGTGCCTGTTTGCCAGGTTTTCACCATCGCACTTATCCAAGGTGCCACCGGAGTGGTTGTTCACCATTTGGATGCATGATTTTTCGTTACTTTTTTGATGTTTTTGTATTTTCTTCAGGACATTTATCTGAATGTTTTTGGATTGATTTTCTTCTATGTATGAGAGCCTGATACTCTATACAAATTTTACGTATAAAACCGTTTGAGGTGCATACCGTTGATCGGATCTGCTAGCGGTTCTCCTTTTGAAGTAGCCAACTGATATGCCCTGGACCCAAATACAACAGTGATAACATATGGACCCAACCAATTTCATTCAAAATTTCCTTGATGTTCTTTGTTTGGTTGGTTACGAGGATTCTCTTGAAGAACAAGATCACCTACCTCAAATGTACAAGGTCGAACTCGGTGATTGTAGCTTCTGCTCATGCGCTGCTGATAGGCTTTGAGATGATTGTATGCAGCTTGTCGCTTCTCATCAAGTAGTTCTAATTCCTGAAGATGTGATACTCTATATGCTTCATCATCTATCAGATTATGCAAGGAAAACCGTAGTGATGGTATCTCAACCTCAATAGGTAAGATAGCTTTGGCACCATAGACCAATGAGTAGGGAGTTGCGCCTGTAGGGGTTCGAATGCTAGTTCGATATGCCCATAGTGTTGGATTCAATTGAACATGCCAATCACAGCCGACATCATTGAATGTCTTCTTGAGGATTCTCAATATGTTTTTATTCGATGCTTCAGCCCGACCATTTCCTTGTGGGTAATAAGGGGTGGAAAAGTGGTGTTGGATATGAAACTTTTCATAGAGCTCACGAACATCTTGATTTTTGAAAGGAAGCCTATTATCTATGATAATGGACATGGGGACACCATACCGGTAGATGATGTAATTAAGGATGAATGAGGCGATTTGCTTGTCGGTGACTTGGGTAAGTGGAACAACTTCGATCCACTTTGTGAAGTATTCGGTGGCGGTAATAATGAATTTGTGGCCATTGGATGAAGATGGATGAATTTTACCCACAAGGTCAAGGTCCCATTGACAAAAAGGCCATGGTCTTGTAATTGGTTATAGTTCTTGTGTTGGTGCATGTATTAGGTCTCCATGGACTTGGCATTTCTTGCACTTTCTGACAAAGTAGTAGGAGTCTTTTTCCATAGATGGCCAATAGTATCCATTGCACAGGAGTTTCTTGGCTAGTGACAGACCACTTGAGTGAGTCCCACAAATTCTTTCATGTACCTCTTCCAAGGCCTTTGTTATGTCATCTTGTTCCAGACATCAAAGGAGAGTAGCATCAAGACTGCGTCGGTATAGGGTTTCAGCAATAATGGTATATCGAGTGGTTTGGCGAATGAAAGTTTTACGTTGGTTATTTGATTGGTTGGGAGGAAGGGTGTGATCATGGAGATAGGTGTAAAACTCACCATACCATGGGGATTCAAAACCGACAAGGTGACATATCATCTCGGATTCGGGGATATCATAAGCAAGAATCCAAAGCTATTCTACCAAGAACTCGTAGCATGTTGAATTCTGTGGAAGATCTAGAAGAGATGCGATAGTAGCCATAGCATCAGCAACTTGATTCTGATCTCTCGGTATCTACTCAAAGGTAATTGTAGTAAATGATGCCTTTAGACTATCCACCATTTGCTTGTATTGCATGAGTTTATCATCCTTGGTCTGATATTCATCTGTTTCTTGTCGAATGACCAGTTGGGAGTTGCCATATACTTGTAGTTCTTGTAACTTCCATTGTATGGCTAGCCTGAGTCCTGTGATCAAGGCCTCATATTTAGCTATGTTGTTTGTGCATGGAAATGCGAGCCTGTAGGACTTCGGGATGCTATCACCTTGAGGTGTGATAAATAGAATGCCTGCCCCTGAGCCATGCCTAGTGTATGAACCATCAAAGTATAGTTTCCATGGTTGTGCTTCTGTGATCATGAATATCTCTTCATCTAGAAAATTAGAAATGAGAGGATGATCGCCTATAAGTGGTGCATTGACCAACTGATCTGCAATGACTTGTCCTTTGATAGCTTTACGGTCCACATACTCGATGTCAAATTCACTTAGAATCATCACCCATTTGGCCAAGCGGCCTGTCAATGCTGCTTTACTGAGTAAGTATTTGAATGGATCAATCTTTGCAATGAGCTATACCTTGTGTGTTAACAGATAGTGCCTTAGTTTAGTGGCTGCCAAGATTACTGCTAGGCAAGCTCTCTCAATAGGGGTGTAATTGAGTTCATAGCCAACCAGTGTGCGAGAGATCTAGTAAACAACACACTCTTTCCCTTCTGCATTATGTTGTGCCAGTAATACACCCAATGCGGTACTTGTTGTGGATATATAGAGTAATAGAGGTCTGCTTGGATCTAGTGGGATCAGCAATGGTGTATTCGTGAGATAGTCTTTAAGCATCTAGAATGCTTGCTGGCATCTGGCATCCCACTGAAAGCGTATGTTCTTGTGTAACAGGTGTGTAAAAGGATGACACTTATCCGCCAGTTGCGCAATGAATCTTCGTATGGATTGGAGCTGCCCTTGTAATGTCCTTATCTGACTGATGTTCTTTGGTGGTGGCATGTCCATGATTGCCTTGACTTTTGCTGGGTCGACCTCAATACCTTTGCTTGAGACAATGTATCCGAGAAGCTTCCTTGAGGTTACTCCAAAGACACATTTCTTTGGGTTGAGTCTAACATGATATTGTTCCAGTCTATCAAAGATTCTCTCTAATATGTCCAAATGACCTTCTCTTGTGAGTGATTTTGCTAGCAAGTCATCAACATAATTTTCCATTATGGTGTGCATCATATCATGGAATATAGTGGTCATTGCTCGTTGATAGGTCGCTCCTGCATTCTTTAGACCAAAAGGCATTACATTCCAGCAGTATGTTCCCCATGGACATGTGAAGGCCATCTTATGTTGATCCTCTGGTGCGATCTTTATCTAGTTATACCCTGAAAAGCCATCCATGAGTGAAAGCATGGCATGTCCTGCTGTTAGGTCCACTATGATATCAATATTTGGTAGGGGAAAGTAATCCTTAGGACATGCCTTGTTCAGATCTCTGAAGTCAGTACAAATGTGGATGCCCCCATTTGGTTTGCCAACAGGCACAATATTGGATATCCAATCTGCATAATCAATTGGTCTAATGAAACCAACATCCAGGAGTTTCTTAAGTTCTACTTTGACTAGTATTGCAATTTGAGGATGCTTCTTGTGAAGCTTCCGTTTGACAGGTTTGGCTCCTTTTGCGATGGTGAGATGATGCATGACTAAATTAGGGTCAAGCCCAGGCATGTTTGCATATGACCATGCAAAGTTAATCTGGCACTTCTGGAAGAATTCTACAAACTTAGGTTGTTCCTCTATAGTTAAAAGAGATGCTAGATGTATGTGGTGAGGAGTTTCAAGAGTCACCACGTTGTATTCTTTGGTTTCCTCGATGAGAATCGTTGATCATTCCTGTAGTCACATAAATCTGTCCACTTAATTAAATGAATATTTAGTATTTATTTGATTATTTAACCATCAATTAATAATTAATTAAATTAATATTTAATTAATTCATCTTAACCCTCTTCTCCTATTAATTAAATAAATTATTCAATTTATTTGATTTAATTCACTTAACCAAATTCAGACCATTAATTAAATAAATAAATCATATTTATTTAATTAAATATTCTCTCACATTTAAATAAATTAATATTTATTTAAATCCCCCAAAATCCCACCTCTCACATTTAAATAAATTAACATTTATTTAAATCACCTTTATCCTCCACCCACTTGCATTTTCCTACAAATGCAAGTTGCACAATTATTTTAAATAAATAATTTATTTAAATCACCTTTATCCTCCACCCACTTGTATTTTCCTACAAAAGCAAGTTGCACAACTATTTTAAATAAATTATTTATTTAAAATCCTATTTATCCTCACCCACTTGAAACCTTTAATGGTTTCCCTTAAAGTATTCAAACTTGATGGCTTTAAAGTCTTCAAACTTGATGGCTTCCTTCTATAGTCTTCTTAAGACTTTAATGGTTTTCCTTAAAGTCTTCAAGCCTTTAATGGTTTCCCTCAAAGTCTTCAAGCATTTAAATGCTTTATCTTCATTTTCTCATTTAAATAAATTAATATTTATTTGAATATTTATCCAAATGCAAATTACACCATTTAATTGAAATAAATGATTTTATTTTAATTGAAAATACCAAAATTTCTCCCACTTGCATTTTCCTACAAAATCCACTTGTATGCCTAAACCCCTTCTAGATTCTTCTAAGCCCTTCCTAATTAGCCTAAATTCATCCCTTAAATATTGTCACATTCCTAAGCAAATTGGAGTCACTTCTCAAAGACTCCAAAGTCTTTGAAAAGCAATTAATGCTTTGTGTGTTCAACAAATTAACCCTCAAAGTCTTGGATAACCTTTGAAAGCTTCCAACCTTCAACCACTAAATGGCTTAAAGTCTTTGATAACCATTGAAGGCTTTCAACCTTCAACCACTTAATCCCCAAAGTCTCCAATAACCATTAATGGTTACCTCAAACCCTCCCACATGGTTAAAACATTTATTTTGACTCAACCTCTACCCAACCCAAAGGTCTCATCAGGCCATTAATGCTTTGACCATGATTATCTCTTAAACATTTGCACAAAGGTTTATCCTTGGATTAACTCTTAATCCAATGGGTAATCTTAATTTAGACTTGACCCTTACCTTCTAGATAACCATGAGGTCTTCTCAGGCCTTTAATGCCTCCAACCTCTTCTCTCAACCCAATCCTATGTTGACACTTGTCACCATTTTATTGGTGCCAATTGTGCACATGGATCCCCAACTTTCAAACTTGGCCCTTGATTAAACCATTTAATCTTAACCCTTCATTTCCTCATTTCTTCTATAAATAGAACCCTTCTCCTCAAGCAAAAGGAAGCATTTTAGAGTATTGTTGTTATACTGGCATTAACATAGAGCTTTTTCATAGCATCACTATCTACTCTTGCATAGTATTTGCTTATCATATTCAACCATCTTGAATCTCCATATGGCATCCATGGCTAGTGCTAAAAGCTGAGAGCTACACTCATTTGGGACTTGGAGAGGAGAGAAACAAGGGAGAAGCATCAAAAGGCATCATGGAAGCATCTTAGGGAGGCTCTTCTCCTTCCTTTTATTTTGTTAAACTTCTTTCATGCTTTTTGAAATCTCTCTTGATATGTTTGGAATGGTTTTTAGTTCTTTGTTTTGTTTTTATGGTTGAAACTAACTTATTAACATTGAATTTTGTTGTTGCCTTGTCCTCATTTCCATGACATCAATTCCTATTATGTACTAGAAGGGAGAATGTCAAACCTTTCATCCCCTAGCACCTCAAAGAGGTTTTCACCATTGGATACGCTCTTTCTTTTTTCTTTTGTAGGATCAAACAGTGCCACAGTGTGGTTTTCACTGGAAGATCCATGCTTTATTGTTATATTTTTGCAGTTGAAAGGTTTGGCATTCGCCCCAAAGTATGTTGCACTATTAAGTTCTATGGTGAATCCAGCTTTGTGATCCCCGCCTGGTATGTTATCCCGTAAGTCCAAGAAGTCAATAATCGCCTCATCATTTTGGAAGTGGTCAAGACATGGGGGATTAGGTTGGTTCCATTCGATGAGTTTAGGATGGATAATAGACATTACTTCATCGATTAGGTTAAGTTCATTAGATGTATCAGTGAGGGTTAAGACGTTATGGTGAAGGTCATTGATGGTACTCTCCCTATCACAATCAGGCGTAGGATGAGACGTAGTGTCTGTGGAAGATGTTTCCAGCTCAGGAACCCAAGAAGTCTTTATCTGTGCTTCTCCGTAACTAGGGATGTCTTTGCGGGGTGGAGGTAGTGATGTGTCTTCCTCATCTGAAGTGTTAAGCTGTACTGAATCAAATTCCCACTCATGTGAGTCAGTTTCTGAGTCACTTTCTAGTAACCAGTCACTGCATCGTATTAGGATATCCTTTGAGTCAAATACTGCAGGTATGATCGGTGCTGCAGGAAGGATTATGGGGATCAATGAATCTGATACAGGTAACATTGGTAGCGTTGACTCTGCTGCTTCTACCAGAACTGTTGATGTCATAGATACTGCGGTGGGTTCGGGTATAGTTGTTGCTACTAGGGGTGTCTTTGATGCTGCTACTGATGATGTTGCTGGTTTGATTGATGGGACGACTGGCGTTGCCGACGATTTTGTTGGGATCTTTAGTTTCAATGGGATAGTTGTGATGTTCTAGGGTTTTTCTTTTATAATCAAGGGCGATCTCTTTGTAGTAGGTTGATACAGCGGTTTGCTAGGTTTCCCTTTGAATCTGAGCTTAGGAAAGATCTCTTTTTGAAAGCCTAAGCCTGCATTGTCTTTGGGTTGCAATTTTGACAGCAGTGGCTCATGTCGCCCTTGTTTACAATACCCCAAAGCACTTTGACCATCATATCCCATTCTTTGCATAATGAGAAGATCTTTGCCATATTGATCTGTGGGAAGCTAAGCTTGCGGAATGTCGGTGGTGATAGGATCCTTATAGATCTATTCTACTACGTCTTCATCTTTGGTTTCCTCTTCTTGACTCTTTCCAAGGACGAAAGGTGTCAATGCACATGTTGGTTTAACCAGTGCCGTTTGAAGTACTTGTTGAGGTTTGCCATGTGTTTTAGGAGAAGCAAGCATTTGTCCAACACAAAAGAGTTGGCTTAGATTATATTCTCCCGGACCTTCCTCTGCAATTTTCATCTTGAGCTTTTCTTTCCTGGGTATAATAGTGTTTGAACTCGAGAGGGAAGCTGGACTTACGTATGACATGGAGGAGATGGCTTCTCTATTGTTGGGAATGGTAATCTCTGGTTGATGACTTATGTTATGACAATATGCAAAGGGGTTTGCATCACCTAGGATTGTGATTTCTACACCATTATGTGGGAACTTGATACACTGATGGTAAGTGGATGGAACGACTTGCAGGGTGTGTATCCAAGGTCTCCCCAACAACAAATTGTATGGTAGAGGAAGGTCCAGAACCTAACATATGATGTGCTTCACCACAGGGCCCACTTGGATTGGTAATACAACAACTCCTTTGGATGAACGCTCTGCATCATCATAAGCTTTGATTGTGATCTTCTTACGAGGATCCACTGATTCAATGGCATATCCTAAAGCTGTGACCAATTGTAGTGTACAAATATTCAAGCCTGCTCCATTATCGATCGAGACTTGCTTGATCCTATGCTAGTTGATAAATCCTTCAATGTGTAGTGAGGCGTTATGAGGTTGCTGGAAGGAAGAGTTGTCACTTTCAGAAAAAAGTGAGACAAGGGGATGATCTTAGACTTCCAACCATGGCTTGGAACTGATCTGTATTCAAGTTAGCAGGGACTGACGCCTCTTGGAGAGCTTGATCCAAGATTGTTTTATGAGACGAAGATAGGCGCAATAGCTCTAAAATGGATATCAGCGCAAGCGTTTTGTCTAATTGTTCCACAAGATTGTACTGCTTTGGTATGGAGGTGGTGCCTTGTGGAGCTGCTTTTATGGTGATCCTACCCTGACGTGTAACAACATTGCAATCAGAACTGGGTGGATTTTTTATGGTAATAGTTGCAATTTGTTCACTAGCATCGTACAGGTGATTTACAATGTAATTATACGCAACTTGCGTATAATCAGTGGTATCAGTGCCTCTCCTGGAAGTAGAAGGACCCCTTTGATCTTGTGATGGAAGTGGATTTTTGAACATCAGATGATCATTGTTTGTTGTCTTTGGGTCATGCCCTTCGATTTCAGTATCACCTCGGTCAATAAGATCTTAAATAAGATCTTTTAACCTATGACAATTGCTTGTCTTGTGTCCTTTTCCTTGATGAAAATCACAGTGTTCAGTATCTCTCCACCATGCAGGTTTGACTTGCGGTTCATAGTTTGATGTTTTGGGTAGGGTTATCAGGTTTTGCGAAACCAACTGTCGTAACACTGTTTCGATGGGTTCCCCTAAGGGAGTGTACGTTCGTTTCGGTTTTGGTTGACATTGTCTAGGTTCATCTTGAGATGTGATTCAGCCTTGATTTTGAGGAGCAATTGTGTTAGTCTTGGGTGGGGGATTCTATCCTACAAATCGAACCACAGGTTGTGCACTTTTGATAGTTCTGGCATCCACAACCCCGTCATTGACGACATTTTTATTTTTGTTCCAGAAGTTTGGTTTGTCACTATTGAAGTGTGGATGAGGGCCATCCTTTGGTTCATTGTAGGTTTTGATAAGTCCTTTCTTGATGAGGGCCCGCTCACATTTCAAGCCTTTGGTGATCATATCATTGAAAGAATCTGTGTCTTTTACGTCCAGGTGAAATTCCATTTCTTCGTTTAAGTTGAAAATAAATATTTCCACTAGTTCTTGTTCAGGTAACTGAAGAGAACGTCTACTAGACATCTGACACCATCATTGCAGGAAGACTGAGAAAAGTTCACCTAGTTTTTGTTTAGTGTTACACAGATCAGCCATGGTGATATCATGTTCAATGTTATGTGAGTAATGTGCTAGGAACTTCTGGATGAGTTCCTCAAATGTCCTAATGCCACCTGGTAATCGGGAAAACCATGATGTGGTTGTTCCTCCCAAGCTTTGGGGAAAAAGGCGCATTAGGTATGTATCCTCATATGCCACTTCGAGGCATGCTGAATGGAATTCTTTGACATGATTGCGAGGATCTCCTTTTCCTCTATACTTTTCAAACTTGGGTGTTTCAAACCCTCATGGAAAAGGTGGCATATAAAGATTCCTATCAAAGGGATAGGGACAAATGTCATTAAGTGAGAATTGATTAGTCTTCACACCACTACAGAGTTGTTGGGCGAGATTTTCAACTTGTTGCCGCAACATCTCTATGTCATTTGGAGGAGGAGGAGTTGGTGGATTACCTTGAGGAATGTTATATCTGATGCGATCTCTACCTCTATCATCCTCATTGTGGCTCTCTTGTTCGGATGCTTGTCTTAGTTATGCAAGATCAAAGTCAGAGGGGAGTTTAGCTCCTTCTTGAGCAAGTCTTAAAAAGTGAGCATCAGCATTACTCCTGAGTATTTCATCAAAAAGTCTGTTAAAGAGAGGGTTGTGTTGTGCCCTTTCTATTGTCGTAGGAGTAGGAGTACTTGGGTTTTCGTCATTCATATTTCCTCCAAGTGCTTCTTGAAATTCATTGAGATTTTCCTCTTCTTCTTCTTCATTTTCTATTTCTTGTTGCCTTGACCGTGATTGGGTTTGGGCCATTTTGTTTACAATCTTTTGTTGAAGTTGGGTGAAAATGATGATGAGTTGTTGACGAAATGAAAGATTTATGGTTGGTGAAGTGTTTTGCATACAAATCTCTAACACTTAAAGGTAGATATGACCAAAATTCTTTCTTGAATTGCTTGTTGTGTTTGATAAGGTTTGATGTGATAAGGTGTAGAGAAATTTGAGATACGTTACAGACTTAACTACCTAGTAATGAGAGGATTCACTCATACACTAGTTTTAACCTGCGTAGATATGTCTCTTAGGATGAGCTTATCCTAGATGTAGAAACAATCTAAAAAGTGATTTGTTGTGTTGATTCAAGCAATATCCAAAAGAGAACTTAGGACAAGAACCTCTTAATGTTTTGAGAGTTGAAATGAAGTGATGAAGTGAAGGTGAGAAATAGATGAAATGTTTAACTTCAATAAAAGCTTTGTGTCACAAATGGAACAAATTCTACTTCTTCCCTTTCGGGTGTTGCTGGCATTTCTCATGCCACGTTGTATGTGATACAAATGTTTGGGAAGAAGTTGGGATTGATCTTGCATCCTTGGTTTTTGTGATAATTCAAAGCTCTATATTGCATAAAAGCTCTGCGGTTCAATGATTCTGGATCAAATTCCTTTGATTTTCCTTGAAGATAAAGGCGCATGTGACGCAAAAAATCTCTATGAGAGACAAATATTTGTCTATTTAGATAGAAGAATTTCCGCCTTTTGATTAAAGCCTTTGAGCTCAAGGGTCTTCTTTTCAAGTTGATGTGTTGATGAAGATTCTTCTTTCTCAAGATGTGAAGAATGGTCATATATTTTGATACTCTTCTCTTTGTTTTTGATCTGTTTGGTTGTTTTGAAAATATTTGGTTGGATGAATACTTGTTCTGAAATTTTGGATTTTATGATGTTTCTTTGACAAGAAAACAAAGCAAGCACACAAACACAAGCATGTTACCTCAAAGGCACAAATGAGTATGGGTCTAGATCAACTCAATCCTTGGACTTTTTATGACCCTTTCCTTTAAGTGTATTTTAGTGCTTTTCTTTCCAAAGCTTGAAGTCGGCTCAATTTGCACTTGGTCTTGACTCAAAACAAAAACACTTCAAACACTCTTTATCCCTAAGGTCAAATGGCCAATTGCGATAAGTTCAACCCACATCTTGATATTTCTTCAACTTTGGTACTACATACCTTATGAATCCCGCCGTGGCAGGTAAGGATGTGATATACTAAATCTTGCACGAGCATAACAAATAGATGATCCCTATGATGGGGGAGTCACCACTTTCATCAAACCACAAGTGACTTTTCAAAAAGCAATGTTTCTACTCAAGGAAATATGTATGGTGAGTATCTTGGGAGCAAAACCTTCTATGCTCTTGCACTGAATTTATCACAAATATCCTCAATCAATAGAATGGGTGGGCTACTACTTAAAGGTGTTTAGTAATGTTCGATGTTTTTGGACATAAGTTCATTCTGCAGTGACTCACTTAAGAGCCTTGTAACTTGTGGTGGGGCCCATTTGTCCTTTCGGCAAGTTACACTGTAGGAACAACTATACCCAAGGCTACAACTTTCGCTCTCACCTGATTTCTATAGCGGCTCGAAGGATTTATCGCGTGAGGTCGTTCCCAAGAGTGATGTGCCTCTTGGCAGGCCTCTCTTAAAAATATAAACTTTGAGTGTTACTAACACTTTTCTCTTGCACCTAGGACCACGAAAGCCAAGGGAGAGGATAGTGTGTGTTAGAAGTAGGACCACTTGACAAACTTTGCACAAGCATGCCAAACATAAAAGATACTTGTTCTTTTTAACTCATCATTTGCAATGTGATCTAACTATTTGGAGATGTTGCTCCAATAGTCATGGTGTTCTTTTTATCCTTCAATGGCAAAATGTGTTGTAATCTAGGAACTTGAAATCCTGGTTAACTAAATTGAAAAACACGTTTTTGCTTAAAGTAAAATCGCTTTTAAACTTTGAAGAAAAAAAAATGGCTTGTTCTTTTTAGTTGGCCCCAAAACGAAATGTTGATTGTGAATTTCCTTAAGTTGATGCAAGAAATGAAAGTTGTGTTGTTGATTTTAAGCACCAAAATAAAGATTGTTCCTAACTTGCAAATAAACTTTGAAGCTTGTGGTTCTTTTTAATTTGCAAGTGGGGTTCTTTTTACAAACCAAAACTAAAGATGTGATTCTTTTTATGATCCAAAATGAAAATGTGAGGTTCAATTTTTAAGCCAAAAGAGACAATGAATTTGTTTTAATCCAACTTTGAAAACAAAGTGAAAGAAAGAATTCAATGCTTTCTAATCTAACTCCTCCAATCCTGCATAAACAAACAAACAATTATTCCAAAAAAATAAAAAAATGAGGTATTGGTGGGCTTCTACAAGCCTAGGTTTTGATTTTCGGTTACATTAAAAAAAATTACAACTCTTTGTTACAATAGCGCCACTTTGTGTAAACAAAGAAGTGCTATTTAACACGAAAGCGCTAAAGCGCAACCTGTGTGGCAATTTAAACAAAAAAGTTAGTAGTTTTGTAGAGAAATCTTGTGTTGGATTCACGTCAGGTTCACCAAATGATGCTCTGCAAAAAGGACTAGAAAATATGCTTGATGGCAATACACACAAGAGCACAAGAAACAAACGTTAGTGTTAGCAACAAAAGATTATCCTAAATAGGCATATCAAGAGGGATATTAAGCATGAAATAGAAAACATACAAACATAGAATAGATAAACTATACTCCTCCAAGTGCTAATCAAGATGCTCATAGTTGCTCCTCCCTTGTTCCTCTCCTCTCCAAGTCCCACATGAGTGTAGCTCTCAGCTTTTAGCACTAGCCATGGATGCCATATGGAGATTCAAGATGGTTGAATATGATAAGAAAATGCTATGCAAGTGTAGATAGTGATGCTATGAAAAATCTCTATGCTAATACCGGTATAACAACAATACTCTAAATCTTCCTTTTTTGCTTGAGGAGAAGGGTTCTATTTATAGAAGAAATAGGGAAATGAAGGGTTAAGATTAAGCAATCTTAACAAGGGTTAGGATTGAAAGATATTCAATCCATGTGAGACTTTCAACCCAATCCCATGTTGACAAGTGTCACCATGAGGAGGCTTGAGAGGAGAGATAAGGAGCATTGAATGCTTGAGGGGAAATGATGGTTACCCTAGGGGGTTGGGTAGGGTTAGGTTAATGGATATTCCTTTTATCCAAGGGATAAATGAATGTGCAAGGGTTAAATGGTTACCTCAGTCAAAGAAATAAATTCTTTGAAGAGACCCATGAGTCAAAAGGATGGTTAAGTTAGAGGAAAGTCTCTAACCAAAGGTAAAAGGTGAGTTAACCATAAATGGTTATGTAAGAGCCTTTAATGGTTTGGAAGACTTTAGAGGTTAACCATTTGAAGACTTAAAGCCTTAAATGCCTTTCAAAGACTTTGAGGGCTTTGAGAAGTGACTCCAAGTTGCTTAGGAATGTGACAATATTTAGGGGATGGATTAGGCTAATTAGGAAGGGGTTAGAAGAATCTAGAAGGGGGTTAGGATTGCAAGTGTGTTTTGTAGGAGAATGCAAGTGGGGGGGAATTTTGGGATTTTCAATTAAAATAAAATCATTTATTTCAATTAATTGGTGTAATTTGCATTTGGGTGGATATTCAAATAAATATTAATTTATTTAAATGAGAAAAAGGAAGATAAAGCATTAAATGCTTGAAGACTTTAAGGGAAACCTTTAAAGGCTTAAGAAGGCTCTAGAAGGCTCTAGAAGGAAGCCATTAAGTTTGAAGACTTTAAGGGAAACCATTAAAGGTTTCAAGTGGGTGAGGATAAATAGGATTTTAAATAAATAATTTATTTAAAATAGTTGTGCAACTTGCATTTGTAGGAAAATGCAAGTGGGTGGAGGATAAAGGTGATTTAAATAAATGTTAATTTATTTAAATGTGAGAGATGGGATTTTGGGGGTTTTAAATAAATATTAATTTATTTAAATGTGAGAGAAGATTTAATTAAACAAATATGATTTGTTTATTTAATTAATGGTCTGAATTTGGTTAAGTGAATTAAATCAAATAAACTGAATAATTTATTTAATTAATAGGAGAAGAGGGTTAAGATGAATTAATTAAATATTAATATAATTAATTATTGATTGATGGTTAAATGATCAAATAAATACTAAATATTCATTTAATTAAGTAGACAGATTTATGTGACTACAATCGCTAACTCGCCGGTTCCTTTCCTAATTGTTATAACCGGTTGAGAGTGTGCGATTAAAGATGGGGATTGACACGTGGACTTGTTTGTCGGGTTCTATAAAAGTTTTGACATGATCGAACTGAGATTTTGACATTTTTACAATTGCATTAATGCATTCTATCAGTTTAATTGAATTAATGCTACACTAGCTAGTTCATGCAAGTGTGGCAGTTAATGAGACTTGAGAGAAGTGACGGCGCCCAAATACCATTTTATGTTGCGAGGTTGCGACTGGGTGTGATTTTATGTTATCGCAAGGTCGCGAGGTGTTCGCGGTTAAGTCATTTTAATTTGTGATCATGCGATGTGGTTAAGTCGCTTGCTCGCAGGTTTTGAAGTTGTTTAGCATTTTAAGTTGTGATCTGGCGACAGGTAAGTTTTGGTCTGATTTTGTGGTCATCGTATGCTCGCGGGTTTGGAAGTCTTAAGTCAAAAAGTGTTGCGAGCATGCAATGACGGTTAAGTGTCTTGTTGTCATGGGATCACAAGGGTTTAAGTCAAGTTAAGTTTCTAGTTGCGAGCTTGCGATGAAATAAGTTGTTTTGTTAGATCAACGGTTGTCGCTCACTTGTGAGATTCTTTGAGGATTCGTAAAAGGGGTTGCGAGCTTGTGATTAAGAGGATTTGGTAGCATTTTCGCTAACTCGCTAACATGTGGACTTGTTTGCCGGGTTCTGTAAAAGTTTTGAATGCCAATCGCCAATGAAATAGAAGGGCATGAATTCAAATTTCACTCTAGTACTTCAGTTTGAAGTTTGAATTAATGCAACAGTAGCTAGTTAATGCAAGTGTGGCAATTAATGAGACTTGAGACTTGAGAGAAGTGATGGTGCCCAAATAGTAAATACCATAAATTGCATGATCGAGTCGAGGTTTTGTATAATTGAATTAATGCATTCTATCTTCGAGGTAATCCAATGAATTGAGCTCTGCAATAATGTTGGAGAATTTAGAGTGTCGGGTGTGAGAAAATTTCAGAAAATTGGTTAAGTTTTTCTCCTGCAGCTAAAATGAGCTAGGTGACGAGTGGTACTGGAGTTTCCAAGCCCAAGCCCAAGCCCAAGCCCAAGCCCAAGCCCAAGCCCATGACAAGTGGAGCAGGAGGACCTAGAGGTTCCAAGGCCAGTGCCACTGAGGAAACAATGGTTAAGAAATACAAAGATGAATTTGTAGATTTGATGCCAGGGACTTCCGTTGCTTTGAATACAAATCATTTGGCATGGAGAGATTTATGGAGCCAATGCAGAAACCCTACCATGCTTAATATGACTGGTTTTGCTTTGTTTCATTATTTCTGGAAAAATAGGGTTAAGGGTGTCCCGATGTCAAACCCTTGGGATTTAAATATGGCAAACTTAATTGTGCCACATGTGTATGTTGATGTGGATTTGATCAAAGAGTTGGCCAAACGCTATTGCCCAATATCTAGGGTAATCAGAAGAAAGAACCAACCCACCCTAGTTTCAATTAACAGAGCTAGCTTTGTTGAAGCTTTCCAGATTACTGGTGCTGCATGTACAGATATAGATTTGGAGCAGATTGCAGAGGATTATGACAAATACAAAGGTTTTATCAAGAAGCATGCAATCCCTAGATACATGCCTAGGGTGAATAGGAAGCCGATTATAATTCCAGAGAGTATCGAACCACCATTTGACATCACACCTTTCCACCATTATATGCATTGTACAACCTATGGATTATGCAGAGTGTTGGGTTTTGATGGAGATTCAACAGTGTCAGCTGAATTACTGATGATGGCTATGGACATTCAACACCCAGATGTTAACAAATATTACGATTATGTGGGCTATGTGGTCGAACACATTCATAATGCTCTAGTTGAAATTCAAAGTGGTGCACCCAACCCTACATTCAAGCATTATTCATTGCTGATGCACTTAATCTTGTTCTATAATGTTGAGTTTGTGGGTAAAGAATTGGAGCTTTTCAAAGAAGAATTTGGTGTCTTAATGCCAATACAAAGATGGACCCAGGTTTGGGACAGTAGTTCTACCCATTCTTCTTTCCTTTTCTTTGAAAATTGGATTGTTTCGCCAATTATGGAAATGCTAGGAATAAATAGGGAACGATTGTCAATTAATGTTAGGGGAGTTTTGAGACCTTACTAGTTTGTTCCAAACTGGTCTATTTCACATAACTGGGGGTACTTTTATTTTTTTGATAACTTTACTGTGATGAGAGTCTATGGGTATCCTCAGCCTCCCCATATTTTACCAAAATTTGTTCCAATTAGGATTGCTTTTATGGAGTTTATCTAGCAATTGACCCTAGTTGAAAAAGAATACCTTGATAAACAAAGGAAGGGTTCTCTTCTTCCTAGGCTTTGGGTTGCGTCTGATTTTACCATTGGTAGGAGTTCCTTTGATGAAGTAAACAATTTCCTTAAACAATATAGGTTGGTTAATGCTATGTCTAGATTCTGTGATCCGGAACAATTTATTAAAGTTGCAATGCCAAAAATGACACCTTGGGCCACAATAAAGGACCATGAACCATTGGATGATGAAGGCGTGGTTAGAAATTTCCTGAGAAAAGATGAAGTACAAGAAAGGAGAAGAAAATGGAAAAAATTGATGAGAGTTGAAGCATAATTGAAGGTTGCTGACCCTAGTTTCTCAGGTTTTTGCCCTGATAGCCTGTACTTGGAGAGGATTAACAAAATGCTAAGTTTATATGAAACTCTGATGGAACAAATGCCTCAAATTCCAGAAGTGGCTTCTTAGAAGCAAGACCTCCAAGATGGACATTCTTCACATGGAAAGAGGCCACTTGGTGTGTATGTTGATGATGTAGAGAGTGGGGATGAAGTTCAATCTACCTGAGTGCCAGTTGCAAAGATACAAAAAACCACTGAGGTCGGTACAATTGTGAGGAGAGACCCTGCTAGAGCAATTGTTACAGAACAAGGACACTACTTTCATCAAATAAGGACACATCTCAGAGAAGCAGGGCAAAATGAAGAACAGGGAGAAACAAACGAAGCCCTTGCTCAAGGCTTTGATGAGCATGTGATGTTGTCAAATGAGTTCATGAAAGATGATGACTTTATTAAGTCAGATGAATTTAAAAGTTTTTTGACAAGGTTGAAACAAAATCAATTAAAACAAAATCTTACCATAGAGGAAGCAAATGAAGAAAAGAAAGAGAAGATCATCAAGGCACTGCAGGAATATGATTCTGACAGGGAGGAAATATCTGTGGAACAGGCAAGATAATTGATAAAGAGTACTGGTATGATTATGATGCCTGACTGGGATATCTAGTCTATTTTTATTATTGATCAGATTAGGAAGCAAGAGGACCCAATGTTTAGAACTGAATTTGAAATTGGAGATGTAATTAGAGGATCATGATTTAATCCTAAGTCAAAGACACTTGCTGCTTGGTCTTTGGCCCCTTCCACTCAAAATCCCCACCTTCTAAATATCGAAGTAGAAAAGAAAGCTGATAGAATGATCTGGAACTTGCAGAACACAACTGACACGAAGATTGCCTCATTTTTTACTCAAGTTTCTTTCACGAATTTATAAAAAATAGAGGATTTGTCAAGAAGATACACAGAAACATATACCCAATTGATTGGCTTGTCTAAAAAGTATGAAGAGACACTGATGAAGAAGGGTGCTCTGGAGGAAGAGTTAGTGGAGTTGAAAGAAAAAATTGCAAATGAGCCCCCTCCAATACAGATTACAGAACAAGTACAAGAAATACCAATTGATGTGATAGCAAAAATGGAGGAATACACAGGGAAAATTGAAAAGCTTGAAAAGGAACAAAATGTCAAGGCTATCTTTATTGTGTCAGGAATTCTGAAACACAGGATTAGTGTATTGAAAGACAAATTGATGGTTGTGCATGATTTGCACATTTATTTGAAAGAGGCAAGCAAAACATCCTCTGAGGCTGTTGCTTTTCTTGGACCTTTGTTCAATGTTTGGTCAAGAAGAAGTAGATTAATGGATAAGCTAGATACTGCAATGATGTATAGTGACGAGTTCCCTCCCAAGATTAGTGACACTAAAGACATGGTGGAGGTAATGAATGCAGCTTATGCATTTTTCACAAGGAAGGATGTGCTTATAAATGAAAAATTGCAGACATTTGGGGAAGGTTATAATACAATTGGTGCCTTCAATTTATGGTAGTAATGGAGATTTGAAATCAGTTTCTGATTAGACCAGTGAATTTCATCTGATTCTGGAGCAAGAAGAAATAATCAAGCATGTAAATGAACCGGTTGATGCTGATTTCCTTAATGGTCTACTTGATTCATTGTTCAAGGTTGAGGTTGACCATGCAAAGTTTATTGTTGTGTCCAGGGCAGTTACAGATGCCAGATGGACAAATTCAGTTGCAAAGTTGGAAGAGGTAAAGGCATTCAGTTGGCCAATAGACAAAGAGGTGGACAGGTGGCAAGCCATGCTAAAGCCAAAGAAGAAATCTCAGGTTGAGGTTGCTACCCAAGATTCCTCACAGTAATCCTAAGCTTGTTGAATCCTTAGATTGAGGTTGCCACTTTTATTGATCAATGATGTTGAACTTGAAAACTCTTATATAGTTATAATAGCTCAACTATTCAAGAATTTGATAAGTGCATAGTTGAATCACATTGTGAATTTGCTTTCTAATATCATTATGAATATAATATCAATATTATTTGTATTTTGAGTAATGAGATCTTCACATAATTGTCTTTGTGTTGAATTTATGTTTTCACTGTGAATTGAATGGTCAAGGGTTTTCAGTTTACATATGAATCTGGGTTGTGTATGTAATGATATTATTCATAATTTCATTCCTATTTATCTGCAAATGAATCTTATTGAAGTTTATTATCAGGTTGTCTTGAATTGTAAGTGACTGAGACTCTATGCCCTAGGATAAGGCACTGGTCTGTTGTCTTGATGTTTTACTAATTATGTTGTATTCCTATCTATTGTGGTGTTTAATACTTTCATTCTTAATACTCTTATGATTTTATATGCTATGAATGTTTATGTAATATATATGGAGGTGTTCTATGACTGTCTATAATCTGCCCACCAATTACAATGAGGTGAATCCTTAATATGATTCCAGACTAACAAAAATTTTGCATTCCTGGGCATAATAGGATTAGGAAGCATTAAATGAAAAATTACATACACCATAACAATGCAACAAATGAAAAAAGTTAAATCTCATGATTCTGATCATTTGAAAGAGATAGAATTATACACAAAATAAATTTATATCTAACTCCTTCAAGAACCTGCACAAAGATTGACACTAAATGCTTTTCATTTTCTCTGTAAATGACTATATAGTATACAACTTTCTCCCTTCACCTAGAGTCTAGAATCACTACTGGAACCAGAAAAGGAACCGTAATGACTATACAACTTGCAAAATTGCTTGAGCCATGCCATTATCACCATGATGCCTTCCAATGGAATGTGAGATGTTACGTTCTATCCAACAGATCATTTCCAAATAGAGGAGGAAGCCTTCATGCCCAGGAACAAATAAAATGGAAAGAGGAGCCTGAGCCTTCATGCCCACGATCAAGGAAAGTGGAAATAGGAGCTTTAGGGTAAATGTAATCTGTTGGGGAGGGGTCGCAGCTTCCATGTCATCACAAAGATGATTGGCTTCCACTCCTCACCCAAACAAATCCTTCTTTCATTCCCCTATGGGCTCCTTCTTCAAACCCCTTGCCATCCTATGGTAGAGTAGAAGCAGAGGATGTGCCATGCTTGGCCTTTCTTGACAAGAAAAGGCTTTCACACCCCCTCTGACAATCCTTCTCACTTTCACAACCCCTCTGACATTAAACAAACTCACATAGAAGAAAACAAAAAAACACCTATCCGGTATCACAGAGCACACAACAACTCTATGCACGATCCTGCTCAAACATCATCTTCCTTTCTGAGCAAAAAACCACTCTCAGAAAATGAAAAAGGTTTCTTTTCTGAGTTTCTCTTCTACCAATTAAGTCACCACTCCATTGTATTTATAATGTTTTCACACTTCATTCGGTGATGCTCATTCATGTGAAAAATCATCATTTTTGGTGTTTTTCAACATGACTGTAGACTCTAGAAGTCATGCCTATCAAATCCACTACATCCTGCTAAGGCTCATCAATTGTGAACAATTTTGTTTTGATTTTATTCCTCCTTGATTGGACAAATTCTGCTTCAAAATCCCTAAAAACAAGCAACCCGAGCTCTTATTTCTCAGAGAAATCCGTGATCTCCCATCTCTAACTCAGAAGCTATCAAATCCTTTTATGCCTTTGAAACTGTCGTCCTCACTTGTCTAATCAACCTCGACTCAAGAGAAACCTTCAAACTAGTCCCTCAGGAACGAGTCAACATCCAAGCCTTAAAAATATTAGGTTTGCGAGCTAGCGACCAGACAGTTTGTGGTTAAGTTTTATGGTTATTGCCAGCTCGTGAGTTAAAATGTGTGAAGACGTGATCAAGCCGCGAGCTGGCAACAAGTTGGTTTGGGTTTACATCGCGAGGTCTCTAGCTTTTTGGGTGTTAGCATTTTATGTTACCAAGCTGGAGATTGTTAGTGAAATTGCTTTGGTCGTGAGGTCTCGAGTTGGTTTGATGTCATACATTATAGCCACGAGAGTTAGCGAGTAACTCATTTCATATAGTTGTTGCTAGCTCTCATGTTTGTTTAATGTTAGCATTTTTAGGTCAAGAGCTAGCAACTAGACAGTTTGTGGTTAGGTTTAATGGTTATCACCAGCTCATGAAGTTAAATGTTTGAAGACCTGATCAAGCCGCGAGCTTGCAAGTGAAGTGCTAGCAGTTAAGAGATAAACAATTTTATGTTGGCGAGTACACGACAAGGGTTAAAGTTACCACTATCTCCAAGTCGCTGCGGTGACGAGGACTTAACATTTGTGGACCAGAGATTTGGCGAGTGCCAGTTCAGTTTCCCTTAGTCGCTAGATCTCGAGGTTAAGAAGGCTTAGCATTTTCAGCTTGCAAGTTGGAGATAGAGAGAGTCGTAAGGGCTTGTCGCTAGGTCGTGATATTTTCTAATGGGTAGTCTTCCAGGCAGAGAGTTGATGACTGTGTGCCACGTGTTTTAATTACTTAAAGTTAATATCTTGAAATCACCAATATTTTTTTTTTATGGTTTGAAAATAGCTTGAAATCGCCAATATTTTATTTTTATGGTTTGAAAAATAGGTTGAATTCGCCAATGCAAATATTTTTCTAGTTTTAAAAACATTACCATTCGCCCATGCAATTATTTTTTGGGTTTTAAAAATAGTACAATTCACCAGGATTTTTCACAAACATTGAGCGATCACGGCTATTTCGCCAATGGAGTTTATTATTTTTCTCCGTAAACTGCAAAAATTCGCCAGTAAAATTAAAAATTTCCTCGAAATTATACAACTTTCGCTAGGTTTTTACACCTTGTCCAAGGGGGGGTTTCTTAAAGTTTTCCCTGATTGGTAGGCTGCCCTTTTGGAAGTCTCTCCTTCCTGAGGTATGCTAGGACCAAATCTCCAATCTTAAATTGCACATTGCTTCTTGTTTTATCACCATTCATCTTATACTGCTCAGACTTTTGTTGTAAGGTATGCCTTACCTTATCATGCACTTCTTTGATACCTTCTACAAAATTCTCACCTTGTGTACTCTTAGGTGCCTTAGAACTGAGATCTTTGAGCTCTAGTATGCCCCTAGGATGAAATCCATACACTATCTCAAAGGGAATTTTACCTATGCTTCGGTTAACTGAGTCATTGTATGCATATTCTGCTTGACCGAGTACAAAATCCCAAGTCTGTCCATGTTGTTTGGTGAGGCATCTTAGTAGATTACCCTATGATTTGTTGACCACCTCTGTCTGACCATTTGATTGAGGATGATAGGCAGATGAAAAGGATAATCTTGTGCCCAAATTTCTCCAAAGTGTCCTCCAAAAGTGGCTTAAGAACTCCACATCCCTATCACTAACTATGCTGATTAGAAGGTCATGAATTCTGACTATCTCTTTGAAGAAGAGTCCTGCAATGTAGGTAGCATCATTGGTGCTCTTGCAAGGTATAAAATGTGCCATTTTACTGAACCTATCAACCACTAAATACACACTGTCAAATCCCCTTAGAGTTCTTGGTAGGCCTAACACAAAATCCATGCTCAAACATTACCAAGGCCTCTGAGGCATGACCAAAGGTTGGTATAGACCTGCATTACTTGATGACCCTTTTTCTCTCTGGCAGATTGCACATTGCTCTACAAACCTTCTCACTTCTGATTGCAACTTGGGCCAATGGTAAAACCTACTAACCTGCTCCATAGTTTTATCTATGCCAAAATGACCTCATAGACGTCCTTGATGCTTTTCTTGTATAATGTTTTGTCTCATAGAACATTGGGAAATGCAAAGAAGGTGTCCTTTGAACAACAAACCCTCTTGCACCATATATTCTGAATAAGAGACATATGAGGTGTTAGAAAAATAAGAACAAATAGTATATATCTGTGCAAAATCTTTATCATCCTTGTAGAGGTCTTTTAACTCATGCAATCCCACACTTTAGAATTGTATCTCTTACATAGTCATTACTCTTCTACTTAATGCATCAGCTACCTTGTTTGTAGTGCCCTTTTTGTGCTTGATTGTGAAGGTGTAGGATTGTAGGTATTCAACCCACTTTAGGTGTCTCTGATTCAACTTATCTTTCCATTAAGGAAACTAAGGGCATGGTTGTCAGTGGAAACTACAAACTCTTTGGGCAACAAGTAATGATGCCACTTCTTCAATGCTTGTACCATGGCATACAAATCCAAATCATATGTGGAGTAGCTTTTCTTAGCTTCATTCAATTTCTCTGAGAAGAATGCTATAGGATGACCTTCTTGGCTTAAAACTACCCCTATTTCCCTTTGGCTAGCATCACATTCTACTGTAAACAACTGACTGAAATCAAGCAATCTAAGGGTTGGCAGCTCTGCTATCTTAGCTTTCAACAATTCAAATCCCTTATTGGCTTCCTCTGTCCACTTGAAGTTACATT
This sequence comes from Cryptomeria japonica, assembly GCF_030272615.1. Lineage (NCBI taxonomy): Eukaryota > Viridiplantae > Streptophyta > Pinopsida > Cupressales > Cupressaceae > Cryptomeria > Cryptomeria japonica. The sequence continues at coordinate 671,271,074 of NC_081406.1, read as the reverse complement.
TAATCCCTCCTTTAATGGTGTTGAGTATAGGAGCACAAACATGGCTAAAGTTTCTGAAAAACTTCCTATAATTAGAGGTCATTCCATGAAAACTTCTAACATCACTTATGCCCCTAGGTATAGGCCAATTAAGTATTGCTTCTACTTTAATTGGATCCATCTTTAAACAACCTTGTGAAATGACAAAACCAAGGTAAACTAGGTCTGTTTTCAAGACCTCACATTTTTCAAGATTGATTTTGAGTTGAGCCTCCTTCAACTTCTTCAAGACCATCTCCACATGCTTAAGGTGTTTCTCCTTGGACCTGGTGAAGACCAAAATGTCATCAAGATACACAATTACAATTTTTTTAATAAACTCAACTAAGACTTCATTCATGAGCCTTTGGAAGGTATTAGGTGCATTGGTGAGGCCAAAAGGCATCACCAACCACTCATATAGGCTTGCATTGGTTCTAAAGGTTGTCTTCCATTCATCACCAGGTCTGATTCTTATCTGATGATAACTAGACTTCAAGTCCACCTTTGTGAAGTAGCTTGCTCCTCCTAGATTGTCCAATAGGTCCTCAATCCTTGGCATGGGAAACCGGTACCTTATAGTGATCTTATTGATTGCTCTTGAGTTAGTGCACATCCTCCATTTTCCTCCTTTTTTAGGCACTAATACAGTAGGAACAACACATGGACTCAAACTCTTTTTAATAAACCCCTTGTCCAAGAGTTCTTGGACTTGTTTGGCGATCTCTTCATTTTGGCTAGGTGTCATTTTATAAGCAGCTTTGTTAGGCAGATTTGCCCCTGGTATCAAATCTATTTGATGATTTACATCTCTCATTAGAGGCAAAGAATTAGGCATATCATCTCCTATATCTTCTGCATATTACTTTAGTAGCCCTTGCACTTCTTGAGGCACTTCACTCATTGGATCTGCCTTAGCTTCATCTTCAGGTTTTAACACTATAGAATGGCCCTGATGACCTTCTTGCTTTAACACCTTAAGGAACTCTTTACCTCTCATCAACATAACACTTGATTCTAATTGTTTTTCCTCCTTTGGATCAGGTAATGGATCCATCTGATATTTCTTACCATTTTTGGTGATGAGATAACTGTTCTCTTCTCCATCATGATAGGCTTTCACATCATATTGCCATGGACGACCCAAAAGAAAATGACAAGCATCCATAGGCAATATGTCACATAGCAGTTTGTCTTTGTATTCACTAATTTCAAAGTCCACCCATGCTTGTTCATCAACTAAGACATGTTGACCCCGGTTGAGCCATGATACCTTATAGGGAGTGAGATGAGGCAATCTTTTCATTTTGAGTCTATCCACCATTTCAATTGAGACAATGTTGTCAGTGGAACCCGAATCCACAATCACCTTACAAATTCTTCCATGTGACCTACAAGTGGTCCTAAATAAAATTTTCCTCTGTGGTGGCTCTTGAGCTTGGGGTATCTTTAGAATTGTTCTTCTCATCATCAAGTTTTCTCCATCTGTCACTGGCCTTGCCTTGCTGATTGGAGAAGTCACACTTTGAGTATCCTCCTCTTGCACTAACTGAGTCCTTATTTCACCCATGTATGAGCTTGATGAACTTGAGGCCTTTCTCGGGCACCTACTCATGGTATGTCCAACTTGGTTGCAATGATAACACCTACTGGTGAAGACTGTATTTCCTCTCCCTGAGCTTCCAAACCTGCCCCTAAAATTGCTTCTTCCTCTAAAGGATCCTCTATATGTTCCTCTTTGGGAGCCCCCACTTCCTTCTTGGTTTTGATGTTCTTCATTTCTTGTAGCATTCTGCCCTCTACCAAAGGTTCCTCTACCTCTGAAGTTCTTACCACCTCTATGTTTCTGATTTTGTTCACTTCTCCTTTTGATCTTTTCCCCTGCCCTTAATGGCAACTGAAAACACATTAACAATGTCTGGTGTGAGGATGCTTATATCATCTTGTATGTTTTTCCTAAGGTCATTCATGTATCTGGCCAATTCTTCACTTCATTCTCATGCTTCCTAGCCCTCAAACTTAGCTTGTGGAATTCTTGAGTGTATGCATTGATATCTAGTTCCCTCTATTTCAAATTTTGCAGTCCCTTGTGGATTTGAACTTCATAATCTCTTGGTAGGAATTGAGCCTTAAGCCTTATCTTCATACGCTCCCGTGAAGTTATCTTTTTCTGGCCTACTTGTACCCGTTCTTCTTGCATTTTATTCCACCAAACCAGGGTTGATCCCCTCAATCTTGATTTGGCCACATTTACTCTTTTCTCCTCTGCTACCTCCTTATAATGAAAATTATAATTTAATGCTTCTATCCAGTCTAGTAACTCCTCTCCATTTATATTTCCTCCATAGGTGGGTAATCCATCCAAATTATCCTTGGAGATATATTTGATTGCATCCAAGAATAGTTTTTGGTCTTGAGGCATTGTTGTTGCTGTCTGATCCTCCTCATTTTCCACTTTTTCATCTATCTCATCTCCCCAACGTATCTTAACCTTTCCCTTCTCCTTCTTATCATCTCAGGTTCCTTTACTTCCTTCCTGATCCTTCAATCCTTCTAACATCTCTGCCATCATCTGTTGGATGGGTTTTGGAGTCATTACCTTTGGAGGCATTGAAATTTATTTTGATTCCTCATAGTTTGACATACCCCAATGTTTCAAAGGGTGGCTCTGATACCACTCTGATGCAGAGAGTCTTGGAGTAGATCCAAATCACCTACTTGTCTTCCTTGTTCTCACTCCAACCTACTAACCATTCAAGCCCTTCCAAAGGTACTTGGTATAGGCTCAAATAGTTATACCTCCAATTCCTAATGCATCTTATCTTTCCTCCAAGCTATAGCCACAAGTTCTTTACTCAACTCTTCCTATTGAGGATTCCACCTCAATCCTTGTCACACCTTCCTAGTACTCCAACAACCTCTGCTAAGAATCTTTATCCACCATTCTATTCTATATGTTCAAAATGTATTTACATAGTGTATTTGATGTCTTTTAGGGGTTTTATCACCTTCTATTCCATCGCCAATCCTTTTCAATCTTCCTATGTCTTTACCAGGCTCCAAGTAGACCTAATACAATTAGCCCTCCTATTGCGGTTTTCAAGGCTTGGTTGCAAATCTCCCCACACAAGGTCACAAATAAATTATAGATTTGAATACCCTTTTTAGGATTACAAACAATATTGCAAATTTTCATTTGGGTTCATCGTACACATATGGGAACCAAAACTGTCCTATTTTCAAGGGTTTAAGCCTACCTGGGTGACTTACAAATTTGGTCTTAAAAACCTACACCAGTCAAATCATCTGCACAAATAAATTAAGGATTCTTTAAGGGAATTCAAAGGGATTTCCAACCATGTCTCAATTTTGGCTCCACCAATCCATATGTGCTCTTAAAAAACACATCTCTTGTTGTCCCAGTCTCACCAACTCCTAGCTGTGAGCCTAGGGCATCATTGCACAATCACCACAGAGGACTGCAAAACTAAAACACCTACTCTAAGAATATGTACAGACCCTAACCTATAATTCCACTTGATTTCAACTGGTACCACCAATGGATGCTCAGGTTCCCCTTAAACCGTACTTTGCAAGGGTTTTACACCTAGTCACAGAGAATGGATATAATCTCTGCAACCCGTCATAACTAAACTTGTTAATCTACCTTATTAGGAAGTAGATTCAACAATATTTCATCCCCTACAAGTAAATTCCTCTTTCAATTCCATACTAGACCGTACAATGCAACAAAAACAAAGAAAACCGTCCAAAAACGATATCAAACAATATTTTCCTTGAACTCAAAAACTTGCTTTTGCATTCCAGATCTTCTAACACGTACAATGAAGTTGTTTTTGGCTTATATTCTTATGATTCAGTTGGTTGAGCCAACATTTCAACGCCAATCAACAAAAATGCAACTTTTGCAAAATGTTGCTCAACAAATTTTACATCTTTTCATCCTGATAATGCAACTTTGCACTCAAGTGCATTCCAAGGCTCAAAAATGCCCTCAATGCATTCTAGTAGACTTAAAAACAACATATTGCACCCTATTACATAATGACCATGTTCTAGAGTAGTGCACCTAAGACCATCATCAACATTACAACTTCTAGGATTTCAACATCTTGGACACTACCAAAGCTTGGACAACTCAATCATGGCTCCATTAAGTCCCAAATGGTTGGTCCACTATTACAACATGAAAGACACATAAAATACTTTAAGAACAAAACAAATTTTCCTGGAGTGATAGGTACCCTGCACCATGGTGTCTTCATGATCACCTGGTCCACACCATTTGCACAATAATTGTATGTTGTCTTTCTTGTTATGGTAGTCTCTCGCAAAGTGTCCCCATTCACTACATTGTTGGCACTATATGATAGGATGTCCTCTGGAGTCATACTATATTTGGTTTCGCCATTGTTGATTTCCATAACCACTTGGCGATACATTCTGTGATTTCAATGGACTAGACTCTCCATGTGTGATGAGTACTTGTGTACTTCTCATCTTCAAATTGTACAAACACTCCTTGATTGAATGCCCCAACACTTGGAAAATTTCACAAAACATATTTCTAGGACAATTACCTTTCATGTGCCCCTCCCTTTTGCACTCAATACACCATAGTTCATTACCTTCATTGTTGGTTCCTTTCTCAGCGTTCAATTCTTTCATCATTCTCAACATATTCCGTCAAAGGGCTCGTACGGTTTTGGATTCTTCGTCACTGCTACCTTCAGTGCTCTCATCATCATCGGTCTTCCTCTTCTCTTGGGAGGAGGTTTTATTTTCACTCTCGATGTCCATCGCTCGACTGTACGCATCGACGTATGAGGATGGAGGCACTACTTTCATCTTCTTGCGTAGTTAGGGTATCAATCCCTTCGTGAACCACCTCTTCTTCAACCCGTCGACTGGTTGGTTTTTTGTCTTGTTCAATAGTTCTTTGAGCCTACGGTTGTAAGTGCGTACACTCTCATTTTTCCCTTCCTTAGTACTATAGATTTCGGCCACGATCTCATTATCATCCCTTAAGAGTTTGAATTCCTCCTGGAATGCCCTCTTCAGATCACTCCATCTCGTCTTGTACTAGGTGTCAAGGTCCTTGTACCAATCAATGGTGATCCCCCGAAGGGTGGCGGGAAATGCCTTCAGGCAGTAGTCCCTGTCATCTTGTCCATTTTCCTCCCAAATGGTTATGTATGTTTTGCAATGCCGTACTGGGTCCTCCAATCTGTCTCCCGTGAACTTTGAAAGTTTATGCTTCTCCTGGGTGTTCAACATTTTTTTCACTTAGAAGGTACGTGTGTATTTGCCTTGTGTGCCAGACCTGGGTGGATTGTTTCAACCGCTATGTTTCGGCACTTTCCCTGCACTCTCGAGCACACAGGTGTCCTCTACATGTCCACCTTCAACGTCCCCAACACTTTGAGTACTTTCAGGTGTGTTGGACCTGGGTGAACTATTCTGACCACTACGTTCTGGTGTTTTCCTTGCACTCTCAGACATGTGCGCATCCTCTACACATCCACCTCCAGTGTCCCAACACTCCAAGTACTTCCAGGCTTCAACTCATCTCTACGCTCCCTTCGGCCGAGGGTTGACAGATCACCTAATCACTTGGTCTTGACCACCAAGTGGCCTCTTCTCACCTTCGATGGGATATACATACATGAATTACTCAAGGCTGACCCGATTTCTTTTAAGGCAACAATGCCAAAATATTTGCTAGTACAACTAGTAAATTAAATACAGGAAATAATAATGTACATTACAATACATACCAAACACGATTGTAAAATATATATTTATTTGCACATTCAATTATTACAGAGAAGAGACCAAAGATGGTCGACCAAGAATTACAATAGATCCGACAATATCATGCCCCTTCCTTGACAATACATGACATATTTAAAGGACCCGACGATTGCCGAGAGGTACACAACCGTGAACCAACCGACACATAACCACCCGAGACTGACAAACCACTCAATACAATTAATACCTTGTCAGATAACAAATATTATCAAACATAACAATAGGTAATTTATGTCGACAACAAAGGGTATCTATGGGGTAGGATCCGCACTCCCGGAATCATTGAATGTGGGATTTGGGATACTAAGTTGGTTCTTATTGTAAATTTTGAGGGATCCCGATCCAATGACAAATTCTTAGAGAAAACCACTTAAGACTTTAGTTAAGCTTATCGGTGTAGGGAAGGCCCCCACATACGTCGAATTCACTAAACACTCTAGCAGCCTGACCAGTATATTTATATAGCGGCTTGAAAAACCTGCTCAAGAGTACGCTGGGAGAGATGATATCCCCAACGCATCCCAATTTGAAGTACCTCTATGGGGTGATGAAATCCCTATTCAAAGATACCCCTCACTACTAAAATGAAAAATTTGGGTGTTGTTATCACCTTCTCCCTTTCTTCCAAGACCCTGAAGGTGGGTGGAAAGGTAGTTAATGCAACAATAGGTCCACCCCAAACACGATAAAAAGTTATGGTGCAGGAGGACCCCATCAAACCCGTCAAAATGATAAGTCAGACTCTGAGGAGGGAGGATAAGGCATCAAATATGTCTTTAGAATGTTTTGTATAGGTTTTCAATCATGCATTGTGTGTTTGTAATAAAGAACCCCATCTTGTGAGCCAAACTCCTATTTTGGCATTTCTATAAGCCAATTAGGACTTTTGGACAATAGGGGATCAAATGTGTTGGTTTTAGTGCTTCTAGGATGTTTTAGGAAGGGTTAGACTCGACCCAAGGCATTAGGAGGCAAAAGATGACATTTTGACAACTTTTGCAAAAGTTGTCATGAACAACTTTTATGCACTTTATGCATTTTGTTATTTGAAACTCCTCCAATGGCTGTAACCTCTTGGTTTTCAGTTGAGAGAAGTTGTGGAGTGGTTTATACACCTTGTGGATCCAATTCCCAAGGAGAGATTATACGAAGAAGAGTTTTGATGACAACAAACTAATAGAATTCTGAGTTTTTCCTACAATTCTGGAGTTTTGGTCTGTGGTACGGTACTGTACAGATTGGGATCCATTCCAGTTATGTGAATTGGTTGGAGAGGAGAGTTAACTTTGTTTTGGCTTTGGTTTGAAGTTCTAGTTGTGTTTTTTTCTCCTAATATTCAAATTTTACTGTAGGTGCCTGGGAAACCAACGTTTACCTTGGGTTTTTCCTCCTCCATGGCCGTATCTTGCACTTTATCAATCTGAGACCCATGGGATTTGGTGAAAGGCAAATATGGTCAGTGTATTCTAGGATTCCTAGAGTGTTTTGCAAGAGGAGAAAGGGATAGGTGTGTTTGGAGCGACACTAGGTAGCCACATATATGGTGCAGGAGCACCCCATCAAACCCTTCAAGATGATAATTCAGACTCTGAGGAGGGAGGATAAGGCATCAAATATGTCTTTAGAATGTTTTGTATAGGTTTTCAATCATGCATTGTGTGTTTGTAATAAAGAACCCCATCTTGTGAGCCAAACTCCTATTTTGGCATTTCTATAAGCCAATTAGGACTTTTGGACAATAGGGGATCAAATGTGTTGGTTTTAGTGCTTCTATGATTTTTTAGGAAGGGTTAGACTCGACCCAAGGCATTAGGAGGCGAAAGATGACATTTTGACAACTTTTGCAAAAGTTGTCATGAGCAACTTTTATGCACTTTATGCATTTTGTTATTTGAAACTCCTCCAACAACTCTAACCTCTTGGTTTTCAGTTGAGAGAAGTTGTGGAGTGGTTTATACACCTTGTGGATCCAATTACCAAGGAGAGATTGTACAGAGAAGAGTTTTGATGACAACACACTAATAGAATTCTAAGTTTTCCCTGCAATTTTGGAGTTTTGGTCCATGGTACAGTACTGTATAGATTGGGATCCATTCCTAATGATGTGAATTGGTTGGAGAGGATAGATAAATTTGTTTTGGATTTGGTTTGAAATTCTAGTTGTGTTTTTTTCTCTTGATATTCAAATTTTACTGTAGGTGCCCGGGAAACCAGGGTTTACCTTGGGTTTTTCCTCCTCCATGGCCATATCTTGCACTTTATCAATCTCAGACCCATGGGATTTGGTGAAAAGAAAATATGGTTAATGTATTCTAGGATTCCAAGAGTGTTTTGCAGGAAGAGCAAGGGAGAGGTGTGTTTGGAGTGACCCTAGGTAGACATCTCTATGTGGCTACCTAAACCTTGAACAACAAAGTTACCCTTGTGTGCAAATGGTGATGATTCCAGGCATGTAACCCTAGAATCCCTTATGGTTTATGGTTCCCTACATGCCCATGGGATTTTAATTGGCCGGTTCATTCATTTGAATATAGGTGCTTCACAAAAGAGGCCTAATTAACCCTTTAGGACAGTCAACATCCTATCGGCTCAGACCTTTGTTTGTCAGACCCTGAACCTTCCTTTTGGGTATTTGTGTAACTTCCAAAAGGGTACTTGAATCCATAATTTTTTTTCTAAGGTGTTTGGGAAAATGTGGACTTAAGGTCTCTTTACCTGCAAAAAAAGGCTACAAGCAACTAGGCCTAATTGTGTAGGTTTCTTAAGGAATGGGTATGAATCCTTACAACTAGTGCTTGGTCTGACCTTGGGGAGTCTTGTATGACCCAAAAATAGTATGAAAATGATCTGTAATCCTTGTAGGTATCATAGAGTGTGTTGGAGAAAGGTACCCAAGATTGAGTAGGCATGAGTCTTGAAGGTGATGAGCAGATTGAACTAATGTTGTAGAGCCTTGCCTTGATAGGATCCCATTCTTGTTTTGAGGGTCAGTGCCATTAATTTTGAGGTGTTTGGCAGGTTTCAAGGAGGGCTCTGCATCAAGTGGTATCAGAGCTAGTAACAACTTTGGTAAGGAGATAGAGAATTGAGAGATCTCAAAGGGACAAGAAGAAGAGGTCCCTAGAGGACCAATCACCAACATGGAATTGGCAAAGATTGTGAGAGAGAAGGCCACTGCTTGCAAGGCAATGCAGAGGGAGCTAGAGAGGTTGAGAGGCAGAGTAGATGGGAAGGAAGATGGAGGCACTGGTAGTGGTGAAGAAGGGGATGAGGATGAGATCCCTATGCCGGAGGAAGAGGCGATTCCTCCTGACCAGAGGCACTTCCTTAATGCCCTGAAATCCATGGAGAGGAGAACCATGGAGTAGAAGATTGATTTGCCAAATTTCACTGGGAAGATGGAACTAGATTTTGTGATGGATTGGATAGACTCCCTGTCTTTTTTCTTTAAATGTGAAGACATTCCAGTATACCAGAAGGTGAAGATTGCTAAGTCCAAGTTGAAGGGAGCAGCCCTAACTTGGTGGAACTTTGTCCAAGAGGAAAAAGAGAAGGACAACAAGCCCAAGATTGTTTCTTGGAAGAGGATTGTTGCCTTAATAAAAGAGGCCTATGTACCCAAAGACTATGAAATACAACTCCATAAGAGGAGACAAAATCTCAAGTAGAAGGAGATGGATGTGAACTCTTACACTGAGGAGTTCCAAAGGCTATGCATGAAGTCTAAAACAAAAGAGGAAGAGAGTGATAAAGTTGCCTGATACCTTAATGGATTAAGGTACAACATTCAAGAAGAATTAAACCTTCTTATCCCAGATACCGTTGGTAGATGCCATCAACTTGCTCTCAAGGTGGAAGAGGAGATCAAAAGGAGACAAGAGTAGAATAATAAAGCAAGAGGAAGACAACAAAGGGGTGGAAGAATTTTTTTCAGAAGTAAGGGAAATGGTTTTGGAAACCAAAGTGAAACCAGTAAAGAAGGCACTAAAGGAGAGAGTAGTTCCAATGGAGGATACAATCAGAGAGGTAACTTTAGAGGAAGAAGACCACCATTTAGAGGGAGATCTCAAGGTAGAGGTCCAATCAGATTTTATAACTGCAATCAAGAAGGACACATGGCCAATAGATGCCCGGATAAACCTACTAGTTCCATGGGAGAAAGAAGAAGTAACTTGATTTTAGAGGCTGACTGCCAAAGTGTGGCCAGTGCAAACACATACCAAAGTGTCAATACCCCTGATAGCTATGGCTACCCTGAAAGAGGTGAAGCTTTGATGATTAGAAAAGTAGTAACTACTATGAAGATGTTTGATAGAGAACCCCCACAGAGGAAGTGTCTATTCAAGACCACTTGCAAGGCAGGTGGAAAAGTATGCAAGGTCCTAATAGATTCCAGTTCAACTGAGAACTTTGTGTCTCTAGAGATGGTGGAGAAACTAAAGTTGAGGAGACTGCCTCACCCTTGCCCCTATAAGGTCTCATGGCTCACACAAGGACAACAAGCTATTGTGGAAGAGCAGGCTTGGGTAGAATTTCAAATTGGAACCTATAGAGATAGGTTGATGTTTGAAATTGCAAAGATGGATGCTTGCCATCTCCTGTTTGGGAGACCATGGCAGTTTGATTTGAAGGCACAACATGATGGTGCTAGGAATACATATTCCATCACCAAAGATGGTAAGGTGATTGCGTTGCTACCTTTAATGGAGGATGAGGAGGAGACCAAACAAAAGGATGCCAAGTTGTTGGTGTTAGGAGGGAAGTAGTTCATGAAGAACATGGCAAATGAAGGCATGATCTGTTATGCCCTTATCCCTAGTCCAACAGTCACAAAGGTGGAGAGGTCTGAAGACAAGAAAGAGGATAGATTGAGGTTGATTGACCATGCAGTGCAACAACTACTAGACAAATACAGGGGTGTCATCTTTGATGGCATGCCAAGGTCACTACCTCCCATGAGGTACATAAACCATTGTATAGACTTTATACCTAGATCCACCTTGCCTAATAAAGCAGCATACAATCTCACACCGGATCAAAATGTTGAGATGGCAAAATAGGTTGAAGAATTGTTAGAGTCCAGATTGATTGGCAAAAGTTTGAGCCCATGTGCAATCCCTACAGTCTTGGCACCCAAAAAGGAAGGCACTTGGAGGCTTTGCACCGACTCAAGAGCTATCAACAAGATTACTATTAGGTATAGGTTTCCAATGCCTAGGATTGACGATTTGTTAGATTGTTTGGGGGGTGCTAGGTATTTTACAAAGATTGACTTAAAGAGTGGCTATCATCAGATTAGGATTAGGCTGGGAGATGAGTGGAAGACTGCATTTAAAACAAATGAGGGGTTGTATGAGTGGAAAGTCATGCACTTTGGCTTATCCAATGTACCTAGTACCTTTATGAGGTTAATGAATGAAGTCTTGAGGGATTTCATAGGGAAGTTTGTTATAGTCTATCTAGATGACATTCTAGTTTTTTGTCAAACCAAAGGAGAGCATCTAAAACATGTAGACCTGGTACTAAGAAGATTGTATGAAGAACAATTAATGATCAACTTGGAAAAGTGTTTCTTTATGCAGGAAGAGATCATTTACTTGGGGTTTGTAATCTCATATGGTGAATTGAAAATGGATCAAGAAAAGGTGAGTGCCATATTGTCTTGGCCTACACCTAGAACAATGAATGATGTTAGAAGTTTCTATGGCTTAGCTACCTTCTATAGGAAGTTTATAAGAGGCTTTAGCCATATTTGTGCTCCTATGCTTCATACCATAATGGGAGGACAAAAGTGCAGGTTTAGTTGGACAAAAGAAGCAGATAACTCTTTAGAAACAAAGAAGATAAAAGTTGTTGAGCAGCCGGTCCTTTCCCTACCTGATTTCAACAAGATCTTCCAAGTGGAGTGTGATGCTAGTCACATGGCTATTGGGGTAGTGCTCAGTCAAGAGGGAAGACTTATTGCTTTCTTCAGTGAGAAGTTGAATGAGGCAAAGAGAAGATATTCATCCTATGACCTAGAGATGTATGCTCTAGTCCAATCCCTAAAAAAGTGGAGACACTACTTGCTACCAAAAGAATTCATAGTTTTCACAGACAATCAGGCCCTTAGCTTTATAAATAGTCAAGAAAAGTTGAATCACCAGCACATGAAGTGGGTAGAGACCCTACAAGCTTTCACTTTCATTCTTAAGCACAAGAAAGGGGTCAAGAATAAGGTGGCAGATGCTTTGAGCAGAAGAGTCCTAACTTCAAGGTATGTACTTCATTTGATGAACGGTTTCATGTTGAGTATTCTGAATTTTTGATCCAAAATGGATTGTTGTTTAAGGGTGCACAACTATGCATACCCAAATGCTCCATGAGATTGAATATAATTAAGGAGAAACATTGTGGAGCAATGGTAGGCCATTTTGGTCTTGACAAGACACTAGATTTGGCGAAGAGACACTATTTTTGGCCCAAACTATAGGTAGATATCAAGAGATTTGTGGAGACATGTGTGATCTGCCAAAAGGAAAAAGGAAAGTCCACCAATGCAAGCCTATACCTTCAAGACCATGGGAAAGCATAAGTATGGATTTTGTTTTAGGATTTCCTAGGACAAGGAAATGATATGATAGTGTTTTTGTAGTGGTGGATAGGTTTAGTAAGATGACACATTTATTTCCATGCAAAACCACTTGTGATGCTTCTTATGTTGCAGACTTGTTCTTCAAGGAGATTGTCTGGATACATGGTTTGCCTTTGACTATAGTCTCTGATAGGGATGTGAAGATTATTGGTCACTTCTGGAGGACCCTTTAGAAGAAGCTTGGTACAAATTTATCCTTCTCCTCAGCCTACCATCCCCAAACGGATGACCAAACTGAAGTTGTAAACATGTCACTAGGGAATCTGCTAAGGTGTTTGACTAGACAACATGGAGAAAGGTGGGATAGTATATTGTCTCAGGAATAATTCTCCTATAATGATACAGTGAATAGGAGTACTGGTAAGTCACCTTTCCAGATTGTATATGGCATCCACCCAAGGGGTGTGATGGAGTTGAGAGAGCTACCTCAAGGAGAAGCCATTAGTGCAGATGGAGAAACCTTTGCTACTGCCATAAAACAAGTCCATGACCAAGTTAAGACTCATCTTCAACAATCCACAGAGAGATATAAAGCTCATGCTGACAAAAAGAAGAGAGATGTTTAGTTTGATGTGGGAGACTTGGTGTGGGTTCACTTGAAGAAGGAAAGACTTCCATAAGGAAGATATACAAAGTTGATGCAAAGAAAGATTGGACCCTGCCAAATCTTGAAGAAATGTGGTCCAAATGGCTATGAAATTCAACTACCATCTGATCTTGGTTTGTCACCTATCTTTAATGTTTGTGACTTAACTTTATAAATGTAGTGTTGGTGCAGGAGAAGACACAATTCAGGTTATAGTTGATGATGACATTCCCAAACATGAACCACCAAAGTTGCATAAGGTTCTAGACACTAAGGTTTCAAAGCAAACTAGGGGAAAATTTTACATGGAGTATTTGGAGGCTTGGAAAGGACAACCTGATTCTAAAGCAGTCTGGATGACAAAGCAGCAGATCAAAGACCATGGTGCAGACCTGCAGACCCTCATCTCAAGTGGACTTGAGATTTCTTCTTCCCGGGAGTATGGTGCAGGAGCACCCCATCAAACCCTTCAAGATGATAAGTCAAACTCTAAGGAGGGAGGATAAGGCATCAAATATGTCTTTAGAATGTTTTGTATAGGTTTTCAATCATGGATTGTGTGTTTGTAATAAAGAACCCCATCTTGTGAGCCAAACTCCTATTTTTGGCATTTCTATAAGCCAATTAGGACTTTTGGATAATAGGGGATAAAATGTGTTGGTTTTAGTGCTTCTAGGATGTTTTAGGAAGGGTTAGACTTGACCCAAGGCTTTAGGAGGTGAAAGATGACATTTTGACAACTTTTGCAAAAGTTGTTAAAAGTTGTCATGAGCAACTTTTATGCACTTTATGCATTTTATTATTTGAAACTCATCCAATGGCTCTAACCTCTTGGTTTTTGGTTGAGAGAAGTTGTGGAGTGGTTTATACACCTTGTGGATCCAATTCCCAAGGAGACATTGTATGAAGAACAGTTTTGATGACAACAAACTAATAGAATTCCGAGTTTTTCCTGCAATTCTGGAGTTTTGGTCCGTGGTACGATATTGTACAAATTAGGATCCATTCCCAATGATGTGAATTTGTTGGAGAGGAGAGTTAAATTTGTTTTGGATTTGGTTTGAAGTTCTAGTTGTGTGTTTTTCTCTTGATATTCAAATTTTACCGTAGGTGATCGGGAAACCAGGGTTTACCTTGGGTTTTTCCTCTTCCATGTTCATATCTTGCACTTTATCAATCTGAGACCCATGGGATTTGGTGAAAGGAAAATATGGTCAGTGTATTCTAGGATTCCAAGAGTGTTTTACAGGATTACATGATAGGATCTAGAGGATTGTGTGATGGGTTCCGCACAAATGCGTGACCCTGTGTGCTCAATTGCATGATCCTGTCTATGTGATTGCATGATTGTGTAAACACGATTGAGTGATTCTAAATCTGTTGTGCAATCCATACAAACCTACAAAATAAATAAATAAATAAAAAATTTCGTACGATGTGCAAAATCACACAGAAAACAGAGAAGGTTAAATTGTTGTTAGTTCATGTCAGGTTCACCAAAATGTTGTATGCTAAAATTCATCATGTAATCAATCAGGAATAAAAGGGAAATCATGAATCCCTATCCTAATAGAATTTAAACAAAACTCAATGAAATAATGCAAAACAAGAAATAGGAATGTAAAATCTATCAATTAATTCTCCCTATTCCATGACTGCATATAGCTTCCATTGTTCTTCTTCTCTTTGTGGTATGGTGGCTCTCAGATATGGCACTGGTAACCTGCAAATGGCACAAAGATTCAAAGTTCGTGATCAACGAAAATGGACATTGAATGCTCAATTTATAGATTATTGAAGAGGATTGATTGAAAGGTGGAACATATTGATCAAGAGGTGGAACTCAGGTGAGCTCACGTGTTGATTGATAGTTGAACTGTTGATTTGGAGGTAGAACAGAATAGATCGAATAGATAAAATGAGTTAACTAATTGACAAAAAAAGCTAATTGAAAGATGAAAAAGGGCGATCGGAGGATAATTGATTGACGACAAATAAAACTTTATTTAGAAAAAGCTAACTAGAAGATAGAAAAAGAATGATTGGAGAGAATTAAAGAAAGGATGTAATTAATCAATTAATTGAAAAGATCAATTAAAATAGATGGAATAGTTAACTGATTGAAAGTTGATTGAGAAAAAAGCAAAGTGGAAGATAGGAATAGAGATTGAAAAGATAATTGATTTAATTAATTAATTAATTTAGCATGTGCTTGCACTTTGACTTTGATTTTCAATTTAATCTTTGCATGGGATTTAATTCAAATATTAGATTTATTTTAAATTCAATTTGTTATCTGAATATATTTGGAATTTGACTTTGATTTTCAATTTGATTTTTGAAATCATGCACATGCATTTGAAATTAGAAGAAATATGAATTAGAATGAAATTAAAAGAATTAATGAAATTAAATGAAATTAGAGGAAATATGAAATTAAATGAAATTAGAATTTGGGGATTTGGAATTTGAATTAGAGGAAATAATTAGTTAATTAAATGATTGAAAGAAACTATTTAATTATTTAGAAATTGAATTTATTTAAAATAATAAAGATTATTTAAATTAAAGTAATTAAAATAAAAATTAATTAAATAATAAATATTTAATTAATATTTAGAAAATGGTTAATGATTAAATGATTATCTGAATAGAGATAGGAATTGAAAAAGAATTTATTTAAATAATAAAGATTATTTAAATTGAGGGATTAATAATCATAATTAATTAAATAATAAATATTTAATTAACATTAGAAAATGGTTTAAATGATTAAATGATGATAGAATTGAAAATAGAATAATTAGTAAGATGACAAAGAAATATGAAATTAGAAGAATAAGATTAATTAACTTAATTACATAATTAAAGAATTATTTAACTAATTTAGATGAATAATTAGTACATGATTAATGAGGCATTTTTAGGTGTCTACATATAGTACTCTTAGAAAACTTAGACTTGAATATGCAACTTTTGTTTCTAGCTTTTATACTCATATGTTGATAATGGGATCTACATTCATTACACTTTCTTATGCTTCATTTTATGAAATTTTAATGCAAGAAAAATGAAAGTTTCTTTCCATGGGTCTCATTAAGCATTCTCAATCTCAAGCTTTGTTGGGTAGTCAACCAAAGGGTAAAAAAGAATCAAGGAAACTTGACAAGGAATAAAAGCAATTCAAGAGTAAATCACCAAAAGATCAAGCACAATCAAATATAAACACCAACTCCTCCTCCAAAAGGACTTATCAAAAGAAGGATAACAAACTTGTAGTTATTACAAGAATCCTAGTCATGAGGGAAATTCTTGTTACACGAAGCAAATTGATGAGCTATAAAATATTCTCAAAAAGAAGAACAATATTAGTCTACCTTCTCCTCAATAGTCCTCTACTCCTTCCAAACTATGTAAAGCGAGAGCAATTTCTCTCAATTCTACGACAAATTCTTCACAACAATTGACTCTTGATTTGGGTACATCATATCATATGGGTTTTATCAAAACAAATTTTTGTTGGAGCCATTTCTTATACCCCAAATTTTCATTGAGGGTGATTATCCAATGAATGTAATGGGCAAGGGTTTCGTTGATGCTTCATTGGTACATTTGAGGATGTCCTTTGTGTCCCCAATTTACTAGTAAACCTTCTCTCGATCTAGTAGATCACTCAAAATGGTAGAAAATTTGATTTCACTCTTGAAATAGTGAGTATCAGGAATGTTGGAAATAATTCACTCCTTGTTGGTTTTAAGGACAATCATAATTCTCATCTCTATGCTTTCTCTCATTTTGTACCTAATTCACAATCTATTGCTTTTCTCACGTATTTCGATTCAGTGAGAAACCTATATCATAAGCGATTTGACCATCTCAAGTACCGCTATCTTCAATAGATTAACAAGCAAGCAATAGTGATAGTTCTTCCCCAGATCAATTTTTTTGATGGATTTTATTTGGGTTGTGCCTTAGGAAAGCATCTCGATGATTGGTTTGAAAAAGAGAAGGCTTGAAGGGCTTCTAAATTCCTTGATTTTGTTCATTGTGACTTGAAATATCCTTTTCCATCTTTGTCCTCTAGAAAAGTTTTTTATTTGATCACCTTCATTGTTGATTATTCCAGCTATACATGGGTCTACTTTCTTTGACACAAAAGAGAAATATTTGATATATTTCTTGAGTGTAAATCTTGTGTTGAGAAGCAATATAGAAAGTATGTTGAAATTCTCCAAATAGGTAATGACGGAGAATTTGTGAAACATCATTTTGAAAATTTTTGTATTGTTTAAGGGATTGATCTTTAAAATGTTGTTTCCTACATATCACAAAAAAATGTAGTAGAAAGAAAAAATATGTCCTTGAAAGAGATGGATAGTTGCATGATCCACACTCACTCCCTTGCACCTAATTATTGCGCTAAATCTATCAATTGTGCTTCTTACATCCAAAGTAGAATTCCACATAAGGAATTATAGAGGATCAATCCCTTTGAAGCTTGGTGTGGCAGAAAACGTCTTGTGAGACACTTCAATTTTTTTGGCTTCCAAGCATGGGCACACATTCCTTCAAAGAAGCACAAGGCTTTAAAACCTCAGAGTCGACCTTGTATCTTTGTTGGTTACCTTGATGTGTCAAAGGATATGGAATAATGAATCTTACAACTCACAATCTCTTCATTGAGCGTAGTGTGCATTTTGATAAAATATTCCCTTGCTCATCCTCTCATCCTCTTCCTCCAATGTGGATTTAGATGACATACACCAAGAGGAATTTCCTCAAGATTCCTCTACTCATATAGTTGATCATGAAATTTCATATGCTTCTTCTTAGAGTTAAAATTTTCCTCCTCCATCCCGTAGTTATCCCCTTTGGGCTCGTCAAATATTTGAGTCTAGAGGAATTCTTGTTGGTGATATTTCTAATACTTAGAGAATTCAATCACAACAACAAGATATTCCACATTCCTATATTTCCATAACTTTAGATCCACAATATTTTCACAAAGAATTTGGTATTGCTCAGTAGTATTCAACAAGGGAGGAAGAATATATAACTCTTTGATTGAGAAATAAACATGAGATCTTGTTACACTTTGTAAGGGAATAAAATTGGTTTGGTGTAAGTGGTTCTATCAAACCAAATTTTCATTGGATGGATTAATTAAAAAGTATTAAGCATGAATTATGACCAATTTTTTCTCTGAAGTTCTAGGTATTGACTACACCAAGACCTTTTCCCTCGTCACCAAGATGAGCTCCATTCACTTGATACTTTTTATAGTTGCAACTCATGGTTGGGTTGTACATCAGATTAATATGAAGTGTGCATTTCTTGACCAGGATCTTCTTGAGGATATTTATATGGAATAACCACAAGGATTCATTTAAAATTATTCAATTGTTTATCGATTGAAAAAATCTCTCTATGGCCTTAAACAAGCTCCAAGAGCTTGGTATGCCAAGATGGACTCATTTCTTCTATATGTTGAGTTCACCTAGATCCAAATGTCTACATACTACGACAACAAGATTCCCTTCTATTCTTGTCTCTATATGTTGATGACTTGATTGTCATTGGGAGAACTTCATTCTTCATTGCAAGTGACACCACTATTTGATGCCAATTTGTATTGTCAACTTATTGGTAGCCTCATCTACTTAAATCATACTTGTCTTGACATCTCTTTTGTAGTTGTCATTATTTCACACTTCATGATAGAGCCACATGAGCTTCATTGGAAAGCTGCCAAATGTATATTGCACTATATCTAGGGCACTCACAATTAAATAATTCAATATGCATTCAACACAAGTTTAGACTTGACTATATACACAAATTTTGATTGTGCTGGTGATCTTGATGATCACAATTCCACATTTGGGTACATTTTTCACTTTGGTTCTAGTCCCATTTGTTGTCAGAGCAAGAAGCAAAATTTTGTTGCTCTCTCTTTGACTAAGGCTAAGTATTGGGGGGTTGTGAATGTCATCGTTGAGGCTATTTGAATTTAAAATATCCTCAGTGAACTTGGCATCACTTGTAAAAGACATCAATAATCTATTGTGGCAAAAAAAAGTGCCATCCATATCTCAAAGAACCTGGTCTATCATTAGCAAACCAAACACATTGAAATCTAGATGTATTTTCTTTGGAAGTTGATTCTAGAGAAATTCATTGATTTGTGCTACAATCATACAACAAATCAAGTTATAGATATATTCACCAAACACTTTGCTAAGAACAAATATGTTCATCTACAATCTCTCTTAGAGTTATGAGAAATATCTTTTTGGGGGTCACTTAGTCCTTGATTCATCCTCTCATAGGAGGGAGATTTTACCCACTAGGTTTTCTCATTCTTTTATAATTAAGGGAATATTTTGAACATGGGTAGCTCATTAATCATTATACCTAGGACCCATCTTTATTTATATTTCATATAAGTTGCACCTAAGGATGGTGTTTGGGAGCATGTGGAGGCATGTCTACTTGTTGGATTTTGTATATGAGATAGATATCTTTCCTATACAAGTGTTTGGTATGACACCTTTGAAATCATTCTTATTGCTAGCCTGAATTACAACACCAACATTTGGTGGCATAATGAGTTGATCTATGTGCATATGGGAATTTATTTTCACATCTTTTTGATGGTCTATTACTATTCCTATAGCCAGAGGGATAGATTAGTTCTGGACCCAGGTATTGACATGATTAGTGCATTTTCCCTTATGGATCATGATGAGTTACTTCACAACTGTGGGCATAATGATGAGCAACACAACAAATTGGCAGAGTATCATTTGTGAGGTTGACTTGGGGCCCTTGAATAATTATTGGTTTCAATTTGGATTAGTTAGTTGGTTGCAGATTGCATTGGCATTGTTTGAGGGCAAGAAATATTTGGGAAGGGTGGACTATAATGTCCCCATTTCTTCAGGGTTCTCTTGTAGTGCAGTTGGTGTTGGTTTTGTGGGTTTTCTGATGCACCAGTGAGTTCAGATGGATTGACAGAGATGAATGACACCTTTTGGAGTGATTTCAAACAACTTGTTCGAGACTTTCAATTTTTAGCAGTGGTCATTTTTAGCACTTACTATTTATAGTAAGTTAAATAGTGCATCCTAGATTGGTCCAGTTTGGTGTTTGGACGTACTTACTATTTTTAGTAGTTGCTATTTTTAGTAAGTTTCTATTTTTAGTAGTGAGGTGGCCTCTAATTTTCCAGTAGTGAAATTTTTCATTCTTGAATGTTGGGTGAAGTTTAATTGTGTTAAAAGAATATATTTTGATTTTGATTTACTTAAGTCTATTATATTGTCACTTTACAACTTAAGTGAATTGTACCCCTTGGCCTAGTTGCACAAAGTTGTTTTAAAGAGGGCCCTTTTATGTCCTTATGTGAGGCTTATTTATGAAGAAATGTTTTATCCCACGTGGATTGGTAAAGAGAGTGGAGCCTCTTGAGAATGTTATAAAAGAAAACTAGTGAAGTTCATTTGGCATGTTTGGTTTATTATTTTCTCTTGGAGAATTTGGGAGCTTCTAGCTTTCAATTTCATGCCCTAGGACATAAACCATTGGGTTCTTTTGATTGGATGAAAACCCAATTCCATCTAATGTTGGATTCATTTTAGAATTTAAATCGTGCTTCACTTTGGTTGGTTCACTGTCAACATATGCATATAGCCCAAGAGGTTCGATTTGAAGCTTTGAAGGAGTGGTGATTGTGAATAGATCTATTGCTATGTCGTATTACTTACTTTTTTGGGCCCTATTCCTCTCTTACTGGGCTATAACACTTCTTTGTTGGGTCATTTTTCTCCTTTGTTGGGCGTGTTACCTTGGCTAGATGTTTTATTTGATTTGGAGACTGTATCACCTTGCTTGGGGTTGATCTTACTGCATGTTGATCCTTGTTTGCTATGTTTAGTTATTGTTACATTGACTGGGCTAGAGATTGAGACTATAGAGGGTTAAATGGTGTCTTGGAGCTATTACCAACAATTAATGTCAATCCTTGAAGTGTTGTAATGACAACAATATTCTTAACATTTGTTGAAGATGTTGGAAAGAGACACTGCACAGGTGATCTGGTGCTGTCATTGATGGCAAATCAAGTCTTTGATCCCATCCGTAGCACATGATTTTCTTATACCAAAAGTTAGAGTGAAGATTTGGTTAAGTCTGGTAAGTTAGAACAGAGCATCCGACAGAGTACAGTATCTTGATTGGTATTTATTTTTAGGTTAATATTTTGTGTTGTGGATATAAGGGAAGATAGTTGGATGTATGGAACATCTTATTTCCATGGGTTTGGTATCTGGTGATAATTGTTGTGCAAGTTAGAGGATCAAGTATATTGGTTTTTCAGTTGAACAGTGCAGTATGGCTGACATGTGTAGTTGATAGTTGTGTGGATAAGATGGAGTAGTTTTGGCGATTGTCTTTGTGATTGAGGATGTTTAGCCGACATTTGGGAAGTGTGTGGACAATTCTTCTTGGTTTGCATTAGTATTTGAGATCAAATTTTGCCGACGAGGTGTACATGTTTGTTGAATATGTTAAATGTTCTTGAGCCAATATGATTTCATGTTGCGGACATATAAGATTGATTGTTATGATCATTTTAGATATCAGTGGGTATGTGAAAGGTGTTAGTGATAGATTGTGTGCAGTTTCACATGCGCAAGGAAGAGATCCTTGCTTCGGATTTATGACAAAACAGTGAAATAGAGCATATTGAGATAAGTGTGAAAGGTGTGATTATTGAGCTTAACCGAAACTATCATCGGGCATTTGTAGATGCTACTTTTTAGTTCATATACTTCAGTAATATATTGTAATAGATTTACAGGCAGCGATCCTTCTTTATTTGAGAAGTGAACTCTAGGCAGTGTGCCTAAATGCATGTGCATTCCCCTTTATAATATTTCTATACTTATGCAGAGTATATATTTATATTGTGGGTTCATCCCTACCATGGTTTTTACCTTAACCGGGTTTCCATGCACAAAAATCTTGGTGTTATGGTGTTGTGGTTATTTTCTTTATGTTCCTGCATCTTTCTTTTATTCTTATGCATTAAGTGGTTGAATGAGCAATTAAATAAAGCTTAAAATTGTAAAACATTGATTCATCCCCCTCTCAGTATTCCTTGATTCCAACAGAAGCTACATAAAC
This sequence comes from Cryptomeria japonica, assembly GCF_030272615.1. Taxonomy (NCBI): domain Eukaryota; kingdom Viridiplantae; phylum Streptophyta; class Pinopsida; order Cupressales; family Cupressaceae; genus Cryptomeria; species Cryptomeria japonica. The sequence continues at coordinate 671,248,815 of NC_081406.1, read as the reverse complement.
TCATGCATAATCAACTCATCAGTTGTAAATGGTGCAAGCATTGTGGTTAGGTGTTGTTATTTCTGAAACTAGTTATGGTATGTGATTTTAATAAAGAAAGAGCTTATTTTACCCTAGCAAAGGTAACTTTAATTTCTGTTATACTTCCTCTTGTTGCAATATGTTATATGTTTTCCCTTTATTAATAAATCAAGTGATACTATCATTTGCAAGATTGAACCACTTTACATTGATGCAGACAACTCTTTGACATAATGTCTTAATAGTAGAATTTGCAAAAAGATTAAAAATTGAGACATAACAGGGGTGGTTATTGCAGGGACCTATCTTGGAATGTCAAGGGATTAAATGCCCCTAAAAAAATATTCTTTATTAAGCATCAAATGTGTAACAATAAGTTCATTCAATATAATAATTCTTCAAGAAATAATGATTTTAGATGAACATGACCACTTTGTATTTGAAAATTGTGTTAAATAGAAATTTGATGTAGTTCTAGCTAAAGGAGCTCTAGGTGGATTGGATTTACTATAGAATCTTTTCACAGTAACTCATTGCATTTTCTACTTATTGGATGTTGGCTTCAATTCTTCCCCTTTTTGGTTTCCCCCCATTTTGGGTGTCCAATATTTATGGCACTGGAATTACTATCCAAAAGAGTAATTTATGAAAAAACATGTTTTCCACTTAGAGAGGATTTAGCCATATGTGGAGGTTATCTCAATGCTATTGTTGATCCTTAATAAAAATAGGAAGTATTATTCTAGTTCAAAAATCCATGGAAGATTCTAAGGGATTCATTATAGGCAATGGATATTTAATTGTATGACAAATAGTGACACTTTCACAAGGTTTAAAAGAAGGAAATACTTTTCATACATAGTAGAGAGGATAGACAAATTTGTTCTTTCACCCAATTATCTCTAATACTTTTCCCCCCTCCTTTGTTAAGGAAATATAAGTATTCTTGTATCAAAGATCCTTTCAAATTTGAAGCTATGTGGTTCATGGATCCCACCTTCATCCAACTCCTTGAGTCACAATGCTTAAATGCACCTTTTGTGCACAGTTTTAGGATGTTTCATATTGTCTCAAAATTGAGATGGCTTAAATGACGGATTAAGGAATGAAATCGACTTCACTTCAAAAACATTTTTGTAGAAAATATCCAATTAGAAGAGAATTGAAGAATTTAAATGAGAAATTCATCATTTTAGTTATGTATAAATCTCTATATGAGGAGGGGAAATAGTTGAAAGATTATTTGGAGGAGTTGTTGCACAAAGAGGAGATATATTGGAAGCAAAATTCCTAAGAAATATTGTTAAGATAAGGGGATAGAAACAAAAGATTCTTCCATGCTGCTAGAAAGATCAAGAAGATAATAAAACAACACTACAAGTATCAATTTTGCACTGGGTGTTCTCCTAATAGATCCAGAGACAAGGGAAGAGCTACCATCTTCTCCAAAATATTTTCTCCAACAATGGGGACCAACCTAAGATCCAAAGAGGATTAGTTCCAACATCCCCTCCTATTAATAGAAGAAGAAAATACAATTCTATTAGTATAATTCACATTGGAAGAGCTAAAGGTCGTGGTGTCCTCAATGTCTTCTAACAAATCTTCTAGATTAAATGAATATAACTCTCTTTCATATAAAAATGTTGGTATTTTATTGGTAAGGAAATTCTTTAGGCATTGGAAGAATATGAAAAACACAAGAATATCCTCAAAGATCTTAGTTATACTCAGTTAGCATTTATCCCCAAGAAATTTGCTCGCTCCTCCTTTGTTGACTTTTGGCCAAGTGCATTGTGAAATGCTTTATACAATATTTTTACAAAGTCTATCACCACTAGATTAACAATAATTATACTAAAAATCATTTTGGAGGAGCAAGGTGGTTTTGTACCAGGAAGAAAAACCTATGATGGGGAAATAGTTGCACATGAAGTCTCGTGTTTAATTATAAAAGAGAATATTTTTTCTATGCTTGTCAGGCTTGATATGATGAAGGCTTATGATAGAGTGAATTGGAATTTCCTCTTTATTGTTTTGTCAAAATTTGGCTTTAGTAATAGGTGGTGCAAATGGATAATATTTGGTATCTAAGATGTCTCCTTCTTGGTGCCTATGAATGGAACTCCATGTGGATATTTTCATTCATCTTTATGGAATAAATTTTAAGTTGATTTATCACTTCTCAAAACAAGTTGAATAATTGAAAGTGTATCAAAATAAATAAGTCTGTGTTTAGAATCACCCATGTTATTTTGTTGATGGTACACTCATCTTTGGTAAAGCAATTGTTGATGAAGCCAAATTAATTCATCAATTGATTTTATCTTATTTTCAACCTCTAGTCAAGTGTTAAATACAAACAAATCCAAGTGCTTCATCTAGAATGCTTATTATTGTGTCAAAAATAGAATCACTAATTTATTAGGTTATTAATTAATTACCTTACCTTGAAAATATTTGTGTGTTCCTCTCTTCACAAGTTAGGCCAAGAAAGAATTTTGGCAACATGTTTCTTCTTCCATCTATAATTGCATAAATACCTAGAAAGGAAAATGACTAACTATGGTCGGTAAATCAACACTCTTGAAGCATGTTCTAAAGAAAATTCCTATATACATGATGTCAATTTTAAAGATGCCTAAAAATGTTGCTAAAGATCTCTAGAAACAATTTAGATATTTCATATGGTCAAATAATTTACGTAACAAGAGAAAAATTCCTCTCATTTCTTGGGATAGAATGTGCCAAACTAAATCCTTTGGAGGGGATGGTAACCAAAACCTAGAGGATAAAAATGTTTTTTTACGAGAAAAACTCATTTGGAGACTATACTTAACCCAATTTCAAAATGGTGTATACTAATGCAAGTCAAATAACATGACTTAGGAACTCCAAAGATATTTTTTACAATAAAAAATCTATCGTAAGGATCTAAGAAGTGGAATTTGTTAATAACCTCTCGATACTTAATTCTTCCCCATCTGACATGGCTGGTTCATAATGGAAAATAAGTCACTCTTGTGGGAAGAATCTTGGAATGGTCATAAACAATTGTTGTAAAGGTTTATGACCATTCCAAGATTTATGGTCATTGAGGATTTTCCTTTCTCACAAGCTCAGAAGAATTGCATATTGTAGAATTAAACAAAAGGTGGGTTTTATTCTTAGAATCAGATGATGAATTAAGACAGACAATTCCAAACTTAGGGTACTATAATATGAAGGATGGATATAAAGTCCTTAATGTATCCTCCCCCCAATCAAAATGGCCTAATAATCTTTGTTGGGGACTAGCCCGTCTCCCTAAAGTGAGGGCATTCTCTTACCTAGCTCTAAACAATACAATTTTAATAGAAATAAGGTTGGACATGTTAGGTATCTCACCATTATTTTAGTGTGCATTAAATGGGGAAACCTATGAAAATACAAATCATCTAATAACCTTTTTCAACTCTTCCTCTCATGGATTTCTCTCTAAAATAATTCTGCATATGTTGTTATTTATGATATAAGTTCTTCAATACTATTTTGACAAATTTTGTTGGAGAGATAATAAATCTTAATGAAAAATATTTGTAATTTAGAGGAACTAATGTTGAAAATTAAAATCTCTATTTCAAAGAATGCAATGAATGATATTCTCAAATCCATCCCAATTCACAAAAAAAAATCTTCTTGGGATGATTAGACCCTAAAAGAATGGAATCTCCTAAAAGAACTCCCACAAAATGAAGAATATGCTTGAAATAATACATCTAATAGAAAGCTAATCAAATGGGTCCATCCTCCTATAAATAAGCTCAAATTGAACTTTGATGATTCCTACGAAGGAAATCTTGGAAGCATGGGTGCTAGTGCTATTGTAAGAGAGTATATGGGCAAGAAAATAATAGTAGCTTTCCAAAAACTTCTGGATTCCTCAAATAATATAGCCAAAGCAAATGAGCTATCATTCAATATAGAAATTATCATTAAAATGAATATATTAGACATACAAATTGTATGTGATTCAATGGTTATCATTGATATTTTAGTGCATAAATCTCTCCAACTACAAATTGGGTATATTGCTACAAAAAAATTCCAACTCCTCAACAAATTGAGTAGTTATGAAGTTATGCAATACTATAAAGAAGCCAACACCCTAGCGAACAAACTACATTTACTATATTTTGAACTAACAAAGATAAAGTATCATAGTGTACTTAAAGCCTTTGGATAGCATGTGATTTTGTGGGTCAAATGAATCATGTGTACCATTACACTTTTCATCATCTAAGGAATATTCAAATTAGAAAAAGATTAGGGCTGTCAAATAATTAAAATTTCAAAACAAAGAATTGGTCTAGTGGTGGAGAACTTGTGCTCTTGAAAGAGATGTCACAAGTTCAAATCTCATAGGAGGTAATTTATGCATGCCTCCTTTGTAGCACACTTAATCTACTAAGCATGGCTCTTTCATTATGGATTTGCATCAACAACTCCTATTTGAACTGGCAAAGAGTTGTTCTTTCATAATCTGTCTTTTTTGGTAATTCTCCTAACTATTCATGGTACTTGCTTACAATGTTGAATTTCAGAGTCCAGCTAAGGGATGCTCATGTTATAATGATGGTCATCATATATCAATTGAAAGTGGTATCCAAGTTTAATTACCAAAATGTAGAATGGTTTATAAGGAAAATTATTGGCTCTGATCCCCATTTTTTACTCCTACCAAGATGTAGCATTTGCATTCCTTTCTAATGTAATGGATATACTAAACAACAAATCAAGGGTCTGCATCCTATGCTAAAAGTATATTTGGGATCCTATTTTTAATGATGTACAACTAAAATTATCTTGAAAAGTATGACATATTTGAAGGCCCCTTTCCTCTTGGGGGTATTTTCACCGGGGAAATGTTGCTTTGAGCTCACCATTTCTATATATGCACAACTCTCACCTTCTAATCAAGTGTACCATTGATTCTTACCAAGAAAAATTAGGCAGACTGTAATGTCCCCAATTTTCTTTTGATCACTCAGTTACACAGTTTTGCCTATTAGCCACCTCTGCAAGCAATCCAGTGGATAGGAGGTGATGGACTTTGCAAGGAGGTCCCATACTTAGTCATTTATTTGACCTTGGCAAGTTTATAAGGTGTAAAATTTATAATATTACATTATAAGTCACTTTCTCGGTTCTTTCCAATAGGGTCTGTAGACCACGAGTTCTCATGTTTTGGAGATTTATAATTCTTCTATTTTATTAGACGGAATTCGACTCTAGTCAATTTCACTCAATTGCAAAAATAATTTTGTACAAATTTGAAGTGGATGATTTCCTTTTGAGAGAAAATAGATTGTTTTTAGTACAAGAAAAAATCTCTCACTTTGAATCAAAGTTAACTCCCCCTATTGGTTTCTTTCATGAATATTTTGAAAAAAGAGAACAACCGAGACTTCTTTACTTTCGATATTTAGCTGAATTTATTCAACTAGGCCTAACACATAGAATAGGCCTAATGAACTCCGAATTAAATTCATTGTTTTTAGCATAAATGCAATCTATTGTATATTTCCCTATTGTAGTTAGCATCAGGTTTACAAGTCACTTTTGTATCTTGCCCCAAGAGCAATTAGCCTTAGTCAGCAAGTCCAAAGCAATGAGCTCTTTCATTATAATCTGATATACATAATATATATATTTTGTGAGCTCACTGTGGTTTTTCCCTATTTGGGCTTTAGAAAAAACATATAGAACGAATTCTAAATCGTCCTACATAGTACCTCAGATTGACTCGGAATATATTTTATAAAGTGACTTTATGAGGAGGGTGAACTAATGTTAATATTATATTATATAGTTACTTTTACCTTAAGTGGTAATAATACATTAAAGTGACTTTATAAAAGATGTTTATAAAGTAACTTTATTAAAAGGGGATTAATAAAAGTTAATGGAGAATTATAAGTTGACCCCTTGAGCACCATTTTCTTGACAACATGAGAAATAAATTTTATTATATAATTGGCCCCACTTATGACAAATTGGACCCATAAGGTGGATGCCTAAGTGGAGGAATATTCCTTGTGGAATCTTAGCATCTTGCAACCCTAAGTTGGGTGTGAGGATTTGGGAAAGAAAAGGAGAATTCATGTGAAGATTTGGGCATTTTTGTTATTCATTTTTATGGAGCTCTCAGCTAATTTTCAGATCTATACGACAAAAGAAGCTTTGGAGAAGTATTGTGGATGAAAACCTCTAGTATTGTGGTGTTAGGACGAAATACCTATCACCAAATTTACAAATTGGACATTCAAGAGACTACTTTTCAAGTCATTAAGGACCAATTTCAGTAGATTTCAGCGTTTAATCAACAACAGGTTGCATTTAAAGTAAATTGGAGAAGGTTTGGTGGTCAACTACAACAAAACTTTCATCATTTGTACCTTCTTCAGCTAAACCATACCATTTCCATTTAGCCTGGAGTTTGGTGAAAATAAATACAAGGGTTTCAGGTCTGCAAATTACATTGATTCTCATTGTTGGTGATAAGGAATAATATTGCAGCAACTATTTAGGAGAAATAAGGTCAATTGTGATCAGAATATTCAATAAATCAGGGAAATTCTTCATTCTAGGAAGGGATCACCTAGAAAGAATTCAAAATTCTATTCGAGTCTGCTTAGTACTCTTCAAATTATTTTTGGCAATTCATTCTAGAGTCAATAAAGTCATTTGGAGCTGATTCCACACTCAACAAGCTATTACATCATCATATATTGAGTTGAGTCAAATAAGGAGGCTCAACTAGACAAGCTTAGGATTCTTGGTATGCAAATTTGCACCTTGAGAAAAATAAATTGTCATTCTTGTCAAATTTACATTGCTGTAATAAAAATCAGAGTTATAATTTTTTAATTTCAGTAGTTTAGTCTTCTCTTTGTAATTGTTCTATTGTGCAACATTCTAAAAGTCAATAACACGCAAGTTATCCTCACAACCTCAAACTGCATTAAAAAACCAAAATTCCAACCGCTGGTCAAAGAAATCATACTTAGAAATACATATCAAATTGTTCCAATCAACATTCGACATCTTTCATGGACTTTCATAAAGAAACTAAAACATACATTCTGTGCTCTTTTACTTCTCATCGACCACTGCCCTCCTTCCATAGTCAAAGATAAAAAAATCCTTCTCACCATGTTTTCAACCATGCTCTAATGGAAGTTGATGATTTGTCGGATGATGTTATTGTTGAAGGAAGTGAAGAAGATAGCAATTAGTAGTTGTTTATTTTTCTTTTTGGCTAGCTATTGTTATTTGAACAACTTCTCTTTTTTTTGAACTTTGTTAATGTTTTTAGACTCTAATTTATTGTCTTCATTTTTTGTATGTGTTATTCCAACTGATATGTATCAGAAAATATTGTTGTTAGATTTTATTTTTTTATTGTTTGTTTTTTAAATATTATTCCAATTGATTTGTATGAAACAATTCTATTGTAACCTCTCTTTTATATCAATATTATTATAGGTGATCTTAATCTTTTGCTTTAAAAAAAATGTATTTTAAGAAATTGTAAGCACGCAAGCACATGAATTATGGAAATAAATACAATAAATGTCATGGATAACATCATGAAACAAAAAGTAAGATAAATTAAACAATAACCATGGAAATAATATAGAATAGAGATGACATCAAGGTATATGAATTTGCCTCTAGTATAGACAACTTAAAAAGGTACAATGACCCTAGAGGCACAATGTAGGTGTAAATGATGTGGGGAAGGCACAGTGTCCCTAATGGATCTCTTAGGTACATGATGAGGAATGTGGACACATAGTAAGATGAAGAATGCACGATTCCCCAATGTGGAAATATAGCTCTAAGAACATTATAAGGCATGATAGCACAAATGCATCATGTAAAAGATAACTTTAGAAGCATGATGAGAAAATGAAACCTTGATAAAGAAAGGGGAGGGCATGATTCCCTCCAATATAATAAGATAGCTTTAGGAGTGAGATAGGAGAATTAAGATAAAAGTAAGATATAAACAATGAGCATGTGATTAAACTAGGCATTAGATGATGCTATGATATAGCTTCAATAATGGTCACACAAGCATGTAATTAAATAATGACAAGGATTATAAATCATGAACCATTGACTTATAAGTAGATTAACACATGAGGATCGAATATAAAGGGCACAACAAAATCAAATCATAAGGATCTATAAGGAACTGCATAAGTAGGAAATAATAGGAGAAATGATTAGTTGAATTGGTATCTACATGAGCTAAAAAAAGAGTAAAGTGAGAAATATGTAGAGGCATATTAATAGAAAAGTAGTGTACACAAGCAAAATACCAAATATATGGAGTAAAATAGAAGATTTTTTTTCCCATGGGAAGACAAACTTGAAGCATAATAAAAAATAAAAGAATGTAAAATAGGAGATAGTAAAAACCAAGGTGTGAGAAAACGAGAAAGGAGAATGAAAATAAAAATATAGGCATATAGATATATAGTTTCTAATGATGATCATTAATCACCAAACAAAACTAGGAGCATCACCATTACCCTCCAATAGATCAGATCTTTGTCTTGACATATGCCATCATAAAGTTCTAGATTAATTCTTTCATTCACTTTCTCATGATTTTCTTTTTCTATATTATGCATGTTTCTTCTTGGTAATCTTTTGTGATTTTCACAAACACATTGCCAATTAGTGACCTATTGAGTGATAATTTATTAACCTATTATTTCTTTTTTAATTGTGGTTTTGTTGAATTTTTATATTTTGATGCATCATAGAACTTTGACTTGAAACTCATGATAACAATTTCTTTGCATGAAACTCTAGTTTTTGTATTACCTTTCTACTTGATTTTATACTCTTCCTTGGCACACAAATAATTCGTGTTGCATAAGGATCATTAGAGGGAATGAATATATCAATACCTTTGTGTATTAAATATAGCTTGTGCAACTTGGTGCTCCCTAAATTTCAAAAAATCTTTATCCAGCCTTTATTGAATTCTTTGTCACTCATCAAAATTTATCTTTAATAAATTATGTAATATATCATTCATCTCATAAAGCACATCTTTTGGTGTTTTCACAAATGTATAAAATTAAAAATGAATAGCATATGATATTGTCTTATAATAACCTCTTTCAAATTTGATAACCTTTACTTCATTTATAATTTACATATTTCTATCAATGGCCAACTAAATGATATACGAAATCTATTAGAATCTAATGTTATGACATGACATGACATAGGATTGGTAATTCCTTAATACCCATTCTCAAATTTAAAGTAATACATTCCAATGATTGGTTAAATTCTCTTAGTAATTTTCAATGAAACCCAATAATGTATATTCTCTTGATATCTAAAATGATTACAATAAAAAAAATTCAGTGTGCACGATGGATAATTGAAGTTACAAGCTACATATAGTGGATCCTATGAACCATGAACCACTATGTTCATAACCCTAATGACACATCAATTATGAATTTTTATATTAACTTTTCCTCACAACTCTCAACCACTAGTATTGAAAGGATTAAAACACTTGCAGTAGCATAAAATTTGATTAAAAAGAAGTGAAATAATAATAAATTGTGTACACTCACACAAGAAATATATCACATGATACAAGATAAAGTTAAAAATGCATTAAAAAATTATATGAAGGGTATGTGTAAAACATCCCATCACTATTTGGTTTCAATATATAAAGTACAATACCATTTCAATGGTCTATTGGAGTCATATAATGAAACTTTACTTCTGTAGTGTCGTAAATTGTACACCCTTGCTAGGGTGGTACAATTCCACACTTAGTTTAGCACCTGCCTTAGTGTGTTTGCATCTTGCATTGTAATTTCCCTTTAAGCATTTAATTTAATTAAATCTAAAGTCGTATTTCATCACTTCATACATCATAAAATTGGGCCCTTTACCCTAAGTGTGCCCTTTTTATTTTATTCCTCCTATAAATCATTAAATCATAAACCCTAATTATGTCATATTTCGACCTTTAAGGCCCAATTTTGCATATCAAAATATCTCAAAATCAATTGTAACTTTGGGATTCGCTCTAATATCATCATATCTAACGACCCTGAAAATTTGGTGAAAAGTTGGTTGGACCATGTGCAAAGTGCACATGGTCCTTGGCTTTTTTCTTGAAATTTTAGGAGCATAATTCTATGGTATTATAATGCTTAACCCAAAATATTGGCGGGAAATTTAATCTCTAAGTCTACCTAAAGATAAAATTAAGATCTAGGGTTTCATACATAAGAGTTCTCTTTCTTCATTTGAAGGCATCTATCGAAGCTAAGAATCTAAGAGCAGGTTTTTAGAGCACAAGGAGCCTTCTATGTAGTGAAAGAGAAGCCTATGTGGAGTCTTCAATGATATTAAACAATATTCAACAACATTTAATTAAGCATTCATCATCAATTGGGAGCCTTGAAGACATTGAAGAATAATAGGAGATCACCGACTGGCGATTGGCTTGTACCCCTCCCTTAGGGTTTGGGTATGGTTTCATGTTATTTTCATGTCTTTGCATAAGCTTCATTACATCAATTTACATATTTACATTCATGCTTTAGATTACTTTGCATCATTGATTTAGAGCATTTACTTTGTCAAGTACAAGCATTTTAGGGTATACTCTTTAGGGTTGCTCTATATTGTTTGCATTCATTTTAGGATCTTGCATACACACAAGGTTCTAGCACACACATTTTCAGTATATTATTAGCTATTTGTGGAGGTGGAAATCACCAACACAGGGGTTTGACTGAGGTAAAACCCTATAGCCACACGAACTCTCTATTTTCAGTTGCAGGTGCAAAAACAGGTACTCAAAAGGAGTTTCAGATTAGGAAAAGGCATAAGTACCACCTAAAACCCTCAGATCTGCCCTAATCTGTCAGGGACAGGGGCGTGGTGCCTTGGTCCCCCTCAAAATCAGTGAATTTTAGCAGGGTGCAGGCCCAGGATCTCAAAATTGTAGTCTGTCACTTACAACCTCCTGTCTGCAGAAACAGGATAGGGGCGTGGCACCGTGGTCCTGGTCAGTTTGGTCCATCTTTCTGTTCGAGTTATCTTTTATTAGCTAATAATTATTTATTTAATTATTAGTCTATTATACTCCATGCTTAAGCTAAACTTAGGAATCTTATAATTCTTTAGGGTTTTCACCTTTAGGGTTTCGAGTATCCTCTTATAATGATTCTCTCTTTGTATTTTTATTAACAATTGTAATTATTGAATTGCATTCTTGTTGCACAATCAATATGACTCCTCTTTTCTGGATTTCTGAATTTTGGGCTCCATATCTTTTTTGCTTTTCTCCTTTTGTGATAGGTTTGCATGCAGGTGATCTTTGGGAGCGGTAAAGTTGTTTTTTCCTCAACTCCAATATGGTATCAGAGCTCCAGATCTGCATGCCCTTGTTCTCTTCATGAGAGTTTTTGGCCCTTGTTCTTCAGATCTGAGTATTCGGGGGTTTGTGCAGTTGTTTTTTTTTTTCATTTCTGGGGGTAGCTGATTTTTTGGTATATTTTGATGCCAAAAGGACCTCACTGTTGGATTCAGAAGACTGATTCCATGAATTTTGATATATAATTTGCCTATTTTCGATGACAGAGGCATCTAGGGCATGATTCTTTATTGGCACATTTTTTCGAGGCAAAAAAATTCGTACGGTTGTACCTGCAAATGCGTCAGAAAATTTTCGTCAAACAAAAAAAAGATTTTTAAATTTTTTTTTTTACCCTTTATGCCCTACAAGAGGGGGTTTTTTCTTTTAGCCGTAACTTGGTCATACAAAGGCATTTTTTGACAAATATTATATCGTCAGAAAGCTCTTTCCGAGATCTATCCAGATCTAGAGGTTTGAACTTTTGATTTATTTTTTTTATGGCATTTTTTTCTGTCAAAGCTAGAGGTTCCTTTTTTCAAAAACTTCATATCATTGAAAAGTTTGTTCTGTGTTCTTTCCATTCATATGAGTTTTCTTTCCAGATTCTTCTCTAAGTATATTTTATTCAGTTTTTTGCTTTTCAACACTCTGGTGAATATCTTGGATGTTTCAGATCCTGGGATCTCTTTCTTTCAGTAGGATGTCTCATCTTTGGCTATTATTTTTGTTTCTAGTCTTCTATCTCTTCTTATCATTGTAGCATTTTATTTATGCAAAAATACTGAGGTAAAGTGCCATCATGCATTGTATACTTGGGATCTTGCACATCTTGTGCCTTATTGTACATGCACTACATTATAAAGTGCCATGGGGGGGGTTGATGTTTGCCTTTGTTTGCCTTCTACTTTTGACACATGAGTGTTCCTTCCATGACATTAGCCTCATGATGTGTGTCAGGTGATTGTTCCTTCCATGATACTATGTACTTTCTTTGCACCTTCGATGCTCCTAGTTCTTTGTCACGCAGTTCTTGTTGGTCATTCTTTTCAGTATACTTGTCCGTCTCCCTTTTCAGCATTATGGGGAGGTTTGTTCTGTTGTTCTAATGCTTCCTTGGTTCGATTGATTAGCTCTTCAGGCTTTGGTGTTTTATGCCATCTGTATCTTCGAGTTCAGTTGGTTGCCTTTGTTTACCATCTGATTCGAGTAGTGTCATTTGAGGGAACTCATGTAGATTATAGTCTTCTCTACCTGGTCATGTTCTATTTCAATGGAGGTTCTTCATATCAACAGTTACTCTTCGACAGTGTTTGCAACTATTTCATGCTTCAGTGGTTTTCTTCATTCTTTTTTTTTGTTCCTATCTTCTGGAACACTCTTGTTTGGAGGATTCTTAGTCCTTCACTTGAGCTTTCATCTCTTCTTGTAGAGGAGTTTTGTTCCCATAGGGTTTTCTCCTTTTTTTCTCCACTTTATAGAGATTTTATTGTACTTGCGTACCTCATCAGGCTTAGTTGTTGGGACCCATTGTTGCTTTCCTGCATTTTTTACATGCTTTTTTAGTCCTTAGTTTTTTTTTAGCTACTCCCTAAGTTCATCTTAAGGAGGGGTGTTGGAGTTATCTTTTATTAGCTAATAATTTTTTATTTAATTATTAGTCTATTATACTCCATGCTTAAGCTAAACTTAGGAATCTTATAATTCTTTAGGGTTTTCACCTTTAGGGTTTCGAGTATCCTCTTATAAGGATTCTCTCTTTGTATTTTCATTAACAACTATAATTATTGAATTGCATTCTGGTTGCACAATCAATATGACTCCTCTTTTCTGGATCTTTGAATTTTGGCCTCCATAGCTTTTTTGCTTCTCTCCTTCTGTGACAGGTTTGCATGCAAGTGATCTTTGGGAGCTATAGAGTTGATTTTTCCTCAACTCCAATACTTTCAACATTAGTTGCACATTAAAATTCCTCCCCCTTCTCTTCTTTCAGTATCTTAGTTTCAGATGTGCAAGTTTGTCCAATTTCAGTTCATATATATGCTTCATTGTTCATCTCCTAGTCTAGTGGATCATTCAAACCCTATTTTTTCTCATCACATACAACAAGAGGAATATAAACCCTAAGAGATAATCCTTGGCTCTCTCTTTCTCACAAGAAGTAGCCAAAGTGAGCTATCTCCCTAGGATCTTTCGTATTCCCACTGTGTTGGCTAAAGTGGGATTAGGTCCTAGTCACTCGGTTTCGCTTTTTCCCCTCCATAACTTCTATGCTACTTCAAAGATGATAAATACACAAACACCTTCTTTGTAATTAAGCCATCAATGAGTCACTTTCCTAAGCCAACTAAACCTTGAAAATGACTCAATGTTTATGTTGTATTCCTTCTCTAGCCACACATTGGAAGGGAAAGATGGATGGTCACATTGGAATAGGAGTAGTTACATATTTTCAACTATCCAACTACCCATTCATCCCCATCACCACCCAAAAAATCATTCTCTCAAAGCCTAATGTCCATCAACATAGATTATAAATGTCTCTCAAAGCCCAATGTCCATCAACATAGATTTAAAAAATGGCAATAGTCACAACCTCTAGTAGTTGAATAATTCACTAGCCCACACAACTATTCACTTCTTTAAAATGACCCCATGCAAGTATACAAAACAATGTAGACACCTAGAAATGACCTTCCCTAATTAAATAAATGTTTAATATTTATTTAATTATTTTATCATTAAATATTTTTAATTAATTAATTAATTTGTTATCTTCTTAACTCTCTAATCCTAGTCCTCCAACTTGTTCACATGGATCATAATCAAAATTTGTAGTCATGTGATAAGTGTTTTTCTCCTCTTCATTCACTTTTTCTTTTCTCAAAAGTTTACGTTCATTGAACCAAAAAGTCAACTCACCTCTTCATCTCAGTACTTCATTCAAATTAATGTCTTAAGCTTATTCACTTTGTTCCACTTCTTAATCTCATCCCTCCATCTCATTTGCACCTCTTAATCCTATTCATTCTCCTTTAACCACTTGATCATGGTCGTTAATCTTTTAACCACTTAATATATGCCCTTGATTCTCTTGGATATTTCTATTAAAGAGGTTTTTTCTTCCCATTTTCCATATCTATAACTAGTGTCTACATCCATTATCCTGAAATTTACTTAAAGTTTTCATCATTGCTTTCATCATCATATTGCCAGTTTGTTTGCATCATCAATCAACCAAACTCCATTCTTTATGCCATCTTGTGCTAGTGCTTAATGTTGAGAGAAAATACATCTTATTTAGAAGGTCTTAAAGGATAAAAGGATAATGGAGACAAGCTTATTTTACATTACATGATTAAGAGCTCCATTGGTATTGTTAAATGATTTTGTAGATTCTAGGCTTGTGATTGAGCTAATTAGGAGTTTACAATAGGGTTACAATTTAACATTCACATTTTGGAATGCTCGGTGGAACCCTAGTCCTATTTTTCTAACGATTTGCTTGAGTTTTTGAGTGTTTTTGGGAGTTATAGGTTAGATCTGTGCATTTGATTTCGAGGTCTACTTTTTTGTTGGATTCTACTATGCAATTGCATTATGTTTCTATGCATTTTGTTCACCAGTCCAGCACAATTGTTGCCCAGATTTGTGCTTTTGTTTTTTGTACTTAGGATTTTAATATCTAATTTTTTATAACTAGATTTTTTTTTGTTTATGTGCAATTGTTACCCAAATCTGCACATTTTTTGCACAAACCTGTGTAATCGTTAATTATTTCTATGCATTTGTTGCATTCTGTTGCACACTAGTTTCTATTTGTCAATTTTGTAAACCTCGGTCTCTGTTTTTGCACAATTGTTGCCCAAATTTACGTAATTTCATCCTCTATTTGCACATCTTTTAGGTATATCTATGTTTTTATTTTATATTCTTGTACAATTGAAATAAAGAGTTCCTTTTTTAGATTTGGTTTTGTTTAGCTAACCTTTTGGACTAACCAAGTGGTGCAACTTGTCTTTCATGCATCCAAGGCTTGGTATTGAAACTACTAATACGTTTGTGGTTGCAAATTTCATTTGGTAGAAGAATTTTATTAAAATATTGTCTTTTATTTGTAATTATCTCACATTTAGATTTCTTAATGTTAATGTACTTTGTTTGTCATGTTTGGTGCATATTCACATTTGTGTTAACCCATATTGTTGTGTGCATGTCCACTCACCTTGTGTGTTCGTGCGAAATTGGGTGTAAGAGAAACACATGATAATCTCTTTTTCTTTTTAGTAGGAGGCCTACCTAGGGATTTCATCACCCTAGGGTTAGAACTCAACTATGTTTCCTGGATAGGAGGAGAGAAAAAGTTGTACCTCAAGGAGCGACTAGCATCATTTGAAGTTGAGCCACAAGACCCTAAGTCCATCAAGACTTGTTTGGTGAGGAGCAGGAGGAGGCTCACTAATCTCAAGCAATTTCAAATGGGCTCTTTGTTCATGGATGTCCCCCACTAACAACCTTTGTTATAGTAGCCTAGGAGCAATCTGTTGTTACTTAATGTAGTGCAAGATAACCTTGAAGATACTCCTCATGTATCTCCCTAAGTAGAGGTAGGAAATAGTTTGGGTAAAGATCTTAGGATCTCCAAGAAGATGGAAAAAGTGAGCTAATGGTACATCCTTGTGCCATTAGATCACTATGTATTGACTCTTGTAGAATCAAATGCATCCCTTTAATTTGGAATGTTTGCACTAATCTCATAGAGATATCAACCTTCGGGAAGAGGAGCCTACATCAAGTATAAACACCCACTTGAATAATTAGGTCGTGCTAATCTTATGAGTGTCTTATTTTGTTGCAAAACCAATGAATCCTTTAGGCATATTTAGGCCTTAGCCATACTCTTCAAGTCAAGTGTCAAAACAACCATTGCATTTGTCATTATTGGATCTGTCTACTTATCACATTTATTACTCAAAAAGACTTAGATTTTAGGCCAAAACATTCAAATTTTTAGGCAAATATAGCAAGATGTAGCATTCTTGCATAATTGCAATATGTTCCTACACATTTGACCTCTAATCATGCACGGTTGAGCTTTCTATTTGCGCAATTTCTTCACTAGTCTTGTGTAATAGCTTCACAATCCTACATAATTGACTTGTTTGCTTGCAACATTGAACCAATGAACTACCTTGAACAACCTATCACTTTCCACCATCAATTTGACCATTTCAACTATCACTTTCAGACCTTCAAATATTTGTTAAGCCTTGTACCAATTGAAAATTTTTGTTGAACACAAATCTGAAACTGAGAGGGGGGTGAATTGGCATAAACTAAATTCATCCATTTGTTAATACTTAAAAGATTAAAATTAGATTTACAAAAGTAAAGAAAAGAAAAAAGCATTCATCACACAAGGACACCAAATTTTTTACGTTGAAAACCCAATGGGGAAAAAACTACGATGATGATCAACTCACAATATATGAAATAATTATTACAGTGTTTGTTTTAGGCTCACCACCAAAGAAGTTCACTGCCACATAGTCTTGCGGGCTAAGGCACACTTCCCTAAGGCAAGCTACAATGACTTGCAGTCTAGATATGACATCTTTAGAATAAAATACAATAGCATTATAATAAAGAACATTTGGTGAACTCCTATAAAAGATACATTTTGGAAATGCAGATAGTGCAGTTCTCTTTGTAGCTCAAAATTAATGTCACATGGAATTCACACACTTAGTGCAGTTCTCTTTGTAGCTAAAAATTAATGTCACATGGAATTCACACACTTAGTGCAGTTCTCTTTGTAGCTCAAAATTAATGTCATATGGAATTCACACACTTCATACACATCTGATATATTTGTCTTAACTTCACACAATATGGTATTTCAACATCAACTCTCACATCTCCACAAATCTAAGTACTATATATATATATATATATATACCTCCCAAAAACATTAAGTACGTCAGCTCAGAAGGACCTAACAAGTGAAATATGTGACAAGGTACAAGTCAAACTCAAGCATAATACATCATCAACAAAATGGGTTGTGAATCAACCCAATGTCATAATTGGTCTTAAAAAGTAATAACATATCTCCAAGCATTCTCCAACATAAGTAGAATAGGTCAAGAGCCAATAGAATCAATGAGGTGCACATAATCGACTTCAACCATTACACTTGCTTATTTAAGACTGATCCCAACACTCTTTGACATCCAACACATAATGCATATCACCAGAAAAAGCATGTGATTCATAGTAACCATTATTAATTCATCTCCTGAAGTATCTGATCACTGGAATTTGATGTACACAAAGTAAATCATCGATCTATCAAATACTGTATAGATCCGATAGACTGTGTAACAACAATACACAATAATCATTCATCAAGTTACTAGCAGACCTAAAATTATTGTCATAAATCTAATACACCATCCTTACCATGCACCAAAATCTGCACACTCATATCTATCAATGCGAGAGAATGCAAAACATTCTTCCAGTTGACTTAACATTATTTCTCTGTCAAAATAGATCCGAAAGATCAAACACTTATAACTTTTTCTGTAGGTGATGCAACCAGCTGAAAACTAGATAGTATACACATAATCCATCACCAAGCCTAACTCTATATTTGCACAACAAAAGAATGCAATGTGGTAAAATACGGATAAAATCCAAACCAGTCATAAGAAAATCTCATTGTCTCAACACTTAGATATTTTTCTTCAAACTCTCGGTCATGAAACTAAACCAAAACTATTATCAAGACATCTCCTAAGCAAGAAAACTCCAACTAAAGTATCTTCATCAAGAACATAAGTTATATACCATTAGTATCCATACTTACCATGAACTCAAGATTAATATGCCAACTAATAAAACACTAGATTGTCTTCTGCATCACTGATAAATTTGTCAACCGCGAATTTTCTCAAACATCTTCATCTTAAAATTCAAACATCTCCATCTTACCATCACCTAATACATCCGTATCCATAACACATTTTACATCTAATCAAATTAGTAATAATACATATTACCAAACATCAATGACAACACATATTGCCAACATTCTCTTCAACAAGTTTCGTACAACTTCATATTTTAGACTTGAGAACTATAACAAACATTTTTTGATCAGGGTTTCTAGGTCACAAAGTCTTGAGGTCCCACTTTTCAGTTTATTCTTCTATTCAACTATCTGAGGTATTTTGTCTATCATTTTAGTGCATTTGTTCAGTCTTCTAATGTATTTGTTGCATGCTATGACGCATTTGTTGCTTGTTCTTGCACATTTTGATAAGCCTATAAATTGTTATGTTTATATAATTATTTATAGCACTTCACCATGTGTTTATTATGCTATTCTAATATATTTAGAAATATTACCTTGATCATATGAAGCATTAGCTATGATTAATGATGTTTGATATGCATTTGTATGTCTGGATATTTAATGCTAGTTTGTGATAATATATTATGATCAATGTTTATTATTAAATGTAAATAATTTTAGAAGTAATTAACATGTTGTTTGTGAGATATTTGAGTCATTCATGAACATGTAAATAAGAAGAAACACGTTGGTAATTGATAGATACAAATTGTTGTTGGAAAGTGCAAAAAAGTTTTAAAATCCAATCTCAGTAAAACAGACATATCTCGCTCATTTCTTAACGAACTTAAGATCGTAAAAATAATTTGGAAAGATATTAAGGAGGCCCAATTTTTTTTTGAGATAATTCACAATAATAAAGGAGCACCATTCACCAGAAGTTGATTGATTCAAAACTCACAGGATTGGAGGTAACAGTTAAGGAATGTCTTCCAGTTTGGTTTTGACTCTTCTACCTCTTTTTTATCCCATGAATTTGAATTTATTAAAGTCAAGGAACAATAGAGAAACCTCTGGAAACAAAATATCATGATGCATAAATTATTATGCAATATATATACAAGTTTTTTAGTTGTAATAGTTCATGATATTGTAAGAGTTTGATTGGGATTGTGACACCATCAACTCTTGTTAGTTAGGTTTTAATTACCAAATTTTTGAGGAATAAGTCATTGCCTTATTGTTTTGGAATAATTGACATTTGTTGTACAAGTTGATTAGATTATGTAATTAATCAAAGTTAAAGATTCCATCTATAAATGTCAGATCTTGTTTGAGTTAAGAAGAAGAGTAACCATTTACTGCTAGATTTTGTTAGTAGTGTCTTTGTTCAATTAGCAAATCTAATATCAGTCCATGCAATCTCTTTGATTTGTAATAAGAAGATGATTTCGGCAATGAATCTTGTATATTAAAGATTGAATACTAAAAACTAAGATTGAAGCCACTCAAGCAAGGGCCACTTGTATTGTGAATCTTTAGTGGTTTAGATGTGAAATATTTTAGATTGTTGCTCATTATGCTTTACTACTAGTAGTGAGTTGTTTAGAGTAGGTTATATTTCAGCATAGTTAATTTTTTTAGTTGTAGAATAGTTATCCTGCAACCACTCCTGTGTCAATTGACTAGTCAACCTACAACCACTTGTATGTAGTTAAATTTATTTTTATCATTGTTATTTTTTCAATTTATTTTATTGCTTGTAGTTTATTTCCTATACAAAACTAAGAGAACAAGTTAGAAGGCTTCCCTAGTGCACATATAGTGTCGACATCATCCAAGAAGGAACATCCCTAGTTCATAATTAAATGAACCTCTCTATGACAATATCTTACTCCATGTGGGATTAGTTACCTATTCAAGCGTGTGCATCGATTTGTCTAAACCAACTTATTGTACTTATTGAAAATTAGTCACATTTGTCATTATTGTTGCACATTTTCCTCTAAATTCTATGCATTTTCATCTTTTTGCCACACATTTGACCTCTTTATCTACCTATTGCCTTTTCGTCATGTGTAGTTGTTTTGTTTGTCTCCACAATTACCCTATGTTAATGCTCACTTTTTTCTAGAAAGTTCCCAATAGGTCTTGAGCATTCAAATACCACATTTTCAAACTTGCTAGGTTTTTCTACCTATCACAACATTCTTTCCACAATCTTAGTTTCATTCTCTAGTCTCCATAGAGTCATTGGCTTGCCTTCTTCTAACTTATCACATCACATTTCCTTCTCTCTAATCAATCCAAAACTTTACAAATCGATCTTGTCACCAAACTAAAATGGTCCTTAGTCCTTTTGATCTTATATCTCTTTTGACATCACTAGTTGGTCTTTATTGCTAGGGATCTAGCACCTTGATTATGAGACCATTCTAGTCCTTTTGAGTAGGGATATCTTGACTTAGATCTCATCATCTCCTTGTTATTTCAATTCCTCTCTTGATAATCAACTTGTGTCTATCTATCATAGTCTAAGTTAGCCTTGTCATCATCTATCTTTATCCTAATATCATAGAGGAACTTTTGAACTCCTTTCATTGCCAAGTATTTATCCAAATTCCCTACCATCTTACCAATCCTAGAGTCATCACTTTGTCCATCACTTTCCACCTTCTTCCACATTGCCTAGGTTGAAACTTTTGTTTGGTCCAAACTAGATCTCAAAAACAAATATAAATGGAACAACAACAAGACTTTCAAGACCTTGACCATATTTCCAATGAGAGACCTCTTGGAACTAATGTTCCCATAAATTATGATGCACCCTCCCCAAAAGACATGAGATGTCCAACAAAACCCAGGTGCCAATAAACTTGTTAAGGCAGTGTTGAGTTCAATTCCAAATTGTTACTTTTTGACACTTGTCTAACAAGGTACCAAGCTTGCCTCCAATTTTGATGTGTCAAAAGTTAGAGAGACTAAAAATACAAGTGATGCTACTTATAGTGGACATGGATTTGGATATATTCCCATACCTAAGTCACATCATCCCTTTTGCAAACCACTACTATGAAACCTATTTATGACCAACATCAACAACAACAAAATACTACCTTCCAACAAACCAATCAAGGACCTCAAGGACAAACCCAACAAAAATGTCCATGTCCTACCAATACTAATAATGTGGGAGGTCAAACCAATTATGAATAATACAATGTTGGTCAAAATTTTGATCAAAATTTCAATCAAACCAACATAACCAAACCCATAATTACCAAAACCACCAACAACAATATTTGAACTACATTCCTCCTCCACCACCACCAGGTTTTCAACAACAAAACATGGGAATGAATCAAGGGAATTCTTTACAACCACTGCATTCTTTGACCTAACAAATTCAAGCCCTCTAACGATAAATTGTCAATATTCAATCGAGGGTTCCAAACAATAAATACACACTTGATGACATATGTCTCTATCCCTTTGATAGAGACAAATCAACATCACCTTTTCCTCCCAAATTTGAGGTCTCCAAATTTGACAAATACAAGGGAAGGTGTGATCTTAAGGACCATATGAGAAAATATTACATGGCTTGCCTAGAGGCAATTCACAAAAAAATGGATTTCCACCATGGTGGTTTGGTTTGAGGTTTGTTTGAATAATTTTAGGTAACATGATGTTGTTTTATTGTACCAATCTTCTTCCAAAAAATTCAATTGGTTATCCTAAAGGTGCTTTCATTTTGAAACTTCCATAATTTTGCCAAGGGGTTATTGTTTGGAGGAATGCATTTATTATTTTATAGTATATAAATGTTTTGAACACACCTTAGGACTAAGAGGAAGGGGGGTTGACGAATCAGTCTAGACCTTAAAACATTTAAACTTAAACTTTATATCCCAAAATAATGTCGAATTATCTTTAACCTTATCAGTGGAAATGAAAATTAGAGCAATAAAACACAATGCACAAGAGAACACCAATTTATTGTGGAAAACCCAAATAGGGAAAAACCACAATGAGAGTCAACTAACGATATATGAAATGATTAAAAATCTATTTTAGACTAACTTCCAAAGAAGCACACAACCACCTAGAAGACTTGTAGGCTAAGATTCACTATCCCAGGACAAGATACACAAGGACTTGAAGGTTGAAGCTCACTGCTCTAGGGAAAGATACAAATACTTGTTGACTAAAGATCATTTCTCTAGGGAAAGATAGAATATCACAACATTTGAATCAACAAGATAAAATCTTCTCCAACTATGAAGTTTCACTTGAACCATTGTCACAAGTAACACCTCCAACAACAATCACCACCGCACATTCACTTTCTTTATGTCACAAAACTATGCAAATGATATGATCGGGAAAGCACACTCACACATATCCTAATTTACACATTCACATCACATCACCACACCTTACACCTCTAAATTGATCTTCTATATGTACCATCCTCTTCATTGCAAACATCAATTAGGTCAACCAAAACAAAGGATAAGGATAGGTCCTATTAAGCCAACCACCAAACATATTTGTGTTGAATATAGTCCAATTCGGGAGATAGAGAGGACCTAAAATATCATATTACACTTCTCTAAGTAGCTTCAAGTAATATACATGCTAGCACACATAATACGAGGATGGGGACAAGGTAATGTGTAGAAAAATAATATAGCACATAATTAGTTGACCCAAAAACATAGCATCTAAATGAATAGCATAATGCAAATCCCAAGATGCCAAGAGTAGAACCCAATTTCAACACAACACACTCTCCAAAGTTGGCTATACCATTAAGATCATAACACAAGTTAGAAAATAAAGCTTTGTCTTCCAAATCACACAAATTACCCAAACAAACAACATCAGACACAATGTAGTACCAACTTGGTCATCTAACACCATGTGGAGCACACAAGGACATTCTTAGAACATCCAACATCATTCCCAAATACTTATTTCTCACTATCACATCTATACATGCTAGCACATCACAAACAAATATAGATCACTATATTGCCAAAATGCCAGGAAACACAATCCTAAACATAACATCAATAAAAAAAAATGTAGAACATCTCAACACTTGAAATTGGAATTAAGACAATGCACAAACATTACAAGAATGTCCTCTAAGTCACAACACCTAAAACATCAGTGTAGAGAAATGTTGAAATTTTTTAGACCAATCAAATCCTCTTCTAACAGACACCCAAACTATTAGCAAACAACAATCACTAGTCACTTCTACTACAACACTAAGAACCTGAAAAGATAGCATTTCAATGCCCATGGAGCATAAACATCATGTCCAAACCCACAAGACCAAATTATCAAATGTGGAGGGTTGTAGAGGAGTGCAAATCATTCTTTCAGCTAGACTTTAAATACTCTTTCCTACATATTGCATCTCCTCATACTACAAACATTTCAAAAACAATATTAACTTGAACAAGAGTGCCAGAGCCAAGCAAAACACATCCTAACCATGATCATCATGCGACCAATCCACAACTTATTACCATTAACACATCATATTGAATGTAGACATTGGACACAAAAAAGGTGGACATCCATACCCCAAAGCAATTGTAATCAATAATGACTATCTCCTCATATTTTACCAAAACATATTTGGCAACCCAATAGAAACTGCAGGTTGACAAAAAATGACAAGACTATCAATAATTCCCCTTGATAATACAATGACCCAACAACATTAATGACAACACAACAATTACCCATACCAAAACACATCATCAAGGACAACACATATTGTCAGACATTAGGTTGACATCAATGACAACACATATTGCCAATAATATCCCCCTTTGGCATTGATGGAAACACTATATATACATTACAAATATCTACATAAACTCCCCCTATCAGTAGTAACTCTTCTCCTAAGTAGGTATCACTCCCCCTTTGACATCAAGTACAAAGGGCACACAGATACTCCTCATCATCATTCTGACACTAACAATAGATAATTTTCCCCTTAACTAATATCTCTCCCCCTTTAATTTTGTGTCCAAATCATTCTTTTGTTACAACAACAACGAATCAGCCACTTGCTCCTCCTAAGAGCAATACTTAGCATCAATCCAGGACTAAGGATGTATCTTGAGATTCTTCCCCTAGATAGATGCACTATTATATGCATCTTAGTTGGAAGAAGGAGGTGGAAAAATCCTAGCTTATGTCTCAGGTACTCAAAGGTATCCTTTGGGAGTGCCTTAGTGAATGTGTCTACAATCTGATCCTTAGTGTGCGTGTATTCTAATTTGACTTTCTTCTCTACAACCTTTTCCCTTAAGAAGTGATGTCGAATATAGATATGTCTAATTCTTGAATGCATCACAAGATTCTTTGAAATATTTATTGTACTAGTATTATCACATATCAATAAGAATGGGTTCATCATAAATCACCTTGAAATCTTTCAAAGTTTGTTTCATCCACATCATCTAAGTGCAATAGGATGCTACATCAATGTATTCTACTTTTTCAATGGATAAGGAGATTGAATCTTGCTTCTTATTGAACCAAGAGACCAATCTGTCTCACAAGAAAAATGTACTACCACTAGTACGTGTATCATCAATACAACCAACCCAATTAGCATTTATGTAAGCCATAAGAGAGAAATTATAATTGTCCTTTTTGTACCACAGACTATAATCTGTAGTCCTTTTCAACTACATGAATATCTTGTTGACCACTACATCATGAGATTTCTTAGGATGTGCTTGATATCTAGCAACCATGTACATACCACATGCATAGTATTAGGTTGAGAAGCAGTCAAGTAAAACAAACCACTAATTATAGATCTATATTAAGTTTGATCAACCTTAGGAGATCCATCATACTTACTCAAGTGACAACCAATAGTCATGGGTGTAATTGGTTTAGCATTCTCCATTCCAAACTTCTTTAACATCTTCTTAACATACTTTTCTTGAGAGATAAAGATACCATTATCTAACTGAGCAACTTGAAGGCCAAGAAATAATAATATCTCACCAAACATTAGCATCTCAAATTCCTTATGCTTTTCTTTTGTAAATATTTTACATGCATTCTCTTCTCCTCCAAAAATGATATCATAAACATATACAACTACTATCATCAAAATTCCATCCTTAATTTTGAAATAAAGATTGATATCAGTTTATCATTTTTGAAGCATTGTTGCAGTAAATACTTCTTGAACCTAGTATATCGAGCCCTGGGTGCTTGCTTGAGTCCATATAGTACATTTTTCAATCTGCATACCATGTCCAGATTTTTTGCCAACTAAAATCCATTAGGTTGTTCTATTTAAACTCCTTCTAGATCTCCATTCAAAAAATTTGACATGACATCTTCTGATATACCTTGAAGTCTTTGTGAGAAGAAAAAGTTAAGAACATTCTAATTACCTCTAGTCTAGCCACCAAAGCAAAAGTCTCCTCAAAATCAATATGGTCTACTTCAGAATATTCCCTACACACCAATCTGGCCTTGCTCCTTGTCACTTTTCTTTCTTCATTTAATTTGTTCTAGAACACCCACTCGGTTCCAATAACATTCTTATCAACAGGTCTGGGAACAAGTTCCCATGTTTGATTCTTCTCAATCTGATCAAGTTCTTCTTCCATAGTTTTCATCCATCCTTCCTCCTTGCATGCATAAAAAAAACAATTAGGCTCAACTTCTGATAGAAGACAAACATTTAACTGTTCACTTGCCTTAGCAATTCTCCCCCCGATTTTTACTCCATTCTTGTCGCCAATAATCTGATTTTCAGAGTGATTATTTTGAGCGTATCTTGTTGGAGTCTTGGGGATCTTTTTCAAATTATTTTTCCTTTGTTTTCTTTTCTTCTTTCTCTTCAATGCAATGAGTAGCATCAAGTCTGCAATCCTCAAGTACAGGTGTAATCTGATCCCAATATTCATCTACTCTGACATTCACACTTTCAACTATCTTCCTAATTATTTTGTTGAAACATTTGTAGGCCTTGCTTCTCATTGAGCAACCAAGAAATATTCCTTCATCGTCTCTTGAATCAAACTTTCCAAGATCATATTCATCTCTTCTGATATAACATTTTTTTCTATGTATTTTGAAATACTTGATTGTAGTAGGTCTTTGAATGATTAACTCTCATCTTCACTCTATTAAGAATATACACTATAGTATGCACAACTTCCTTCCAATAAACATCCAATAGATTAGCATTTTCAACATAATTCTAGCCATCTTTTATCTTTTGAACAATCCTTTTTTTTTTTTCAACAATCTCATTATGTTGTGATGTCCTAGGAGCATACAAATGTCTCCTAATACCATGCTCTTCGCAAAATCTTTCAAACTCATTTGATGTAAATTCACCTCCTCTATCAGAACTCAAGCATTTGATCTTAGCATCCATTTCATTTTCAACCATAGATTTAAAAACCTTAAATCTATCTAAAGCTTTGATTTCTCTTTTAAAAAGGTAACCCATGTCACTCTAGAATAATCATCAACAATCATTATCAATGGATCATGCATTCGGCTCCTCTTTTGCATGTAGAGAAAATCACACAATTAATGATCTTTCATTATTTTCATCAAACTGTTGGATATTGGTTTCCTCATCATCATCAACTTTCACAACCATAAACATGGATTCGTCACTAGAATCATCATAGTCCCATCTTCAGATGAATGGCTACTCTGTTTGGAGTAAAAACTTCTCTTTGACTTATCTCCATTATCTCTGTCATGTACCCTTTTGTTTCTATCATCTCTTCCTTATTGTGTTCTTCTTTATAAGGACATCTAGCTGAAAAATGACCAATCCTTCTACAATTGAAATATTTTGGAGGTAGGTAACTTACCTTTGTATTTACTAGTGCCCTTCTATAGTCTTCTCACAAAGTTTTCTTCTACTTCATCTAGATTAGCATCATCTTCATCCTTCTTACTTTCTTTGAATGTAGTTTCCCTCTTAAGTTTATCTGATTCCATATTTCTCATCTCAAATACAAAGAGGGCTCCATAGATTTGATCCATAGAATAAGTATTCAAACCTCTACTTTCTTCAATGGTAGACACCTTAGGAAAAAAATATTTAGGAAGAGTCCTAAGTACCTTCCTCACAACTTCATCTTCTTTCATTTCTCCACCAACACCTTTGATTCCAAAAATTACCCCTGTTACCTAATGCATGTAGCTATCAATACTTTCTATTTATGTTGAATTGTGAATCATTATTTATAAATTTTAACTAAGCCAACCACAAACTCTAGATCTACAAACTAATTCAACACAACATCAATAGAGAACTACAACGCATGTAAATAACAATGAAATAACAAAGATTATACCACTCACACACAAAGGAGGCTTGTCTCCATTGTTCTCTTGTCCTTCATGTTCTTGTATTTTGTATGGTTGCTCTCAGATTTGTGTTGCACTTGCACAAGAGCTCATGAAAGAATGGATGGGGTTGTGATGATGCAAAGTTATGAATTCAAAGATAAAAGCTAGAATAATTTTTAATAGAATGTAAGCATGCTCCAAATGCTTGATTGCTTGATATGATGAAATGAGAGGGAGAGACTCCTTTTATAGAGATCCTTTAAGAAATGGATGGTTGAGATTAAGAGGCAAAAAGGATAAATGCAGGGTTACAATCACATAGGTAAATGGGACCGATAGGATAAAAGGGTAGGTAAAGATGAAGGGAGGAGATTAAGAGGTGGAAAGATAAAAGATAAGAATGAATAAGATTAAGAGGTTAATTATAATGGAGGGCTAAGATTAAGGAGTAGGTATTTAGAAAAATGTGTCGTCGTGTGGATGAGAAGAAAAAACTAAATGAATTAACTAAATAAATAAATAATATTCATTTAATTAGGGGAAGAAAGGCCACACAGTTTTTTATTTATTTATTTTTGATTGGTAATGGGCACTTTTTAAGGTGTCGAACACTATTGTTGTTCAAATATGCGAGCACACTAGCCAAACGAAAGTACCAAGCTTGCGAGCCAAGTGGCCCAACAAGGATTTGAACATTGATGGTGGTTTCACCAAGCAAATGTTTTAACCGTTGTACTACATGGGTCACCCTAAAAAGCCACACAAATTAAAGAAATAAAAACATTTATTTAATTTCGGAAAGATGGGTGGGACCATTAAATAAATAATAAATATTTATTTAATTTAGAAAGAAGGGGGTAATGAATTGATTAAATAAATAAAAATATTCATTTAATTAATAGAGGAAGAGGCCATATAAATTGAATAAATAAAAATATTTATCTAATTTGGGAAAGAGGGATGGGATTAAATAAATAATAAATATTTATTTAATTTAGAGAGAAGATGCTTAGTGAATTAAATAAATAGATAAAAATATTTATTTAATTAATATTGGAAGAGGCTAATGAATTAATTAAATTAATTAAAATATTTCTTTGCTTAAAAGAGGACATTAGAATAAAAGAATTAAATAAGTAATAATTATTTACTTAATTAAAGGATAATTTTAAGTGTTTACACTTTTATCTTCTGACATTCTTAAGCTTTCAAATCTACTTTTGAGATTATGCAACTTGACTTTCTTTATCTTCTCGTCTCTTTTATAAATATTGCTAAGTTTCTTTTGGACACCCTCGGTAGATTTGCAGTCCATCACCCTCAAGATTTCATTATTAGATAGTCTACATATAATCGCATTCCTTTCTTTTTCATTGTTCACATGTACCCTGATCTCATTCGGAGTAGTAAGTGGAGTAGAGGGAGTAGTATAACCATCTACAATAGAGTTCCAAATCCTAAAATCTATAAAGTTCAAATGTAATTCCATCCTCATCTTCCAGAAAGAGTACTTTGAGCCATCAAACTTGGGAATCTTGTAAGATCCATCTTGTGCCATCCCATATTTGCCTCAAGAGGTTAAGATTCTTCTAGAGGAACTTGGCTCTAACATCGACTGTTGAACACACCTTACGACTAAGAGGGGGGTGAATCAGTCCAGGACTTAAAACACTTAAACTTAAACTTTATGTCCCAAAAAAATCTCAACCCAACTTTAACCTCATAAATGACAATGAAAAGTGGAGCAATGAAACACAATGCAAAGAGGACACCATATTTATGTGAAAAACCCAAATAGGGAAAAACCATGGTGAGAGTCAACTCACAATATATGAAATGATTACAAATCCAATTTAGGCTCGCTACGAAGAAAACACACTACCACCTAGAAGACTTGTAGGCTGAGATGCACTATCCCAAGGCAAGATACACAAGGACTAGCAAGTTGAAGCTCACTACTCTAGGGCAAGATATAAATACTTGTTAACTAAATATCAATTCTCTAGAACAAGATACAATATCACAACATGTCAACAAGATAAAGTCTTCTCCAAATATGAAGCTGCACTTGAACCACTTTCACAAGTAGCCAACTCCAAAAACAATCACCAATGTACTTTCATTGTCTTCACATCACAAAAATTTGCAAATGATATGATCATGAAAACCCACTCACACATATTTTAATTTACACATTCACATCACAACGCCACACCTTACACCTCCAAATTTATCTTCTATATATACCATCTTCTTCGTTGAAAATATCAATTAGGTTAGCCAAAACAAAGGATAAGTATAGGCCATATTAAGTTGGCCACCAAACATAATTCTAGTGAATGCAATCCGATCTTGGAGATAAAGATGACCTAAAACCTCATATTACACTTCTCTAAGTAGCTTCAAATAATATACACACTAGCACACATCATCCAATGGTGGAAACAAGGTAACATGTAGAAAAATAATGTAGCATATAACTAGTCGGTCCAAAAACATAGCATCTAAATGAATAACATAATGTGGACCCCAAGTACAACATAACATACTCTCCAAATTTGACATATATCATTAAGATCATAGCACAACCTGGAAAGTTCTGTCTACCAAATCACACCAATTACCTAGACATACAACATCAAGCACAATGTAGTACCAACCTAATCATCCAACACCATGCAAAGCACACAAGGACATTCCTAGAACATCCAACATTATTCCAAAATAATTATTTCTTGCTATCACATCTATACATGCTGGTGTAACACAAATAGATACAAATCACTATATTGACAAAATGCCAAGAAAAACAATCTTGAATACAACATCAATAAATATTTTTGCAGAACACCTCAACACCTGAAACTAGAACTGAGACAACGTACAAACATTACAAGCATGTCCTCCAAGTCGTAGCACCTAAAAAATCAATGCAAAAAAATACAAAGAATTTTCCAAATCAATCAAATCCTGTTCTAATAGATAGCCATCTACTGTTAGCGAACAACAAACACTAGCACTTCAACTACAACACCAGGAACCTAAAAAGATAGTAGTACAATGTCCGCAGAGTATGAAGATCATGTCCAAATATATAAGACCAAATTCTCAAATGCAAAGGAATGTGAATCATCCTTCTAGCCATACTTTAAATACTTTTTCCTGCATATCACATCTCCTCATACTGCAAAAATTCCAAAAACAATATTAACTTGAACAAGACTGCCAAAGCCAAATAAAACACATCCTAACCACCATCATCATGCTACCAATCCACAACTTATTACCATTAACACATCGTACTAAATGTAGAAATCATACACCAAGGAAGGTGGACATCCACACCCGAAAGCAACTGCAATCAATAATGACTATCTCCTCATATTTTACCAAAACATATTTAGCAACCCAATACAAACTACAGGTTGACAACAAATAACAACACTGCCAACATTTTCCCCTTGATAGTACAACAATACAGAAACATCAATGACAATACAACAACTGCCCATCATTAAAAACACATCATCAAGGACAACATATATTGTCAGACATTAGTTTGACATCAATGACACCACATATTGTCAACTAAGTGTTTATGGAAATGGTTGATAAAGAAAAACGATTTGATAATATGAGTTGTTGTTGTGAGGTTGTTATGTTGTTTTGAGGTGGGATTATGTTTTGATGTTGAGGAATGGTGTTTTGATCTTAGGTGAAAATATTTTGGGGTTGCGAGATATAGTTGCAATGTGGAGGAATGTATGTAATGATTTATGGTACATAGGTGTTTTAAGGTATGGTAGATACATAGCGGTTTGGGGGATGTATGAGGTATGTGAATATTGGGAGTTGATACATGAATATGTGGAAGTTGGATGAACTTGAGGCAAATATAAGTTGGATTGGTATGGTTGATAGGTTGGTTGTGATGGTATGGTTTTATAAGAGAATGAGGGTTGGTATGATAGTGATGTTGGTTGAATTGGATGTGTATATTGTTGAATGGGGTTTAATATATATGCATTAACTTTCATACCCATTTTACTAAACCAAATCATTATGTTTTCTTGTGGGTTTTGGACTAGGATTAGGTATTTCATGTGGAAAAAAAATTGGTCGTTATGAAACCTAGTTTTGATTTTTTGCGTAGATGTTTGGAGTGTTTAAGGGATGGTGGATGGATGTGTTCTATTTTTAGGTTCAGTTTTTTGAAGTTTGTAAGTGTAGACACAACAAGATGTGAAATCTCATAGTTCTTTGGTATTAAATATAGGTGCAATAGGATTTAAGAATAACACAAATTTTGGTGACAAAAGTGTAAGATTATGTGATGATAGTGCAAAATTAAGTGACAAAAGCACATACGATTAATAAATAGTGATGCCCTCCTAAATGGCACAAGGTTAGCAAATGATAAACAACACCAAAGACACAAAACCGTTAGTGTTAGTCAATCAAAAACTAATCTAAAAAGGCATACCAAGAGAGACACTAAAAACATGCTAATGTATCTAACAAACGAAACAAATATTATGAGGCATCTCCAACTGCCTCTTAGCATGGCCTTAGCTCCTTCTCCCTTGTTCCTCTCCTCTCCAAGTTCCAAAATAGTGTAGCTCTCAGCAGCTTTTTGCACTATGGATGCTTATGGAGGATTGAGGTTGTAGTATTGAGCTCTAAATGTGAAATAAAAAGCTAATGCTATGCTATTGATGCTAAACTGATATATTTTAACCAAAATAACAAGATTTTAGATGATTATGCTAAAATGCTCTCTTAAAATGCCTATAGCTTAAATGCATGCAAGTTTTCAGGATCTAGATTATGAAGAAATGGGCTCTATTTATAGGAAAAATGGAGCAATGGATGGTTGAGATTGAGCAATCTCAACAAGGGTCAAGATTGAATGATTTGAGATCCATGTTTGCAATTTGCACCAATGAAATGGTGACAAGTGTCAACATAAGACTGGTTGAGAAAAGGGGTTGGAGACATTAAATGCCTGAGAAGACCTCATGGTTATCTAGAGGGTAAGAGTCAAGCCTAAGTTAGGATTACCCACTAGATTAAGAGTTAATCCAAGGATAAACCTTTGTGCAAATGATTAAGAGATAATCATGGTCAAAGCATTAAAGGCCTGATGAGACCTTTGGGTTGGGTAAAGGTTGAGTCAAAACAAATGTTTTAACCATGTAGGTGGGTTTGAGTTAACCATTAATGGTTTTTGGAGACTTTGGGGGATTAAGTGGTTGAAGGTTGGAAGCCTTCAATGGTTATCAAAGACTTTGAGGAATTAAGTGGTTGAAGGTTGAAAGCCTTTAATGGTTATCAAAGACTTTGAGGTTTTGAGAAGTGACTTCCCTTTGCTTAGGGACGTGACAAAGTTTAGAAGATGGGTTAGGCTAATTAGAAATAGGTTTTAGAATGCAAGTGGGAGATGTAGGAAAATGCAAGTGGGGGGCGATTTATGATTTAAATAAATGTGTTATTTAATTTATTTAAAAGAGGAAAGAGGATTAAATTGAATAAATAAGATTTATTCATTTAATTGGGTGTGAATTTGGTTGAATGAATTAATTAAAATAAATTGAATAATTTATTTAATTAATAGGAGAATGTTTGAAGATGAATTAATTAAATATTAATTTAATTAACTGATGGCTTAATGGATTTTTAATCAAATAAATAGCAAATATTTATTTAATTAAAATGGACATTTTTATGTGACTACATTTGCCCCTCTTTGAGACGGTGCGGTTTATCGCGTCGTTTCAAAGAAAGAAAAATAGGTGTGAAGAAATGCCCCATAAAATGTAAATTTAATGGGTGGTATGCCCCCTCGAGAGATGGGCCGAATTTTTTTTTTTTTTTTGAAAAATCGGACGATCTCTCGAAAAAGAATGAAAAGTGGAGGGGAGGTAGAATAGAAGAAATTAGAACTAATGATGAAAGAATGGGAGAAATTGGAGTGAATATGAAGAAACAACAAGCCAGCGAGTACCCTGAGGTCATGCAAGAGATACATAGCAGATGTAGTGTGGGGTTTGGATTGATGCGATACAATTGATCAAAATTGGTTGGACAATCTGGTGCAATCGATTTAATTGCCCCGGTCAAGTCAAAGCGTGACAGTTGATGTCAGTTGGTCGCTTGGACATGATAAAGTCTGAGTAAGTGAATCAAAGTGACCTGATGTGACTTAGACAATTGATATAATTGCCCGATGAAGTCAAGGTATATGAAGCAAAATACTCGTTGAGACGTAGACAATTGATGTAATTGTCCGTTGGATTGTGTTTGAGTGGTTGATCAATTGATAGTATGTGCGTGTGATTGATGGTTGTGGGGAATCATGGCAACCCTGTTGAGACTAGGTCATTATGATAAATGCCTGTTGTAGTCTAGGTTTACCATAATCGATTACCTGTTGAGACCCGAAGATACTTGATTAGAGTATCTGTTGATAGTCTAGGTGTGTGGGAGTCGATGTATCTATGGAGATAGAGTAACTGGCTTAATTTTGTGGATGAGTGAGGATGGGAAGTGATGAAGGGATTAGGATGATGTTGATGATCAAGATAGGGAGGGTGAGGGGGGATTTGATGTTAGATAGAAGATATGGAGGACTAGGACCGAGTCCTATGGAAGAAGATGAGTAAAATAGAGTGTGCATTATTATGACTATGTATGCATGATATGCAGCTATTATGAATGTATGGATGGGTGGAATGCAACGAAATGCAATATATACATATGAGATGGAATGACGATCCATGGTGCTTTATTTTTCATCATTGAGCTTTAAAATGTTGTAAGAAAATACAAGCAACTTGACATAAAGATTCAAGATGACCAGAGTATTTCTTACATGGATTTTATATAGCAAGTTAATACAAGCAACTTGATATAATGGATCAAGTTGACCTGAGTATTGCTTGCGGAACAGACAAGGATTATCTCCTTTCATGCATGACTTGGATCGTCCTCCTTGATCTTAGGCTGATCATATCCTGAGACAAGTGCATACCGTAATAAGAGATAAAACCTTTATCCAGTTTGGATGAGGTAGGAGGAACCAAAGAAAGAGAATTGTACCTGCAAACAAACAATATATACATAAAGAATAAAGAATATGGATCCTTGGTAATGGTTCATGCTCATATGGTCGAGGTATACGCTGTAGTCAGCAAACCGTAGTGATCTATGACTGTATTTTTGCCTATGATCACATAGCTTAGTGAACTTCCCACGTAGACACCATTAGTACATGCCCCAAAACTTCATCGGAATTAATGCACAAATGATACAAAACAATGCTGAAAGATCCCGATACAGATAAACGAATGATTGTACTCACAAATCAACCAAGTATTGGATAGCTTAACATAATTTTCTTGTCAAAGAAAACGTCACTTTTTGTCTTTGTTTTGGTAAGGAAGGATGCATCCTTGTTGAAGACAGTGTTGAGTGTTGATGTTGATTGCGTGGTTGATTGATAAGTGGTCATTTTGTGAGTATTATGTCAATGTTTGTTTTGGTTTCTGCACGGATGAGTATGTACAAGGTGTTGCCATGTTTTTGTGTGATTTTTCAATGGTTTATCGATGTTTTGGATTTTGAATTGTTTTGAATGTTTTTGGTATTTTCGTGAGTCATTTTGGAATGTCTTTGGTATTTTGATGATTGCTTGAATGAAGAACTTAATGAATCATAAAACAATGTAGAATCCACTTCCCTCAATAGGTTAAGGGCATTGCCCCCATTTTTAGACATGACTATGAAAAAGTGGGATTCTAGACGCATGAAGTATTATCATAATTGCAGAGGAATAACAAGCCATGGTTTTGGATGGATGGATGTATGTATGAAGTAGATGTGATCGTAGCAAGTCTGAAAGACAATGGAGCCATAGCCTTTATGAGTGGTGCCTGTTTGCCAAGTTTTCACCATCATACTTACCCAAGGTGCCACCGGAGTGTTTGTTCACCGTTTGGATGCATGATTTTTCTTTACTGTTTTTGAATGTTTTTGTATTTCTTCAGGATATTTTTCTGAATTTTTTTTGGTATTTTCTGGTATGCAGGGGAGCCTGATGCTCTATACAGCTTAGGTATAAAACCGTTTTAGGTGCATGCTGTTGATTGGATCTGCGAGCGGTTCTCCTTCTGATGTAGCCAACTGATATGCCCCGGACCCGAACACAGCAGTGACAACATATGGACCCAGCCAGTTTGATTCAAACTTTCCCTGATGTTCTCTATTTGGTTTGTTGCGAGGATTCTCTCGTAGAACAAGATCACCTACCTCAAATGTACGAGATCTAACTCGGTGATTGTAGCTTCTACTCATGCGCTGCTGATAGGCTTTGAGGTGATTGTATGCAGCTTGTCGTTTCTCATCAAGTAACCCTAAGTCCTGAAGACGGGATACTCTGTAGGCTTCGTCATCTATTAGTTTATGCAAGGAAACCCATAATGATGGTATCTCGACCTCAATAGGCAAGATAGCTTCTGTACCATAGACCAATGAATAAGGAGTTGCACCTATAGGGGTTCAAATGCTAGTTCGATATGCCCATAGCGCTAGATTTAGTTGAACATGCCAATCACGGCCAGCCTCATTGACTGTCTTCTTTAGGATCCTCAATATGTTTTTATTGGATGCTTCAGCTTGACCATTGCCTTGTGGGTAATAGGGAGTGGAAAAGCGGTGTTGGATGTGAAATTTATCACAAAGTTCACGGACATCCTGATTTTTGAAAGGAAGACCGTTATCTATGACGATGGACATGGGTACACCATACTGACAGATGATGTAGTTGAGGATGAATGAGGCGATCTGCTTGCCGGTGACTTGGGTAAGTGGAACAGCTTCGATCCACTTTGTGAAATATTTGGTGGCGGTAATAATGAATTTATGGCCACTGGATGAAGATGGATGAATCTTACCCACAAGGTCAAGACCCCATTGACAAAAAGGCCATGGTGTCATGATTGGTTGCAGTTCCTGGGCTGGTGCATGTATCAGGTCGCCATGAACTTGACATTTCTTGCATTTTCGGACAAAGTAGTAGGAATCCTTTTCCATAGATGGCCAATAATATCCAGCTCGCAGGAGTTTCTTGGCTAGTGATGGACCACTTGAATGAGTCCCACAAATTCCTTCATGTACCTCTTCCAAAGCCTTTGTTATCTCATCTTGTTCCAGACATCGAAGGAGAGTACCATCAAGACCGCGTCAGTATAAGGTTTCGGCAATAATGGTATATCGAGCAGTTTGGCGAATGAAGGTTTTACGTTGGTTATTCGATTGGTTGGGAGGAAGGGTATGATCGCGGAGATAGGTGTAGAACTCACCATACCATGGGGATTCGGAACTGACAAGGTGACATATCATCTCGGTTTCAGGGATATCATAAGCGGGGATCCAAAGTTGTTCTACCAAGAACTCGTCGTGTTGAATTTTGTGGAAGATCTAGGAGAGATGCGATGGTAGCCATAGCGTCAGCAGCTCGATTCTGATCTCTTGGTATCTGCTCAAAAGTGATAGTAGTAAATGATGTCTTTAGAGTGTCCACCATTTTCTTATATGGCATGAGTTTATCATTCTTGGTCTGATATTCATCAGTTGCTTGTCGAATGACCAGTTGGGAGTCGCCATATACTTGTAGTTCTTGTAATTTCCATTGTACGGCTAACCTGAGTCCTATGATCAAGGCCTCATACTCGGCTATGTTGTTTGTGAATGGAAATGTGAGCCTGTAAGACTTTGGGATGCTATCACCTTGAGGTGTGATAAACAGAATGCCTGCCCCCGAGCCGTGTCTAGTGTATGACCCATCAAAATATAGTTTCCATGGTTGTGCTGTTGTGATCATGAATATCTCTTCATCTAGAAAATTGGAAATGAGAGGATGATCGCCCATGAGTGGTGCATCGGCCAACTGATCTGCAATAACCTGCCCTTTGATAGCCTTACGGTCCACATACTCGATGTCAAATTCACTTAGAATCATCACCCATTTGGCCAAGCGGCCTGTCAATGCTACTTTGCTAAGTAAATACTTAAGTGGATCAATCTTTGCAATGAGCTGTACCTTGTGTGTCAACAGATAGTGCCTTAGTTTAGTGGCTGCTAAGATTACTGCTAGGCAAGCTCGCTCAATAGGTGTATAATTGAGTTCATAGCCCACCAGTGTGTGAGAGATGTAGTAAATAGCACACTCTTTTCCTTCTGCATTATGCTGTGCCAGTAGTACACCCAATGTTGTACTTGTTGCTGAGATATAGAGTAACAATGGTCTACTTGGATCTGGTGGCATCAACAATGGTGGATTCATGAGATAGTCTTTAAGCGTCTGAAATGCTTGTTGGCATCGGGAATCCCACTGAAAACGGATGTTCTTGTGTAGCAGGTGTGTGAAGGGGTGACACTTATCAGCCAATTGTGCAATGAATCTTCAGATGGATTGAAGTCACCCTTGTAATGTCCTTAGTTGATTGATATTCTTTGGTGGTGGCATGTCCATGATTGCTTTTACCTTTGTTGGGTCGACCTCAATACCTTTACTTGAGACAATGTATCCTAGAAGTTTCCCGGAGGTTACTCCAAAGACACATTTATTTGGGTTGAGTCGAACACGGTATTGTTCTAGTCTATCAAAGATTTTATCTAAGACGTGGAGATGCCCTTCTCTGGTGAGTGATTTTGCTAGTAAGTCATCAACATAATCTTCCATCATAGTATGCATCATTTCATGGAAGATGGTGGTCATCGCTCTTTGATAGGTTGCTCCTGCATTCTTGAGACTGAAAGGCATTACATTCCAGCAATATGTGCCCCATGGATAGGTGAAGGTTGTCTTATGTTGATCTTCTGGTGCGATCTTTATTTGATTGTATCCCGAAAAGCCATCCATGAGTGAAAGCATGGCATGCCCTGCTGTCAGATCCACTATGATGTCGATATTTGGTAGGGGGAAGTCATCCTTAGGACATGCTTTATTCAGATATCTGAAGTCAGTACAAATGCGGATGCCCCCTTTTGGTTTGCCAACATGCACAATGTTGGAGATCCATTCTGCATAATCAATTGGCCTAATGAAACCAACATCTAGGAGTTTCTTGAGTTCTGTTTTGACTAGCACTGCAATCTGAGGATGCATCTTACGAAGCTTCTGCTTGACAAGTTTGGCTCCTTCTGCGACTGTGAGGTGATGCATGACTAAATCAGGATCAAGCCCAGGCATGTCTGCATATGACCATGCAAAGTTGATCTGACGCTGTTGAAAGAACTCTATAAATTTAGGTTGTTCCTCTGGAGTGAGAAGAGATGCCAGATGTATGAGATGAGGATTTTCAGGAGTCCCCACATTGTATTCTTTGGTTTCCTCGATGAGAATCGCTGATTGTTCCTGTTGTGTACTATCAGGGAGAATGTCAAACCCTTCATCCTCAAGCGCCTCAGAGAGGTTTTCACCATTGGATACGCTCTTTCTTTTTACTTTTGTTGGATCAAACAGTGCCACAGTGTGGTTTTCACTGGAAGATCCATGTTTTATTGTTATATTTTTGCAGCTGAAAGGTTTGGCATCCGCCCCGAAGTATGCTACGCTATTAAGTTCGATGGCGAATCCAGCTTTGTGATCCCCGCTTGGTAGGTTATCCCTTAATTCCAAAAAGTCAATGATGGCCTCATCGTTTTGGAAGAAGTCAAGGCATAGGGAATTTGGTTGGTTCCATTCGATGAGTTCAGGATGGATAATGGGCATTACTTCATCGATTAGGTTAAGTTCGTTAGAGGTATCAGTGAGGGTTAAGACGTTATGGTGAAGGTCGTTGATGGTACTCTCCCTGTCAGAATCAGGCGTAGGATGAGACGTAGGGTCTGTGGAAGATGTTTCCAGTTCAGGAACCCAAGTGGTCTTTATCTGTGCTTCTCCGTAAACAGGGATGTCTTTGTGTGGTGGAGGTAGTGATGCATCTTCCTCATCTGAAGTGTTAAGCTATACGGAATCAAATTCCCACTCATGTGAGTCAGTCTCTAAGTCACTTTCCATCATCCGATTACTATACCATACTGGGATGTCTTTGGAGTTAAATACTGCAGGTGTGATTGGTTGATGTACCTTTGTAGTGATTGGTGCTACAGGAAGGTCGATGGGGATTAAGGAATCCAATGCGGGGAGTATCGATAGTGTTGACTCAGTTGCTTCTGCTGGAACTACTGGTGCCATAGATGCTGTTGCGGGTTCTGATACAACTGCTGCTGCTAATGGTGTTCCTGATGGGATTATTGGTTCGTTTGGTGGGATGAGTGACATTGGTGATGGTTGTGTTGGGATTCTGAGCCTCGATGGGGCAGTTGTGATGGTGCTTGATGATGCTTTGATAATGAAAGGTGTCCTTTTTGTAGTAGGCTGAAATAATGGTTTGCTGGGTTTTCCTTTGAATTTGAGTTTAGGAAAGATCTCTTTTTCAAAGCCTAGGCCTGTATTACCTTTGGGCTTGAATTCTGGTAGTAGAGGTTCATGTCGTCCTTGTTTGCAATATCCCAAAGCACTTTGACCATCATACCCCATTCTTTGCATAATGAGGAGACCTTTGCCATACTGTTCCGTAGGAAGTGTAACTCGCGGTATACCAGTGGTGACGGGATCTTTATAGATCCATTCCTCCAGGTCCTCATCTTGTGTGTCTTCCTCTTGACTCTTTCCAAGAATGAAAGGCGTCAAAGCACATGTTGGTATGTTTAGTGGTTGTTGGAGTACCTACTGTGGCTACCATGCGTTCTAGGAGAAGTGGGAATTTGTCCTGCACAAAAGAGTTGACTCAAGTTGTATTCCCCAGGACCTTCCTCTGCTACTTTCATCTTAAGCTTTTCTTGCTTTGGTATAGTGGTGTTCGAACTGGAAAGAGAGGCAGGATTTATATATGATGTGGAAGAAATGGCTTCTCTATTATTAGGAACGGTAATCTCTGGTTGATGGCTGATATTATGGCAATATGCAAAGGGATTTGCATCACCCAGGATTGTGATCTCTACACCATTATGTGGGAATTTGATACATTGATGGTAGGTAGATGGAACGGCTTGCATGGCATGTATCCAGGGTCTGCCTAACAATAGATTGTAGGGCAGAGGGAGGTCCAGAACCTGACAAATGATGTGCTTTACCACGGGGCCCACTCGGATTGGTAGTACCACAGCTCCTTTGGATGAACGCTCTGCATCGTCATAGGCTTTGATTGTGATCTTCTGACGAGGATCCACTGATTCTACCGCATATCCCAATGTTTTGACCAACTGTAGTGTACATATATTTAGGCCTGCTCCATTATCGATCAAGACTCGCTTGATCCTATGTTGGTTAATAAATCCTTCGATGTGGAGTGAAGCATTATGAGGTTGTTGGAAGGAAGAGTTGTCACTTTCGAAAAAAGTGAGACAAGGTGATGACTTTAGACTTCCAACCATGGCTTGAAATTGGTCCGTATTCAGATTTGCAGGGACTGACGCCTCTTGGAGTGCTTGATCCAAGACAGCTTTATGAGAGGGCGATAGGCGCAAAAGCTCTAAAATGGATATAAGCGCAGGGGTTTTGTCTAATTGTTCCACAAGATTGTACTACTTTGGGATGGAGGTGGTGCCTTGTGGAGCTGCCTTTATGGTAACTTTGCCGCGACGCGTAACAACATTGCAATTTGAGTTGGGATTTTTGAAGGTTATGGTTGCAACTTGTTCACTGGCATCATACAGATGATTTACAGTGTAATTATACGCAGCCTGTGTATAATCAGTGGTATCAGTGCCTCGCCTGGAAGTGGAAGGACCCCTTTGATCTTGTGATGGAAGTGGATTTTTGAACATTAGATGATCATTATTGGTTGTTTTTAGGTCATGTCCTTCAATTTCAATTTCTCCTCGATCAATAAGATCCTGAATGAGATCTTTCAATCGGTGACAATTACTTGTCTTGTGCCCTCTTCCTTGATGGAATTCACAGTGTTCAGTATCTCTCCACCATGCCGGTTTGACCTGAGGCTCATAGTTTGATAGTTTAGGTAGAGTGACCAAATTTTGAGAAATGAGTTGTCGCAATACTATTTCAATGGGTTCCCCTAAGGGAGTGTATGTGCATTTTTGTTTTTGCTGACGAGGTCTTGGTTCATCATGAGATGTGATGCGACCTTGATTGGAAGGAATGCTTGTGTTATTCTGAGGTGGAGGATTTTGTCCTGCAAACCGCACCACAGGTTGTGTGTTTTGGATAGTTCGGGCATCGACAACCCCATCGTTGACGATATTCTTGTTTTTATTCCAAAAGTTTGGTTTATCGCTATTGAAGCGCGGGCGAGGACCATCTTTTGGTTCATTAAATATTTTGATGAGTCCTTTCTTGATGAGTGCCCATTCACATTTTAAACCCTTGGTGATCATATCATTAAAAGAGTCTGTGTCTTTGACATCCAGGTGAAATGCCATTTCTTTGTTTAAGTTGGAAATGAATATTTCCACTAGTTCTCGTTCAGGTAACTGAAGAGAACGTCTGCTAGACATTTGACGCCATCATTGCAGGAAGACTGAGAATTGTTCACCTGGTTTTTGTTTGGTGTTGCACATATCAGCCATGGTGATGTCGCGTTCAATGTTATGAGAGTAATGAGCTAGGAACTTCTGGATGAGTTCCTCAAATGTCCTAATGCCACCTGGTAGTCGGGAAAACCATGATGTGGTTGTTCCTCCCAAGCTTTGGGGAAAAAGGCGCATTAGGTAGGTGTCTTCATATGCCACTTCGAGACAAGCGGAATGAAATTCTCGGACATGATCGCGGGGATCCCCCTTTCCTCTATATTTTTTGAATTTGGGTGTTTCGAATCCTCTTGGAAAGGGTGGCATGTAAAGATTCCTATCAAAAGGATAGGGACAGATGTCATTGAGTGAGAATTGGTTAGTCTTGACACCACTATGAAGTTGTTGGGCGAGATTCTCGACTTGTTGCCGCAACATCTCCATTTCATTTGGAGGAGGAGGTGGTGGGTTACCTCGAGGAATGTTTTATCTGATGGGATCTCTACCTCTTTCCTCTTCATGGCGACTTTGTCTTTCGGATTCTTGTCTTAATTGGGCAAGATCAAAGCCTGAGGGGAGTTTGGCTCCTTCTTGAGCGAGTTTTAAGAAGTGAGCATCCGCATTGCTCCTGAGTATTTCGTCAAATAATCTGTTAAAGAGAGGGTTATGCTGAGCCCGTTCTATTGTTGCAGGAGTAGGAGTACTTGGGTTTTTGTCATTCGCATTTCCTCCAATTGCCTCTTGGAATTCATTGAGATTTTCCTCTTCTTCTTCTTCTATTTCTATTTCTCGTTGCCGTGACTGTGATCGGGTTTGAGCCATTTTGTTTATGAGTCTTTGTTGAAATTGCATGAAAATGATGATGAGTTTTTGATGAAATGAGAGATTTTGATGATTGGTGAATTGTGTTGTATGTGGATCTCCTAACACTTTTAAGGTAGATGTAACCGAAATTCCTTCTTTGAATTGCTTGCTCGTTTGATAAGATTTGATGTGATAAGGTGTAGAGAAATCTGAGATGTGTTACAGATTGGACTACCTAGCAATGAGAGGATTCACTCATGAACTAGTTTTAACCTGTGTAGATGTGTTTCTTAGGATGAGCTTATCCTAGATGTAGAAACAATCTAAAAAGTGATGTGATGTGTTTGATTTCAAGCAATATCAAAAAGAGAACTTGGAAAAATAACCTCTTAATGTTTTGAGAGTTGGGACGGATTGATGATGAAATGATGTATGAGTGAGATGATGGATGAAAATGTTTTCAATTTTAATAAAAAATTTGTGTTACAAATGGGACAAACTCTACCTCTTCCCTTTCAGGTGTTGGAGGTATTTCTCGAGCTGTGTTGTAGGTGATGCAGACGTTTGGGAAGAAGTTGGGATTGATCTTTCCTCGGTTTTTGTGATAACTCAGAGCTCTATATTGCATAAAAGCTCTGCGGTTCAATGATTCTGAATCAAATTCGTTTGTTTTGTCTTGAAGGTAGAGACGCATACGATGTAGAAAGACTCTATGTGAGACAAAGATTTGTCTATTAATATAGAATAATTTCCTCCTTTTGATCAAAGCCTTTGAGCTCAATGGTCTTCTTTTCAAGTTGATATTCTGATGACGCTTCTTCTTTCGCAAGATGTGAAGAATGGTCATAAAAGGTTTGATTTTTTGTTGTTTGGACTTTGTTTTTGATGTTTTTGGTTGTACTTAAAGATGTTGGATGAATACTTTGTTTTTGGGATTGATTTTCTGATTTTTCTTTGACAAGAAAAACAAAGCAAGCACACAAACACAAGATTGTAGCCTCAAAGGCACAAATGAGTATGGGTCTAGATTAACCCAATCCTTGGACTTGTATATGACCCTTCTTTTAGATGTATTTTAAGGTGTATTTCCAAAGCCTGAAGTCGGCTCAATTTGCACTAGGTCTTTAAAACGAACACACTTCAAACACTTTTTATCCCTAAGGTCAAATGGCCAGTTGTGATAAATTTAGCCCACATCTTGATATTTCTTCGACTTTGGTACTACATACCTTATGAATCCCGCCTTGGCAGGTAAGGATGTGATATACTAAGTCTTGCACGAGCATAACAAATAGATGATCCCTATGATGGGGGAGTCACCACTTTTATCAAGCCACAAGTGACTTTTTAAAAAGCTATGTTTCTACTCAAGGAAATATGTATGGTGAGTATCTTGGGAGCAAAACCATCTATGCTCTTGCACTAAATTATATCGCAAATATTCTCAATCAATAGAACGGGTGGGCTACTACTTAAAGGTGTTTAGTCATGTTCGATGTTTTTGGACATAAGTTCATTCTGCAGTGACTCACTTAAGAGCCTTGTAACTGGTGGTGGGGCCCATTTGTCCTTTCGGCCAGTTACACTGTAGGAACAACTATACCCAAGGCTACAGCTTTCGCTCTCACCTGATTTCTATAGCGGCTCGAAGGATTTACCGCGCGAGGT
This sequence comes from Cryptomeria japonica, assembly GCF_030272615.1. NCBI lineage: Eukaryota > Viridiplantae > Streptophyta > Pinopsida > Cupressales > Cupressaceae > Cryptomeria > Cryptomeria japonica. The sequence goes on along the minus strand of NC_081406.1, from coordinate 671,204,053 downwards.
CATTCCCAAGAGTGATGTGTTTCTTGGCAGGCCTCTCTTAAAAAGATAAAATTTTGAGTGTTACTAACACTTTTCTCTTGCACCTAGGACCACGAAAGCCAAGGGAGAGGATAGTGTGTGTTAGAGGTAGGACCACTCGACTGACTTTTGTGCACAAGCATGCCAAACACGTAAAACACTTGTTCTTTTTAATCCAGCATTTCAAAATGTGGTCTAACTATTTGGAGATGTTGCTCCAACAACCATGGTGTTCGTTTTAACTTCAAAGGCAATGTGTTGTGTAATCTAGAATTCGAAAATCCTGGTCAACTTAATGAAAAACACGTTTTTGCTTGAAGTAAAATTTGTTTGTAAAAATAAAAAACAAGTGGTTTGTTCTTTTTACTTGCCCAAAAATTGAAGTGTGGATTGTGAGTTTTAGCTTGATGCAAGAAAAGAAACTTTTGTGTGTTGATTTTAAGCACCAAAATAAAGATGAATCCTAACTAAAAAGCAATACAATTTTGTGTTTTTTTCAATTTTTTAAGCACCAAAAGACAAGTTTGCAATTTTTATGGTGAGTTTTTAACCTGCACAAACAAAAACATGTTAGTAAAATCGATGTTCAAGGGGGGCTTCCACAAGCCTAAGAATTTCCATTTTTGTGGTTACAAGGCGATTTGGACGACACTCTGTTGCAATAGCGCTAGTCTGCGTTTAAACAGAAGCGCTATTTCACACAGAAGCGCTGAAATAACAAAACTGACAGAGTGTCAAAAGCGCTAAAAGATCTTCAATAGCGCCAGAAGGATGACCAAAGCGCTAAAATAGTGTCAAAAGCGCTTAAACTTTTACAATAGCGCTATTGTAAGAGCAATAGCGCTAAAAGAAAAAGTGTCAATAGCGCCAGAACGTGTTCAATAGCGCTAAAGCGCAACCTGTGTGACACTTTCAACAATCAAACATGTTAGTTACAAAAAAATGAGATGTTTTTGGTGGTTCGATTCACGTCGGGTTCACCAAATGATGCCCTCCTAAATGGCACAAGGTTAGCAAATGATAAACAACACCAAAGACACAAAACCGTTAGTGTTAGTCAATCAAAAACTAATCTAAAAAGGCATACCAAGAGAGACACTAAAAGCATGCTAATGTATCTAACAAACGAAACAAATATTATGAGGCATCTCCAACTGCCTCTTAGCATGGCCTTAGCTCCTTCTCCCTTGTTCCTCTCCTCTCCAAGTTCCAAAATAGTGTAGCTCTCAACAGCTTTTTGCACTATGGATGCTTATGGAGGATTGAGGTTGTAGTATTGAGCTCTAAATGTGAAATAAAAAGCTAATGCTATGCTATTGATGCTAAACTGATATATTTTAACCAAAATAACAAGATTTTAGATGATTATGCTAAAATGCTCTCTTAAAATGCCTATAGCTTAAATGCATGCAAGTTTTCAGGATCTAGATTATGAAGAAATGGGCTCTATTTATAGGAAAAATGGAGCAATGGATGGTTGAGATTGAGCAATCTCAACAAGGGTCAAGATTGAATGATTTGAGATCCATGTTTGCAATTTGCACCAATGAAATGGTGACAAGTGTCAACATAAGACTGGTTGAGAAAAGGGGTTGGAGACATTAAATGCCTGAGAAGACCTCATGGTTATCTAGAGGGTAAGAGTCAAGCCTAAGTTAGGATTACCCACTAGATTAAGAGTTAATCCAAGGATAAACCTTTGTGCAAATGATTAAGAGATAATCATGGTCAAAGCATTAAAAGCCTGATGAGACCTTTGGGTTGGGTAAAGGTTGAGTCAAAACAAATGTTTTAACCATGTAGGAGGGTTTGAGTTAACCATTAATGGTTTTTGGAGACTTTGGGGGATTAAGTGGTTGAAGGTTGGAAGCCTTCAATGGTTATCAAAGACTTTGAGGAATTAAGTGGTTGAAGGTTGAAAGCCTTTAATGGTTATCAAAGACTTTGAGGTTTTGAGAAGTGACTTCCCTTTGCTTAGGGACGTGACAAAGTTTAGAAGATGGGTTAGGCTAATTAGAAGCGATTAGAAGAGTCTAGAAGGGATTAGAAATAGGTTCTAGAATGCAAGTGGGAGATGTAGGAAAATGCAAGTGGGGGGGGATTTATGATTTAAATAAATGTGTTATTTAATTTATTTAAAAGAGGAAAGAGGATTAAATTGAATAAATAAGATTTATTCATTTAATTGGGTATGAATTTGGTTGAATGAATTAATTAAAATAAATTGAATAATTTATTTAATTAATAGGAGAATGTTTGAAGATGAATTAATTAAATATTAATTTAATTAACTGATGGCTTAATGGATTTTTAATCAAATAAATAGCAAATATTTATTTAATTAGAATGGACATTTTTATGTGACTACAAATAGCATAGGAACATGTATAAAAAACATGTAGATTTGTGACATAAGAATACGTTTAAATGACATGTGCACAAAAAATAGATGCCAAATGTAGAGGTCTAAGGCTCAATAGTGTAGTTTTAAACAACAACTGTGCAATCACAGATAGCAAACACATAGGTTCAAGTCACAGAGTAAAATATTTTTAGACAAATGCATGGTTTTATAACAATAACATAGATTCAAGGAACACAAGTGTATTTTTGTAGGATAATAGCACATATTTTAGTGACAATCGCACAACATAATGTTTCAATTGCAGGTTTTTAGTGAACAACTGCACAATATTATGAGTTTTTGGAAAAATGATAGTTTTGACTAGTTATATGGAACGAATATAGAAAAAAGTAATAAGATACAATGATGATTGATATTTTCAAGGTAATAAGGCTAAATTGTGTCACTCATATTGCACAAGACAGACATACCAACCTATATTACTAAAGTAGGATTTTTTCTGATAGTATAGGACCAAGTGATAAAATATTGTAGGGTTATGCATACGCACTCCGCTCTCAAGAGTCATTAGTGGTACAAAGGCTGACTTTTCCCCTTACTTCGAAGGTTTGAAAACTTTAGCCCAAATAATTTCCACCTTACTCGGGATGATACATGTTGGGTAACTTCAAGCATGATATTTTACCTTGCACCACACTATGGAAATGACTGAAGTTCTTAAAGGCTTTTAAAAATTATCAAAGAAAATTCATGAACACTCACCCATCTACTGAGCATGAGACCTAAGTGCAAACAAAGGTCCCTTCTGTTGGCAATATAGCATTATAACAGACAATGAAGGATTGTTGACATTTCAATAAGGATATTGAGAAGGTTGTTGATGATTATGGATATAACTTATTAAGGATGTTTACTGTCTTGATATTATTATTTTGTCATTGATGTCAAGAAATTGATTTTCTAATTCAGTATGATGTTGCCATATCTTGAGAAGTATGATTTGAAGAATATAAAGATGTCGGTAAAAGACAGGAAAAATTATCATGAATAAGAGGATGAATAAGGTATTCAATGGGCAACTATTACCGAGTCAGACAATGATGAGATCATGATGTTTAGATTGTTTTAACATCAAAATATGTTGTAAATTGTAAGGTTAATACTATACTATGTTACCAAGCAAAGAACCTAGTCGGTAAACCCTAAGGTTATCGCTATCGGTTAATGAAGGCAGAATGTCTACCGAGTGAATTTTAGTATTTATCGAGTTGTAACCAAGTTGTATTCGAGTTGTAACCAAGCTATAACAGAATGCATTAAATGGTTACATGTGTTATTTAATGAAGGAAGCTGATGAGCTGGAACAGATTAAATGATTGGTATGCCGTAAATAAAGTTTGTTAATGAATCTATAGCAAAGAAAAGTCAGCATGAAGATCTACAACGCAGATTGAACCGCAATACCCTAGCACAAGTTCCAAGAAATATATGCAAGTTCCTAGGTGGGGTAAAACATTTTCAGATCGAAAGATGCATTGAACTTGGACAAGATTGAAGATCTGATGGCTATGATTGATCATGGGAAATGTGATCAAGGAGATTAAGCGGTTAGCTAATTGTTTATAAATAGGGAACTGTTGATAAACAATGCATGTGGGCAAATGTATGCAGAGGGATGCTACATAGTGATTACCGAGCACAGAAGCTTGAAGACCTATTTGAATAACAGAGTATAGAAGCCCAGCAGATGGACAAGATTAGTTCTATGTCTAGATTGTATTGAACAAATAAGAATCTGCTTTAGCATTTTAGATGTGAAGTTGCAGATAGATATTTATTACTATTATTTTGTGAAAGTGACAGAAAATCTCTTAACCGAGTGGACTTAACAGTCTTATTTGTAAAACCCTCTAGCAAGGTGACGTTCTGATTGAGTGTTTGAAATCCTTTAACAAGGTCACTTCTAACAAGGTGAAGATCCTAACAAATCTGAGGGAAATCCCTTAACCGGGTCACATCTAGCAATGTGTTTGTAATCTTTAACAGGATTTGCTTTTAACCGAGCATACTCTAGAAGAGTATATTTCTTAGTGGGTCCAAAATCCCACAGTGGTTTTTCCCTATTTGGGTTTCCACGTTAAATCTAGTGTTATGAGGTTTATGATGTTTATATGCTTTTGAGTTTGCATGTTTAACAGTTTTGGTTATATTACTGAAGTATATGTTACCGAGGTTGAATCTGATGTTTTTATAGAAGATTAAGTTTGTATGATTCACCCCCCGCCCCTCTCATCTTGTTGGCTATTGGATCTGTACTTACATTTAGTATCAGAACTATCAATTGGTATCAGAGCTTTGGACTCTAGAAGAAAAGTTTAAAGGCACTTGAGTTAAAGATCCAAAGATGTATAAGAGGGATGCATCAAAGCTGAACAAGTCAAGTTTCTCTAAATGGCAGAAAAGGATGAAGCTGCATCTATCAGGAGTTGGAGAATATGTTGTATACACTAAGCACCTATCCATTGACTATGGAAGAGATAAAGGCAAAGCAAGAACATATCCAAGCAATGATTGAAATAACATCTGCATTGACCGATTCTGAGTTTAATGATCTAGAAGGTTGCAATGATGCAAAGGCAATGTGGGATAAGCTCATATCAGTATATGGAGGAGATGAACATGTTCAAAGAGAAAAAGTAGATAGTCTAAGAGGACAACTTGAATCTATGAGGATGAATGAAGGTGAGAACATAACTCAGTACAGTACAAGACTAAAGGAGATTGTCAATCAAATCAAAGGAGCAGGTGGAACTATTGAAGAAAAGGATATAACAAGTAAGTTGTTAAGAACCCTTCTACCGGCTTATGCAATCCGAGTCTCTGCAATAAATGAATTGAGGTTTGTACCTAATATGCCAGTTTCTTTAGATGCTACTATTGGCAAGCTACATGCATTTGAGTTAAGTAACTTTGATAACAGTGGATCTTCGGTAAATAAAGTTGAATATGCAATTAGTTCTTTTCATCTTGATGAATCTAATGATTTCAATGAAAGAAAATATAAGTACTCTGAAGGAGATCACAATGGAGCAAGTGAAAGATTTCGTAAGAACATGGAAGAAATACACAAATTGTATGAGGAAATCAGAAAGCAAGAAGAGTTTGAAGCACTATTAGCCAAAAAGTTACCGAGAGGCAAAGGTAAGTACAAAGGAAAACTACCTTTGAAATGTTTCAATTGTGATAAAATAGGACATATGGCTTCTAACTGTCCTGACAAATATTCTACTGAAAAGAGAGATTACCGAGATGACAGACAAAAAGATAATCATTACAGAGGACACCGAGACTTCAGAAGAAGAGATAGAAAGACATGCTTAATAGCCGATGAGGAATCCAATGATGATAAATCAGATGAAACTGATACAGAGGAAGTAGTTTATGTGGCTATCAAAGATGGATCAGATGAAGAAAGGTATGAAGAAAAATCCCTAATATCTCACATAAACACTAATGATTCTTGGATCATAGATAGTGGATGCTCACATCATATGACAGGAGATAAACACAAGTTTGTTATATTAGAAGATTATGATGGAGGCTATGTTAGATTTGGTAATGATGCACCATGTTCGGTGAAAGGTAAAGGATCTATAACACTTCTTGACAATGCAAGATGCAATGATGTTTATTGGGTTGAAGGTTTGAAATACAATTTGTTGAGTGTAGCACAGCTAAACAACACAGGTGACCGAATAGAATTTCAGAAAGGAATTGTCAAAGTTCATGACAAGAATGGAAAGTTAGCTACTACCAGGACACAAACAAAAGGTAACACATTTCACCTTTTCTCAACTCGTATGCAAAGATAGATGATACCTGGTTATAGAATAAAAGGTTTTGTCATGTAAATTTTGATAATCTGATCAAAATAAGTAAGAAGCACCGAGTAAGAGGTCTACCGAGTCTTGAAAAACCTGAGAATGCTATGTGTCGAGGATGCTAGATGGGTAAGATGACAAGATCAAGCTTTACAAGTAAGTCTTACACTTCTAAGGGAATTTTAGATCTAGTGCACACTGATCTTTGTGGTCCTATGAAAGTTCAAAGTTATTATGGTGATAAATATTTCATATTATTTGTGGATGACTATTCAAGGATGATGTCAATAATGTTTTTAAAAGAAAAATCAAAAGCTTTTCAAATGTTTAAATGGTACAAGGCAAGAGTTGAAAATGAAATAGGAAGACAATTGAAATGTCTTAGATCAAATAGAGGAGGAGAGTTCACATCTGATGAATTCAACTTATTCTGCAATGATCATGGTATTAGAAGACAAGTCTCTGCACCGAGAACTCCATAGCATAATAGAATAGCTGAGAGAAGAAACAGATCTATTGTGGATTGTGCTAGAACACTGATGATTGAAAAGAAAGTGCCACAAACATTTTGGAGAGAAGCAATAAGCATAGCAGTTTACACCCTTAATCGAGTACAATTGAAGAAAGGTACTTTGAAGACACCATATGAAATCTGGTATGATAAGAAACCCAATGTAAGTTATTTTAAAATATTTGGAAGTAGATGCTATGTTCACAAAGATGATAGAAATGGCAAGTTTGATCAAAAAAGTGAAGAAGGAACATTTCTAGGTTATTCTTCTAGAAGCAAAGCATTTAAATGTCTGATCAAATTATCTAACAAAATAGTAGAAAGTGTAAATGTGAAAATTGATGAATTTGCAGAAAGAAATGATGAAGGAAATTCCAAGGAACCAGAAGACTATGATGAATTTGTCTATGTTCAACCGAGAAGTCTTACCGAGAAGACTGTTGAAGAAAATGAAGAGAATATCCAGTTACTGAGTGATGAAGAAGATCATACAGAGCCTACCGAGCCTGTATTAGCCAAGTATGTCAGAAGACATCATGCACCAAGTCAGATTATAGGAGATAAGAATGATCCAGTGATGACAAGGAACAAATTGAGACAGAACACATGTCTAATATCTGAATTTGAACCAAGAATAGTGAAAGAGGCCTTTAATAGTGAAGATTGGATAAATGCTATGACAGAAGAGATTGATCAAATCAAGAAGAATGACACATGGACACTAATCCCAAGACCGAAGGACAAAAATGTAATCAGTACAAAGTGGATTTTCAGGAACAAGCTAAATGAAAAAGGAGAGGTCATTCGAAACAAAGCAAGACTAGTTTGCAAAGGTTGTGCTCAAGAAGAAGGAATTGATTATGGTGAAACTTTTGCACCTGTTGCTAGACTTGAAGGAGTAAGAACATTGTTGGCATATGCTGCTTTCAAAAACTTCAAGGTATATCAAATGGATGTCAAATCTGCATTTCTGAATGGAATATTAGAAGAAGAAGTTTTTATTGAACAACCTGAAGGATTTGTTGAAGACAATAATAAAGATCAGGTATGTAAATTGAACAAAGCTTTATATGGTTTGAAACAAGCACTTAGAGCATGGTATGAAAGATTGCACATTACAGCAGGAATTCACTTCATATAGGACGAAATTATGTTTTAGTTCTTTACTTTTTGGCATTGTTGTCAAAGGGGGAGAAGACTAATAAAAAAGGGGGAAGAAGACTGAAGTTTGGAAAAGTTTGGAAAGAAGACTGAGAAAAGAGGAGAAGTCTAATGTATGGGGGAGAGCATTTCAGCATTTCAGAATCACAGCAATCTGAATCTTTTAAGGTCAAATCAATTGGTTTTGCCATCAATGCCAAAGGGGGAGATTGTTGGCAATATAGCATTATAACAGACAATGAAGGATTGTTGACATTTCAATAAGGATATTGAGAAGGTTGTTGATGATTATGGATATAACTGATTAAGGATGTTTACTGTCTTGATATTATTATTTTGTCATTGATGTCAAGAAATTGATTTTCTAATTCAGTATGATGTTGCCATATCTTGAGAAGTATGATTTGAAGAATATAAAGATGTCGGTAAGAGACACGGGAAAAATTATGATGAATAAGAGGATGAATAAGGTATTCAATGGGCAACTATTATCGAGTCAGACAATGATGAGATCATGATATTTAGATTGTTTTAACATCATACATATGTTATAAATTGTAAGGTTAATACTATACTATGTTACTAAGCAAAGAACCTAGTCGATAAACCCTAAGGTTATCGCTATTGGTTAATGAAGGCGGAATGTCTACCGAGTGAATTTTAGTATTTACCGAGTTGTAACCAAGTTGTAACCGAGTTGTAACCGAGCTATAACAGAATGCATTAAATGGTTACATGCGTTATTTAATGAAGGAAGCTGATGAGCTGGAACAGATTAAATGATTGGTATGTCGTAAATAAATTTTGTTAATGAATCTATGGCAAAGAAAAGTTAGCATGAAGATCTACAGTGCAGATTGAACCGCAATACGCTAGCACAAGTTCCAAGAAATATATGCAAGTTCCTAGGCGGGGTAAAACATTTTCAGATCGAAAGATGCATTGAACCTGGACAAGATTGAAGATCTGATGGCTATGATTGATCATGGGAAATGTGATCAAGGAGATTAAGCGGTTAGCTAATTGTTTATAAATAGGGAACTATTGATAAACAATGCATGTGGGCAAATGTATGCACGGGGATGCTACATAGTGATTACCGAGCACAGAAGCTTGAAGACCTGTTTGAATAACAGAGTATAGAAGCCCATCAGATGGACAAGATTAGTTCTATGTCTAGATTGTATTGAACAAATAAGAATCTGCTTTAGCATTTTAGATGTGAAGTTGCAGATAGATTTTTATTACTGTTATTTTGTGAAAGTGACAGAAAATCTCTTAACCAAGTGGACTTAACAGTCTTATTTGTAAAACCCTCTAGCAAGGTGACATTCTGATTGAGTGTTTGAAATCCTTTAACAAGGTCACTTCTAACAAGGTGAAGATCCTAATAGATCTGAGGGAAATCCCTTAACCGGGTCACATCTAGCAATGTGTTTGTAATCTTTAACAGGATTTGCTTTTAACCGAGCATACTCTAGAAGAGTATATTTCTTAGTGGGTCCAAAATCCCACAGTGGTTTTTCCCTATTTGGGTTTCCACGTTAAATCTGGTGTTATGAGGTTTATGATGTTTATATGCTTTTGAGTTTGCATGTTTAACAGTTTTGGTTATATTACTGAAGTATATGTTACCGAGGTTGAATCTGATGTTTTTTATAGAAGATTAAGTTTGTATGATTCACCCCCCCCCCTCCTCTCATCTTGTTGGCTATTGGATCTGTACTTACATCTAGTATCAGAACTATCACCTTCACCTTGTGGCCTAAATTACCAAGGGCCCCAAGGATATGCCAAACATGATGTAAGTAGATTGGGGTACAAATTTTTCTCTCCCCCCTTTGCTATAACACATCAAAAGATGTGATTGAGGTTGTCCCTAAGGTGATGAAAATCCCTAGGAAAGCCTCATAGTAAAAATAAAAAGAAGAATATTTTTTATCACCTAAGACCACACTAGGCGCAGGGGAAGAGCATATCTCTCTCTCTCACACACACACACACCAATCCCTTCTAACTAATTTACTGCCTAACTAGTGAAAAATCAAAGTCTTGGATAAATGACTTGCAACATACTTATCAATACTTTAGATTTTTTATTAATTTATCCCAATATCTGCCAACCTATCCAAATTGTATTAGTAGTTTTGGGTTTTGTTTTATCTTTTCTTACTATTAACAAGTTGCATTGTTTAACTTAGTGACCAAAATAACTTAACGAGTTAGCTAAAAACAACAAGTGATAAAAATATAATCTATTAAACCACAAAAAAGGCAGAATAAAAAACAACAAATGTGTATCTTTCAAACAAAGGCATATAAACAAAATTCAAATGCACATTAACATAAATGTAATATATACCTGAAAGAAGCATAAATTTATCAAACATAGGTGTAGAAAGATGTTCTGAATGTGTAGGAACCTTCACATTAGTAAAATAATATATTTTTTAAATTAAACCACATACTTAAATTAGCATAGAAGAGATAATCTTTTCTAGGGATTTGATTTTACACAATTAAAATAAAAATTAATTTATTCCATTACAAACATTAATACTTTATTATCTAGTTTAACTAGCTTTAAACAAAATCGATAAAATTATGTGGCTAAAAATTAAAACAACATGTATATTCTATCACTATGAAAATATTTTAAATTAATATGTATTTCTATACCAAATATTATAAAATAATATATATTAATATTAATATTTTTTACAATTCATTAATAATCTATGTTTGAAGTGTCATATATTAAACTATATATTAGATGTTATTTTAGTGTATTAATATACTAGCATACCCATATTTTTAAAAATCTATGTAAAGTATGTCAAAAGATATCAAGTTTTAAATTTTTTGACACTTGTAAATAAGAATAAATCACCATATGTATTATTAAAAACTATCAAGAATTAATTAACTATAAAAATGCTACTCTTGCCATTTTTAAAATTATGCTCCAGCATCATGCCTTACAATAAAGAAATAATTTGCAGATCTCCATTTAAAAATTTAAATTGAAGTAAAGATTGTTGATAATTCTTTTCATTGATAATAAGGAAACCTTTTCAAAAGAAAGAAAGAATATTGACACTCATGAAAACATTGAATTATTTGATTAAATATTCATTGAAATTTAAAAACTCTTCAATTCCAATTTAAATAAAGCTTGACTTTTGTTGTTCATTCACCAAAAAAATAGTATTATATTTAAAACCTAAAATCATATTTATACTCTGCTAGTCCATATATGAGAATGCATGTGAAATATGTACAAAAATAAGGAAAGATTTTGAAGGGCATGACACAACTTGTAAGTTGAAGAATAAATTTAGGAAAGAAAATGTATTAGCATCGCTTTGGCTATCACTGCTTATTTGCACACATAGTTGGCCCTAGACAATAACAAATTCAGAAGATATCATTGAGACATATTGAGAGACGATTCTTTACAATTACCTTAAAATTATCTCTAAATTCTTACATTATCATGGCTCATGAATGCAATAGACCTACGTTCCACAATCCCTCTAATATCAAAACAACCTTCATCATCTTGTAATTCTTCAAAGTTCCACAATCCCTCTCATGTCAAAACAAATTTCACCATCCTCAAATTCTTTGAAGAATTACAGTTGAAAGTATTATGCAACGTATTATACATAAAGGCTTTATGCCTTAATCGGTTCATCGGTTTTGAATTGCATTCCATCACCCCTAGAGGTCAAGAGTTAAGCACAAACTCTATAGAAAATAATAGACTCACAACTATTAACAAAATCAACTAGACAAAGACTACATCAAATCCCTCATAAGAGGAAAACATGTGAAGAGTACATAGAATCTAATAGCCATCTTCACACTTTCAAAATTGATTTGAGATACAAAATACCAACTACAATTTGCAAATATTTGTTACACTTGCATAATACCAGGTCACAATTTTCTCAATATGTTGGAGCAATCACAACTGAATTTGAAGCCATTATCCTTATCTTATCCTATGTTTTGTGTTTTGTGTTTTGTAGGTAAGAAGAAAACAACACTCTTATCTGACTTTTCATTTAAATTATAGGATTAAAAAAATTCATGTAAAAAATGTGGATGGATATAATTATTAAAACAACTATTTTATTTGTTCATTGTTCTATTAAAAAACTATTATATTATTTATTTTAATTGTCATTGGATTATAATTATATTATGATAACTAATATTGAGACTAAATTATGAAAATCATGTTTACAAATAGAAAGTCACAGTCATTAAACTCAAATCAAATTTAATATAAAATAAAAAAATCTTTTAAATGGAAACAAGCTCTCTTGCTTTCCAATTTCCACTTTATATGATGGAAATTAAAAATGAATCAAATCCAATGTGAAATTTCAAAGCCAGTTTCTTTATGCAATGGAAAATAAAAAACAAATCAAATCCAATATGAAATTAAATGTTCTAAATAGAAACATATCCATATTGTCTACTTTCTTTATTATTAGTTATTTTGTTTTTCTTATATGGAATGTGAAATTAGGAAAAAAAAAAAAAAAAGAAAGAAAGAAAGAAAGAAAGATAATCAATCCATTATGTGAGTATAATACACCTCTGGTTATATATATGTATGTATGTATACTGAGGTAATAATAGTATACTTACATCATGTTCCCGTGCTTAACTCCATTTTTTGCTTAATTTTAAGCAGTTGGAGTGTTCCCATGGAAATTTAAAATTGTTGGTAAAGGATAATTTAGAATCTTTTGCTATTTAAGTGGAGCAGCTAATATTTAGGAATTGAAAATAAGCTATGGGAAAATGGGGGGTTGGAAATAAGCAGCAACTGCATATTGCCAAAAATGTCAGGTGGCTCCATAAATTTGTTTCCCTCTTTTTTTTTAACATTTTATTTCTATTTTTTCTTGTGCACAAATTATTATTAATATTATCATCACCAATTTTAAGATTTTTCTTAAAAAATAAGCAAAAAAATAAATACTCATGGAGCCACCAGCTCCACATATATTTCCTAAAAAAGTTGAGCAGCCGCTGCTAGCAAAATTAAGCTAAGCAGCCACATGGGAACATGTTGTTATACTAATTAATATTTAAACAAGTACATAAGTTGTTATATATTACCTCATCTATTGAAGAGACAACAAATACTATTATTGCAATACTATAAAGGCAAGTAGTGGTCACTTTTTTAATTAATGCACATAAAGTTTCCATTTAAATGTTGAGTTGACAAAGGATAAGAAAGAAGTTTCCACAATGAAGAAGAGTACATTTAGGAAGAAGAATGTGTATCTAAATAAAAACTCAAGAGAAATGGATAAATTAGTTCACACTTTAATTAAATATTTAGATATTATATAATAAAATGGATAATGAAAGTGGATTTAATTAAATAATTTACAATTATTTAATTAATGTGCATGACGAGAAATGATAAATAAAAAAAAATTAAATAATTATCCATTATTTAATTAAAGATCAAATGGCAATAGATTAATTAAATAATTAAAAATTTGTTTAATTAATTTAGAATAAATAAAGGGAAATTTGAATTTTTTTTTTTGAAAAAAGGGGTAAAAATTTATTCAATCAAAGCAAAGGTACAAAGCCAAGGCCTCATGCCCACCAAGAGAAGAGCATACCAGAGCAACCAAAAGACAATACCAACAAAGTTGCTACGTATCTATGTCCTCCAACACTAACCTATCTAAGACCTCTAGATAATCAAGAGGTAGACCATCACTTCCACCAATATCCCATCCCCCAACATTCTCAGAGGCCCACTTCACCAAAGAGTCAACCACTCTATTCCACTATCTGGGAATGTGAAAAAAGGAAACAAAATCCAAAGAACTCCACATATGTAAAATTTGTCTAACCATGGTAGCTGATTGCCAACTGACATCCTCCAAACTATGTTTGTTCAGCATAGTCATTTTAGGTGTCTACATGCCTCCCACATAAAAAAAAAACTGTTCTTTTTTTACACAAATTTTTCTTGCTTTATATAGGAATCCTTCTTAAAGGTAGTATTCTTAAGTATGCTCAAACTCAACATGTTTCTAGCTACATATAGTCATATATACCTTGCAACATCTTGGATTTTAGAACATATTGGCCCATAAATATCTCTTGCATTGTGGAAGATCTATCATTGCATTAATTCCATTATTGTTTATGGATCTTATCATATTTTGTATATAAAAAAATTGATTAAAATATACTTTTCTCTTCATGCACATCTCTTTACCAAAGTATCTAATAATGAATTTTTTTTCCTCAATTTATATAAATGTTAAATTTGTCCACAAACTAATTTATATTAAACACAAATAAAAATTTAATATAATTAATTATTCTATTTTCCTCAAAATCCATCAATACAACTTACACATTCAATAAGTTAAATAAAAATGACTAAATGTTTATCTTTTATTCATTCTCTAACCACACATTACAAGGGAAAATATGGATAGTAACATTGGTATAGGAATAGTTATAAATTTTCAACTATCCAACTACCCATTCATCTACATCGCCTCCCAAACAATCGCTCAAGCCTAATGATTGTCAATACAAATTATAAGTGTTTCTTCTTGTATGAAATGCCAATTATCACAACCTCTAGTAGATGAATAATTTACTAGCTCGCATATCTATTCACTTCTTTAAAATGACCTCATGCAAGCATACAAAACATGACCAAGCAAAATCAACTAGACACCAAATAGAGAAAAAAGGATCTCTTTAAAAACTCACTACTTTAATGTGCATGCCTCCCCACCCCCAAAAAATACTTTTCTCTCATTTTGCACACAAAGTTATCATCCTTTATATAAGTCCTTCTTGAAGGTAGTACTCTTAAGTAGGCTCAACTCTTGATGCTTCTAGCTACATATAGTCATATCTATCTTAGTGTACTTTACGATACTAGAACATCTTGACCCACAAACATCTATTGCATCATGTGAGATCTATCTTCTATACAATATTATTTCCATTAGTATTTATAGATCTCGTCGTATTCTCTAAATAGAAAAAAATCATTAATTAAAATATCCTCTTCTCTTCATGCACATCTTTGTACTAAAATATCTAATAGAAAAATATCTATTTTTCAATTTATATAAAAATATCTATTTTTCAATTTATATAAATGTTAAATTTTTCCACAAACTTATTTATATTAAATCACAAATAAAAATATCATATAATTTAATATTCTATTTTTCTCAATCCCATCAATACAACTTACACATTCAATAAGTTAAATAAAATATTTTTTATCTTTATTATTTTTCAAACAGTATAATAATTTAACTCAATACATGTCATTCTAGAACTTCATCATTTCGCAAACAATATTAATTTATTTAGAAAATATAATTAATTCATAGACATATTTTAAATACAAAAGCCTATGATTCTCATTCCCATATTTGTATTTCTTATCACATCTTAACAAAAATAATAACAAATCTACTTATTAATGTTTCTATCAATTCATTACAATTATTTATTGAAATCTTCTTATTGAAAAAGATGGAAAGATATTAAACTTTCATGATATATACAAGCAAAATAAAAAAGTTTCAAGATAAACTCTAGAGAGGGGAAGCTTGGGGGGCAAAGAGGATATTATATCAAAGAGACAAAAATATGTCAATTTTGCAACAAGAGAATAATGGAGATAGAATGATACTTTGGTATGGAGTGCTCACATATAACGACATCTTGTGTCAACTATGAAAACACTTAGCAAGTAAATTAGGGCAGAGGGACCAATAGGTGATAGGGGTACCAATACATGCTATGGTAGGTGGACAAAATGGGCCCACTAGTGGTGCATTAAAAAATGACATATCGATGCTTATCCCTTAAAAAAAAAGTATCTCTAAAATTCAAAAAGTAACCAATCATGTGATGCCACATTAGTGCACAAGTAAACATGACTTAGTGTACACCTATTTGAAACCATTTTGGACATCTTCACAAAAATGCATGTTAATGTGTCATCATATTTGACCATGTGGACTTAAAAACAATTTTAAGTAGGGGAGTCAACATATCTATACAAAATTGAGAGTAATTTGAAATATCCAAATAGGTAATTGAAAAGTGTGAAGTTGAATGAATGAATGAATGCTTTTTAATAACATCCATGAGGTCAAATAGCCTATGGGACCCACGGATAGCTAGTAAAGGAAGCATGCAAAGCCCAAGCCAAAACCTGTTAAACCTCTTTTTCCTTCTCCATCTCGAATCTTATAGTGTGCAGCTTGATTAGGAAATCTACAACTCTTCACTAGGAAATCTAGAGCTCTTCACTGTCATTAGATTTCCACAATCCATTAGTCTATCTGAATAATGCTTCTGGATTTGATCAAATCCAAAAGCACTATTCAAATCTAAAGTCTTGTTATCTTTTCTTCGCCAATTAGATTCCTCAAAGTATTTACATTAAATGTACACACTTATAAAGCTCTCTTCCCTAGACTCCTTTGACCTCGTAAATAGTGTAGGACTCTTAGATCTCTTTGGACCTCCTAAATGTTATTAAATTTTTTTCATTTATTCATTATACTCTCCATTACTTAATGAAATAAATACAAATTAATTCATTTATTCATTGTACTCTCCCTTACTTTTTATATTAAATGCAATAAATTTTCCAAGTACAATAATTATTTAATAGCCGTACTTTACCCTACATTATTTAGTACCCCACTCACGCGATGCTCGTGTAAAACAGACCCGAATATTCCGTCGGTCCAGAAACATCTCACGCGATGCTCGTGTCGATTTGTCATTTACGACTAGTGTCGAAATATAAAATGAAAGATTGAATGCTCAGCAATCTTGTTTTCTAAAATTCAATGCCCATCAATTGTATGACTATTCATCTTTGACATTTGAAGACAAAAGCAACCCAAGAACGATGGCATTGATTAGCAAGATTTGGACAACTCAATTATGCAGGAATTTCATGGTTGTACACAGCAAACGACAAATGGGCACGTTGAAAGCACATTGATAGATAGACAAAAATGCCCCACTTCCTGGTATCCTCACTCAAAACTGTCTTGTTTCTTTCAATGTTTCTGTGCTTGCATTACAGGTCAAAAAACAAGCTGATGTGTATTCTGTTTTGCTCTTTTCTTCAATCAATGAAAAGATTTATAGTTCAGATCTTTTAAAAAAAGTGCAAGCCTCCTCATTTTTCTTTTCATTTGCAGGTCCACAAGCAATGTGTCCTGGAAACTTGTGTCATCATGGGCAAGCATGGGAAGATGAGCAACTTGCCATTAACAATCTGACCAAAGGACTTCAAGCTGCTGTGAAAAGCATTCAATGGACATATTCAATCTACTGGAAATACTGCCCTTACCATAGGCAAGTTTGTTCTCTCTGATCTTTCTATTCTTCTCTCTTTTTCTAGGATGTGAAAACATATCAATTTGGTGTTTCTTGATTTCTTAGACTGTTGGGTCTCATCCACGTCATTAAAATCCCTTCATTCATTCATTCATCTATTCATCCATTCATTCTTGTATTCATGCATTCATTCATCCATTCATTCTTGTATATATCTGGAGCCTCACCCTCCTAAGCTATATATATATGGCGACAGCCCCATGAATTCATTAATCTATTCATTCATGCATTTATGTCTTTTATTAGACTGCTAGGTCACATGAACTTCATTAAAATTCATTCATTCATTCATTATATCTTTTTGTTTGAGTGTTTCTTTTGGTAAGCAGGCTGCTGAAGTGGGGTGGTGGGTATTACAATGGGAGAATGAATGGCACAAAAATGGAGGATGGGGGCCTGCAGAGGACATTGAAGTTGAGAGAACTTTATGAGTGCCTTTGCAGTGGTAGAGAGGGTGAAGGGAATCAATGGAAGCCTTTTTCTGCATTGACTCCAGAAGACCTGACTGACACTGAATGGTTCTACTTTGTTTCCATGACCTTCACCTTTGCTGCTTCTTTTGGGTAAGAGCATCCTCTACCTATAAAATTATCTTTAATGTTTTTTCTTTTTCATTTTGAGGGTTTAAAATAGAAGATGTAAATATATGAAGATGCTATTCTTTCTGGATTAGATCGTGTAAATATATGAAGATGCTATTCTTTCTGGATTAGCTTCCTTCTATTCTTATGATGGAACTAGGAGTGTGGCTCAAAACATTGATGCAAAAAAATTTCACAGTCTAATCCAGAAAGAACAGTATTAGCAATGAAATTATAGATTGAAGAAATCTGATATCATTAATATATAACACAGTCTTGATTAATAATATTTATTTATATTGTGTCTTTTGCTTATAAGCAGAAACTGTACATGTTTTAAGGTTCAAGTATGTGTAGTTTATATTACTCCAACATCTTCTTCTGGTATTGATGTTTTAGGTTAGATATTTGTAGAAGCATGAATATTTGTACTATCTTCTTCTGGTATTGATGTTTTAGGTTAGATATTGGTAGAAGCATGAATATTTGTACTTCCTATGTTTCTACTTCTTACATGCAGATTACCTGGTCAAGCTCTGGCAAATGGGTCTCCCATGTGGCTATTTGGAGCTAATGAAGCTGACAGTAAAGTCTTCAGACGTAGCCTTCTTGCCAAGGTATGATCATCTTACAATCATTATTATATAGACAACAAATCTATGAAAACCTAGTTTCTTTTGTGCCTATATTGATATGATGCTTACATTTTTCATGGAGCTGCTGCATATTCATGTCCTCTGCAGAGTGCCAGCATTCAGGTAATTCTTATCCTAGCATTTTGTTGCATGAGAAATCTTCACATGAAAGAGTGAGAAGCTCCATCTTACTTAGTCTGTGTGGTGAATGCTGTAGACTGTCATCTGCATCCCTCTCATAGATGGTGTGCTGGAATTGGGTAGCAATGATCTGGTGATTATTTTCAGTTCTGGTTTGTGCATTTTTTCAGATAATATACTTTTCAAAGAATATGTTACTTGTTATTGGATTGTCTTTAATCAAATTAAGATTTCAAATTGATGATAAAATCTTTACGCAATCTAATCCAAAATTCATTACATTACTCTTTATAGATTGTAGGAATCTGATATCATTAACTGGTAAAACTTGTTTATATGCTCAGGTACATGAAGACCAAGATATAATGTTACAGGCAAAAAGGCTTTTCCTTGAACATTATTTGAAGCCAGAGCTTTTGGAATATTCTTCAGCTAGCCCTTAAAGCTTGGACAAGAGAGCACAAGCACTTGTGATGTCAGTCCACAGTCCTATATCAGTTGAAGGTCTTACCCAAGAACTTGGTGGGGATGACATTTGTTTTGTAGAATGTGAAGTAGATGGCAAGTTTTCAATTTAGAAAAATGTTCTTGATGGTAACAAAATTGGGTGCTTTGCCTAATGTTTGAGGGATTGCGCAGAACAAAGTGTTCGGTCGAATTTAAAAAGATCTTTTAACCCATCTTCCAAATGTTAGCAGGTTTGGTTTTTTTTTCTTTGTTTTTTTAAATTGAAGAAATTGTAGTAGGAAATGGCTATCCAGCTATCCAGCTATCCAGCTATTAGGATGCACCATGGTATCAATGGCTAGATGTTACAATTGAAGTTTTGACTTGTCATCAAGGAAGAGTGCTGTTAAGTTTGTTTGAGATAAGAAGTCAAAACTTTAGTTATGTAGCATCTAACCATCGATGCCATAGTGCATCCTGATGGTTGGACAGCCATCAAGATGCACCATGGCATCAATGGCTAGATGCTACAACTGAAGTTTTGACTTCTCATCAATGAAGGCTGTTGTGAAATTTGTTTGAGACAATGGTATAGTAAACGATCTTCATTGATAAGAAGTCAAAACTTAAGTTATGTAGCATCTAACCATCGATGCCATGGTGCACCTTGATGGCTAGATAGCTGTCTATTTTGATAGGTGTTCTTTTAGTCATATAAAAATGTGACTGATGGTGGAAATTAAAAAGACTATCATCAAAGAAATCATGACCATCGATTTTTTGAAATAATGCTATAAATCTTTAAAAATCTTGACCTTAGAATTAGTAAATTATTTTTTTATTTATTTATATAGTTTAAAAACAAATTAATAATGATTTTTATTTATTCTTTTGCTTTTGAGGATGACTCAATGGTGAATATGGCTCTACACTCATTACTTTGAACTACTGGAATTTATTATAATCAAATATTCCTATCACAATCAAAACAATCATTTGGATAAGATAAAGTATCAATTGTTGCAGTTGCATAAAAAAGATTCTTTGTGTTCTATGTAATTATAATGTATGTTAAAATTCAAAATTTAAGGCAGCAATTTTGTCATGCTTCAGAATTGTATGATGGTTCTGGGTTATTCCTCATAGTTCAGTTTGGGTTGTTTTGTAATGGTGGAAAGACTGAATCTACTATTATTTTATTAGCAGTCGGCTTGCTCCTCTTCAATTTGTATTCTTTTTCTTGCATTGTTTCAATTTTTTTTAAAATTCAATGTAAAACATCATAACCATTAGATTTTTCAATACAATCTTATGTAGACTTCAATAAAAAAGAAAAATATTGGAACCCTGTCATGATTAACTATGCCACGAAATAAATTCGATAGGAAATATCTTGCCTATTATTACCCACATAATTCATAAAATGGAGTTTTTACTATTAAAATTAATGTTGTAATAGCCATAATTGATCTATTTCAAGCCTTGCCCCTATTAATTATCAACTAGCCAACACATGGTTCTTAACTCTTCTACAACAGGCTCATCTTCAATGCCTTTGGCTAGAGCCTTATAGCACATTATTTTTCCTACATGTCCATATTTGTGATGTAAGGTTTTCCAAAGCATAATGTGACTTCTCTTTCCCTATTTTAGGATGCTTGTAGTGGTGGGAAAGTTTCAAAGATGGTTTAGTTTTCATCATTTTGTTCCTCCAATTTGTTGTTTAGGGTTTCAGGTGCCCTTCAAAACCTCTTTATGTTCTTTGTTTAGGGTTTCAAGTGTTCTTCAAAACCTGCTTGTCTTGTTGTTGGTTATCATTTGCATGTGTTCTATCTTTTAGCAACATTCTTTTTGGGGGTTTGGATCTAGTGAAATTTGTTTGTGCAAGGTTTTCCTTCAAAACCCGTTTTACCTTTAATTTAAAATAATTTATTACATAAGTAAAATTGTTGAGCCTGTAAATTTTAGCACTTTCAGATTGACTGAAACTCTGAAAATCAGAATTTACTTACTAGTTAGATTCATTTAGATTTAGAGATTTATAGTTTCAGATTTAACACAGCAAGGAAAATAAAGAAATAGAGACAAAACACAATTACCCTGGGAAAACCTCCTAGGAGGAAAAACCCAGCCTGAAAAGATCCTCAAATCTGATTATGGATTATAGTTATGCAAACAATACAACACTTATCTCATGTGCTTTTGTAGGTTCAGATTTTGTTGTCACTGAAGGTATGGTAGATCACGGTGGTTGCCTTCAATATTTACTTGATGAATGTTGAGGTTGTCTTAACCTAAGTTGCAGACTTTAAGAAGTTCACTGATTCCTTGTGATGGATTTCGCATCTCCTTCTAATGGCAGAGGTATGTTGCTGTTGCTGTCATGATTTCGCACCACCTTCACTATCATGTATTTCGCACCACTTTAACCATGCAGGTTGCTTTAAGTGCAAATCACTTATGACTTCTTGGAGTTCTCTTTAGGCATGTAAGTTTTCGCATGAAGAAGCAGATCAAATTGATGATTTACAAATGAATCTTGACCTCTTATTTATATGGAGCGAACTCCTCAACTAGGTCGGCCCTTTTAAATAATTAACTTTTAATTATTTCATTTATTTGCCTTTTAATATGGTCGGCCCTATTGGATAGTGCGCTGAGTGTTTGTTGTTAAAGCGTGGGGGATAGGGCCATGTTAGGGGGAAGAGGGGCCAAGCGGATTCCAATGTTGCCCACAGCAATTTGAATCCGCCCTTTCCCTAATTAATATCAACACTGCCTCTTAATTAGGGAGAAGAACATAACTATAATCTTCCATCTTGCATACACAAGCAAGGAATGGATTTACATAATACAATCTTCTAGTTTGCACACAAGCATAGACTGGATCCACCTTACATTGATCACAGAGGGTGGAGAGGATCTTTTCGACCATCTTACATTGCCCGCAGAGAATGGTCAATCAATTACACTAATACCATCGTACATTGCCCGCAGAGGATGGTTTAACAATTACACTTCTCCCTGAGAAGTTCTACAATACCATCTTACATTGCCCGCAGAGGATGGTTACACTTCTCCCTGAGAAGTTTACAATACCACCTTACATTGCCTGCAGAGGGTGGTTAACATTTACAATACCATCTTACATTGCTCGCAGAGGATGGTTAATAATTATACTTCTCCCTGAGAAGTTTACAATACCACCTTACATTGCCCACAGAGGGTGGTTTAATACAATACAAGGTATCATTGAGATTGAGACTCCCTCTCAATTAGGGTTTCATTTTCCACAATACCAAGTCTATCCCTGAAGTACACAAACTTCACTTTGGATAGAGGCTTGGTAAGAATATATGCAACCTACTCATCAATCCTGACATACTTCAGCTGAATAGCACCTCTTTACACCATATCTCGAATGAAGTGATAATGGGCTTCCACATGTTTTGACCTGTCATGAAATACTGGATTGATAGACATTTTAATACAACTATGGTTATCACAGTGAATAACTGTAGGATCCCATGGCTGACCAAACAACCCAGCAAGAAGCTTACGAAGCCACACTGCTTCTCTAGAGGCTACACTTGTTGCTATATACTCAGCTTCAACAGTACTCAATGTCACTGAAGATTGTTTTCTGCAAGCCCAAGAGATTTTTGCGGATCCCAAGCTAAAACAGATACCGGAGGTTCTTTTCTTGTCTTTGACGCTTCCAGCCCAGTCTACATCTGAATAACCTTCCAAGGTTATTGGATTATTAAGTGGATACTTCAGCCCAAAACCAATTGTGCCTTGCAAGTATCTTAGGATATGCTTGACAGCAACAAGATGAACATGTTTGGGCATGCTCATGAACTGGCTGAGAGCATTTACAACAAAACATATGTCTGGTCTAGTGTTAACTAGATACATCAGTGATCCAATCAACTGCCGGTACTCGGATGGATCTGTAAATTCAAAGTTAGTTGTAGAAACACTTAACTTCTTTAAGTTAGATTCCATAGAGGTAGACATGGGTTTACAATCCATCATTCTAAATCTTTTCAAAATGTCAATAGTATACTTTCCTTGACTTAGAAAAATTTCGTTAGATCTTTGCCATACTTCTAGACCTAGAAAATAATGCATTAGACCTAAGTCTTTCATTTCAAATTCTGAAGCTAATTCTTTCTTGCATCTAATAATAAGTTCATCTTTACCAATAAGGAATAAGTCATCCACATAAAGAACTAGAATTAGCATTTCATCATTGGCTACCTTAAAGTATATGTCAGCATCATTTTTACAAAAGCCTAGACTTAGCAAGTATTTATCAATTCTTTCATACCAAGCATGAGGAGCTTGTTTAAGACCATACAGGGCTTTCTTTAACCTGCACACATGAGTTAATTTATCCTGAATCTCATAACCCTCAGGTTGCTCAATATAGACTTCTTCCTCAATGACACCATTGAGGAAGGCAGTCTTAACATCCATCTGATGTAGTTTCCAACCCCTAGCAGTAGCAATAGCTATTATAGTTCTAATAGAGGTATATCTAGCAACAGGAGCAAATATTTCTTCATAGTCTATGCCTTCCTTTTGAGAAAAACCACGAGCTACAAATCTAGCCTTATATTTTTCAATACTACCATCAACATTATGTTTAATTTTAAATAACCATTTACAGGAAACAATAGATTTACCTTTGGGTCTGGCCACAATGTCCCACACATCATTCTTGATGATTGACTGATATTCTTCATCTGTCATTGAGGAAGGCAGTCTTAACATCCATCTGATGTAGTTTCCAACCCCTAGCAGGAGCAATAGCTATTATAGTTCTAATAGAGGTATATCTAGCAACAGGAGCAAATATTTCTTCATAGTCTATGCCTTCCTTTTGAGAAAAACCACGAGCTACAAATCTAGCCTTATATTTTTCAATACTACCATCAACATTATGTTTAATTTTAAATAACCATTTAGAGGAAACAACAGATTTACCTTTGGGTCTGGGCACAATGTTCCACACATCATTCTTGATGATTGACTGATATTCTTCATCCATAGCAAGTTTCCAGACATGATGAATCAAAGCTTCTTCAACATTGCAAGGTTCAGTTTCAATGAGATTGCAAATCAAATCAACATAGTTGGAGAATACCTGAGGTCTCTTAGTTTGACAGAAGGTGCCACTGGGAGCAGCAAATCTTTTAGCTTCTTGAATGGTGTTCCTTACCCAAAGCGGCCTCTTTTTGGTAACAACAATGTCACTAGGAATATCAGTGGAATTCATGGGCTCTAGAGGATTATCATGATCATCTTGAGGTGGAGGTTCTACTTGCTCCCTCTGAATCTCAGGGTTAGAATCAACATTTATATCTTGATTGTCATTAGTTTCATCAATAACAGAAGAACCTTTTGATTTCTTAAAAGCAATATCTTCTTCAAATGTAACATCCCTACTTACCTCAACATACCTTTGACCTGGAATGTATATTCTAAATGCTTTGGAGGATTCACTGTAACCGACTAGAATGTCTTTCTTTCTGGAGGGTTCCAATTTGGTTCGTTTTTTTTTGGGAACATGAACATAAACAGGACTTCCAAAGATTCTAAGGTGACTGATGTCTAGTTTGGATTCTGTGAAGGCTTCTTCAGGGGTCATGTTCTTTAGAACACGGTGAGGGCATCTATTTTGGATATATACAGTTGTTCTGGAGGCCTCTGCCCATAGGGAGGTCTGCAAGTCTTGATCATGAATCATAGCCTTTGCAGCCTCCACAATAGTCCTATTCTTTCTTTCGGCAACACCATTTTGTTGAGGATTGTATGGAACACAAAACTCCCTCTTAATTCCTGACTCAACACAAAAATCATAAAAGCTACCAAAGGTGTACTCACCTCCATTGTCAGATCTTAAACATTTAATTCTTTTACCAGAGGAGTTTTGAGTTAATGCTTTGAACTCTTCAAATTTACTTAGGACTTCATCGGATTCTTTAGATTTCAAGAAGTAGATCCAAGTTTTTCTAGAGAAATCATCTATGAAGATCACATAATAAAGGAATCCACTAGGAGAAGCTATAGACATAGGACCACATAAATCAGAGTGAACAAGTTCTAGTTTGTCTTTAACTCTATTTTCACTTTTATGAAATGGACTTTTGACATTTTTACCTAAAGCACAACCTTTACAAGTGTTATCATGGATTTGACTGAGTTTAGGCATACCTTTGACTAACTTTTCAAGGGATTGAAGAGCTTGATAATGCAAGTGTCCAAGCCTTCTATGCCATAACTCATAGGATTCAGGAACCTCATTAATGAGTGCTTGAATAGGGTTAGTAGAGAGTTTATAAAGACTATCATATCTATGACCAATTATGCGAGTAGATTTAAAACTAGATTTCTTAGGCCATGCAAGAACTTTTCCATCAGAAAATGCAATTTGATAACCTTTATCTTCTAGAGCAGAAATGGAAATTAGGTTTCTTTTAATTCCAAGAACAAACAAGATATCACTGAGGTGCAAGGAAATACTGGAGAAACTAAATTTAGAGAGGTAGAGCCAGAACCTCTTATCGAATAACAGGCGTCATCACCAATTACTACATGAAGGCTGGTGTCCTTTTCTACTAAGTATGAAAGGTGATCACAGAAGCCTGTGATGTGTCTGGAGGCACCACTATCAATCAACCAAGTATTGTTATCTGAAGGAACACTGCTAGACAGAGCGGAGATGAATAAAAAATCATCATTTTGTTCTGATACTTCATTTAGGTTGGCTTCACTTTGGTTAGGGTTATGTTGACATTCTTTAGCATAGTGACCAAATTTGTCACATCTAAAGCAATGGACACGCGAGGTATCTCTTGGTTTCTTCCAAGGGTGCTGGGAACTAAATGGTTTGAATTCCCTATTTCCTTTAGGATAAGGTTTCTTCCAATTTCCCCCTTTCTTGCATTGTGTTGCAAGCATGTGATGATCATCTATATGGGGACTTTTGGTTTGTCCTATTGTGATGAGGTGAGACTCTTCTTGGATACAGTCATTTTTAAGGCGATCAAGGGTGGGTAACTCAGTCCTACCACTTATGTTTGGATATATGACTCCCATGAGTGAGGTAGACCATCTAGGGCAATCATGACAAGGTCTTTATCTTCCATGTTATGGCCAATTAAACCTAGCTGATGCTTTAGTTCTAAAATTCTCATAAAGTGGGAAATAATAGAATCTTCTTTTGCCATTTTGATATTAAGTAGTTGTTGTCTTAAAGTAATTGCCCTACTGAGATTGTTAATTTCATATGTACTTTGTAAATGGTTGAGCATTTCTCTTGCAGTGGTAAATGAGGCAATAGAGGTGACTAGGTGGTCTTTGACTAAATCAATGAGAATCTTCCTGGCCTTGACAGCATCCTTTTTGAATTGTTTTAGCTCGGTTGCATCTGTGGGTTCAGTTAACTCTTTTGCTTCTATGAATTGGAGAAGATCTTCTTCCTCTAGAGCCAACTTGATTCGAACTTTCCAGGCAGTAAAGTTTAGATTCCCATCAAGCCTATCTTCAACTTTCAGCCCCATTGACCTAACCTGAAAAGAGACAACAATCTAGAAATAAAGGAGTACTGAATTCTGAATCTGAAAGTTGATCTAGTCTATAGCTCTGATACCATGTTAATTTTAGCTCTTTCAGATTGACTAAGACTCAGAAAATCAAAATTTACTTACTAGTTAGATTCATTTAGATTTAGAGATTTATAGTTTCAGATTTAACACAACAAGGAAAATAAAGAAATAGAGACAAAACACAATTACCCTGGGAAAACCTCCTAGGAGGAAAAACCCAGCCTGAAAAGATCCTCAGATCTAATTATGGATTATAGTTGTGCAAACAATACAACACTTATCCCATGTGCTTTTGTAGGTTCAGATTTTGTTGTCACTGAAGGTATGGTAGATCACGGTGGTTGCCTTCAATATTTACTTGATGAATGTTGAGGTTGTCTTAACCTAAGTTGCAGACTTTAAGAAGATCATTGATTCCTTGTGATGGATTTCGCATCTCCTTCTAATGGCAGAGATATGTTGTTGTTGCTATCATGATTTCGCACCACCTTCACTATCATGTATTTCGCACCACTTTAACCATGCAGATTGCTTTAAGTGCAGATCACTTATGACTTCTTGGAGTTCACTTTAGGCATGTAAGTTTTCACATGAAGAAGCAGATCAGATTGATGATTTACAAATGAATCTTGACCTCTTATTTATATGGAGCGGACTCCTCAACTAGGTCAGCCCTTTTAAATAATTAACTTTTAATTATTTCATTTATCTGCCTTTTAATAGGGTCGGCCCTATTGGATAGTGCGTTGAGTGTTTGTTGTTAAAGCGTGGGGGATAGGGCCACGTTAGGGGGAAGAGGGGCTAGGCGGATTCCAATGTTTGTAATGTCCCCACCTTTTTAGCATCTCAGTGGAGTTCTTAACCTTTACATTCTCCGAAGGCTAAGTGGAGAAATAAGGAGAAATTGATTAAATTAATTTCTTATTAAGTCATTAAATAAAATAAAATTAAAAAAGGTGACTTTATATTTAATTAATTTAATTAAAAGTGACTTAAGTGATTTATTTAAATATTTTAATGTTATTATAAAGTTATAAAGTAACTTTATAATAATAAAGTCACTTTAATATTATAATGTGTGAATATGTCTTTAATCCCACATTGGCCAAGAAAGTGTTCGAGCTCTCATAAGAAAGAATAAAAAGGGACTTAAGAGCTCATTTTATATCATCCATCCAGAGAATTGATATTTGTTTGTTATGAACTTGGGAGAAGAAGCCAAGGGTTTCTGATTCAGTCAGCCATTGGAGAGCTACAATTCTTCAGTGTTGCAACCATTTGAGGTGGTGAAATATCCACTGAATTTGGCATTTCAGGAGAGCTTCATTCTGGAGTTCTATTTGGGCTTTAAAAAGAAGGGAAGACATCTAGGGTATGCAGATTTTCGAATATATATCAATTGCAGACCTACAGTTTCATTTGGCAGCCATTAAAAATCAGAATTGAAGCAATCATTTCAAGATACAATTGCTGCTACAGTACCCGCGCTACAGTACTCGCGCTATAGTAATCCGTGAATAGTGAAACGCTACAGTGGCGTGAATAGTGACGTGCTACAGTACTAAGAAATCAGGCATTTAATTGGCAAATTATTCGTAGCTACAGCAGGAACGTGTTTAATTGGCAGTCCATTGAAGAGTGGAGACCATCATTTGCAGCAAACATTTTACATATCAGGTTCTCTAATTTTGCTGTCATAAGTTTTGGAAATTACATGTTATACCTTTGTAACTATTTGGTGTGAGAATAACTAATAAAAACTTCATTATGCTGCTGCCACATAATTTCTAGTTTGCATGCCAAGTGTTTGATGATTTGTCAAGCAACTGTAGTTGTTATTTTTAGTTACTTATATGCATCAAAATCAATTGGCATATCATTTCTATGACATTGTTAGTCAATCTTTCATGGTTAGAGGCATTCAAAACATTAATTGCAGTGTACAAGACCCAAACAATACAAACAGAAAACTCATAACAGCAAGTACAGACTTTGCAAGACAAGTGTTTGACAAAATTCCCAAGGGTAGAAATCAATGATTTAAGGGCAAAGTTAGTAAGGGTTCTTACAATGTTGCCTACGGCAATTTGAATCTGCCCTTTCCCTAATTAATATCAACAGAGCCGCCTTTAAATGAAATGAAATTTGTAGCATAAGATTTGTTTGAAATAATTTATTACATAAGTAAAATCATTATGCAATCTCTAAAAATATTCTTTATACTGTCTTGAATTAATGGTATTTGTGTATTTCTTTTTTGAGTCCAACTATAAAAATTTGATAATGTTATCAACATTTTTTTTAAATTAGATCAAATTAAAATCCATATATATATATATATATATATATATATATATGAAAGAACAAAATTTGACAATATGACTAGAGACTTTTTTTTTAATGTAACCCAAATATAACTTCAAGTTCTAGCCTAGTTTATGATATCACTTAAAAATGTTGGCAATTCATTGTGCTAAAACTTTAAAAGGAAAGGTTGTTCAATTGACAAATATTTTATTACTTCATGAATACTTATAGTTTTTCTTTATTCATATCACATGATTAGAGACTTTAGGTATCTTTTTTTTGAATTCTTTAATGTTATAGTATTTTTTTAAAAAATTTGGTTGTAGCATTTTATTTTAAGAAAAGTTAGAATTTATGTTTTATAATTTTTTTTTTTCATGATAGAAAGAAACATAGTTCAAGTGTATATATGTGCTACATTATTTTGTCTAATTATTCTTGTGATCTTTTTTATATTGGAAAGATTGCTAAAAGTATGATAAATTGAAAAATCATTCAAAAAACATAAAAGAAAAATTGTTACACTAATAATTTGACACCTTTACAATGATGTAAAAGTGTGAACTTACATTTTGAAGTTCAAATCCAAGTAATATGATTCTAGGCCATTCTTATACATTACCACATAATCTCATTGGTACATTAGTAACTCCTTTTCTAGTTGATGTGTGAAATAAAATGGAGATGGAGAATAATGAACTCTCAAATGAGATATGGAATGAAGTGAATAACAATTGAAGAATACGATATTTTCTTATTTACTTTAAGGATTCGGACTAAGTAAAATATATTTTTCTAAAAATCTAGTTGGGAAACAACTCCAAATTGTCTTGAATTGATTTTTTCTTATTTTTTGAATTCAATCTTATAAAAAAACCCTTAATGATACACATACATATGTAAGAAAGAATAAAATTTATTCTATTTTTTTTATAAGCTATAAGCCACAAAGAAGAAATACAAAAAAAACTATATAAAATTTATGCCTGAAAAAATTGGTTTAAGGTTAGAAATTTTAATGAATAAATATAAATTCAAATAATAGATAGAATGATAGTATGGTAATGAATAAAACCATCACCCTTGTGACAACTCCTAATTTCAAAACACATGGACATAATCACAAGTAAATGATTGATATTAGATGAAGCTTAAAGATGATGACTTACCATGTAAGCCACAATACTTTTGTTCTTGACTACTATAGCCTTGTACTTAATTATCATGTATTTCATTTTCTCCAACTAATTAGAATGTTGGTTTTCACATGTCAGGAATTAGTATTATTTTTTCAAATAATATAATTTTGGATATTAAGTTTGGAATTATTTAATGTATTAAAGTTTATTATTATTTCCAAACTAAAAATAAATTTGTGAATTGTTTCTATAAGAGAATTTTTTAGAATGACTTATCATGAATGCTAATTTTGTGACTATAATGTTTCTTTGTAAATATTCATACATGCATTATCTTTAAATTTTTACACATAAAATTTTGCAAAGAGAACTGTAGACTTCTTCAATTGCAACTTCTCCTCCAATGTCTAAAGACGCGTATTGTTAAGATGTATACAAAAATCTATACTATTATTATTGATCATAAATGATAGTAACGTCCTTGAAATTATAAAAAGTTATGGACCTATATTGTTTTGTTTCTCTAATCAAGAGTTTATGCACTCATCAAATGCACCCTCTTGTGTAAGCCAATAGAAACACATTGAATCAAGATATAACAGTTTTTTGCAAAACCTAAATTATAAATTATTTTCTCTATATATCCTCAATTTCAACCTTTGTTGTAGCCTTTACATCCCAAAACAACTTAAACTAGTTAGATATAACATATATTGCCTACACCAAACATAAAGAACAAAAATTTCTTATTAAATAGCAACAAATTTAAAGGAAATGGTTGAAAATTTAATGACATTCAGGGGTGACAACCTCAACATCTATGTGTAATTCATAATTTTCATAGACACCTTACATTATCAAAACTTCTACCTATTGATCACCAATCATTGAAGTGTTGCATACATAACCCATATAAACAAAACATTTCATTTCTTTTAAAATTTTATTATGTGGTTTTTAGTTTTTATTTTATTTAATTTTTTAAAATACTTAAATTTTTCTTAATTTTTTAATCTTTAATTTGTTTATTTAAATAAATGAAGAAGTTTTTACTTATTTAAATATTTATTCAATATTATAGTTTTATTTCATTTATTTAAATATCTAAGATTTTAAAAGGAAAAAGTTGAATACAGAATAAACTACAAAAACAAAACAAAGAATGAGTTATTTTTAGCAAATTAGATTAACAAGATAAAACATTAAAAATAAATAAAAATATTAACAATAGATAAAAGAAGCATTTAATTAGTAAATTTTTAATTAAATTTTATTTTTTCTTAAAATGATGCAAAATATTCTTGTAATTTATATGGTAGGAATAACACTACATAAATTAAGGCGTTGCCTCTAATATTAGATAACATAAAAATATACCTGTTGGTGTCTTTTAGGGAGTAAAAAGTGATGTAATCCACAAGGCTAAGCAAGAAGCATGAAGTACTAAATAGTACAAAGTAATTCTCTGACAATTCAAAATTCTATACTCCATGCATGCTAAACATTGTCACTCATTCTAATAGCTCCAAGTTCTTCTCTCACAACCCTCCAAGAACATTGCAATTGAAATATAGGAAAATTAATGGAGTCTACATAAAAATATACACTTTGATGTCTTTTAGGGAGTAAAAAGGGATGTAATCCACAAGACTAAGCAAGAAGCATGAAATACTAAATAGTACAAAGTAATTCTCTACCAATTCATAATTATATACTCCATGCATGCTAAACATTGTCATTCATTCTAATAGCTTCAAGTTCTCCCACAACCCTTCACACATATTACACCGCCAAAAACATTGCAATTGAAATATAGGAAAATCAATGGAGTCTAGCCTAAGTATACAAACTAGGAACCATTTCCAAACCCTTTCATTGGGGAACAACCAATTAGGCTTAACTTTAGTCTTATAGGAGAGTTGAGCACTATGATTGATTGCTCCATTTTGAATGTTGATAATTGGATAATGATTTAGATATGGAAATGAAAGAACTAGGTAAAGTTGTAGGAAATTGAAAATAAATAACATAAACAGATAGATATAAAATTGAAATTCAACTCATAAATACAAATCTGGAAGTGGTGTGCAAAGAAGAACCTATGTCTGATGTAACATAAACACTCTACTAAACTAAATGTGGTAAATGATTTCATCATAATGTAAAGTAAAATCATGAGTGAAATATTCACAAGAAAAAAATTCTACTTTTATTCATCATTTCATCACATGTCCAATATAAAATTGCATTTGCATTTGATACAATAAAATGTCATACAACATTTCAAAAAGGAAATAAACATCATTTTGTTTCTTTCAATTACTTACATAATTTCACTAACAATTATGTTTACAAATACATAAGAAAGAGTTAAAGAAATTATTGTGTTTGGAATCATGTTTTGAATCATGTCTCTGCGAGTAATTTGGAAGAGGGAGAGCATCACTCAAGTGCTTTTCCTCCAACCATAGACCAATGGACCCCCACACACTTTCCAACAAAAATTAGCCCTACCCTTCATGAGTATAGACAAAGGAACCATCAAACAATGGCATTTGAGTCCTAGTGTTGTGCCCTACATAGCCCAATCAACCATACAACTATAGAGAAACCTCTAACTATGGATGACCATTCTAACTGGACTATGCATTATGGAACATTGTGAACCACTTAGATGCAAGTAGAGACTATTACATCACTTTGGCCAAAGTTTCATAATAATGACACTTCTAAAGTGTTGGTGTAATTATTTATTCATGTTGTATATAATTACTCTTTACTTAAGTTTACTTAGGTAAATGCATAACATTGTAGTTTGCATATGAGACACTTAGGGAGATGTGCATACATTGGGAGCATGTATGTAGGAGAAATTCCACCTTTTATGGTGTGATATTTTTGTTACTTTATCATATCCACTTATTGTGGGATGATAATTCCACCTTCGGTGGGTGATCCACCTCATGTGGAATATTTTACTATTTCTCCTACCTGCCCCTACCTACATTTGCATCTCATTGAGCCACATGTCATCATTGTATGTTGTCTTGTCTCTTATCCTTTCCTTTATAAGCAGGCTCTTGTAATGATCCAATTGATCTCTTTTGCATCTTGATAGGAATACAGTTTATTCTTGTCATATTTTATTCTCTCTTGTTATTGTGCTATCTATTGGTCTCTTTAATCTTGGTTGCACATCAATCTTCTTGGAATGGCAATGATGCTCCTCATGACCAACCTTTTTACAATAGGCACAAGTTGGTCTCTCCTTCTTTGGTAAATTGTCCTTCTTGGAAGAGGATGAATCTCCTTGTTGTGGAGAAGGTGGTACTTTGTCCTTGGGCGTTGATTGCCCTTTCTTCTTGTTTGAGTTGTCCTATTCTTGATTTCCTTTATTCCCTTGAGTTGCCACATATGCTTGAGACTTAGAATTCTTAAGAATGCTCATGCTTATCAACTTAGTTTGTTCCATCATCAACATATCTGTGAAAGCATCAAATATAGGCATTTTGTAGCTTGAACCTATTGTCATCCTATGGGTTTGGAAACTAGAAACAAATGTTGCATATTATTGTGGGAGTTTGCCCATCAAATTGTAGATCAATTGAGTATCCTTCTTATCAATGCCACAATCCTTGAGGTGTGCCCTCAACTCATTTACTTTAGTGACATAATCTTGTATTGTATCAAAGTTCTTGGGATCTAACATGGTGAGACCTGATAGGATAACTGGTGGACAACTGAGAGGGGGGATGAATCAATTGTCAATAGATTATATTAATCTAACCACTTTATAACCTTTACCCAGAGCACATAAACATTGAATACCGGAATAGCAGAAACAGATACCGATAAGCAATAAAACTTAAGAATAAAATAGATAATTAACATAATACAACCATACCACACAACACCATGATTTGTGCGTGGAAAACCCAGTAAAGGGAAAAACCACGGTGGGAAGCTTACCCACAATCAAATGATACTTTTGCATAAAGTATGTGATACAATAAGGGGCCTACACATGCAAGAAGGCACACTTCCTAGAGCGTACTACTCATTACAAAAGAGTCTCACTGACTACAAAGAGGTTATAACCACCTCAAGATAATTGGACAACAATCTAGAAGAATGAACTGCCAGAGATAGCATCTACCATGCCTGATTACAGTCTCGGTTAAGCTCAATGTCGGAGGCCTTTGACCTCTTACTTAAACCCAATTCGATCACCTATGGTCAACCAAATCTCCTTCGCATATGATATTACATTCCACGACCACGACACATGATCTACAATGAGATCTTACATCAATTTATACAAACCCTAAGGCCTAAACCAATCAGGTCAGCCACCTAAAAGATATTACAATAAGATCATTGCATATATCCATATTACAATGATATGTCATGTCGGCTTTAGACCAAAACAATAATAACCAATCCATAAATCATCCTGGTAACATGTAGAGAGCACATTAACATGATATCGGTCCATAACGTAGATAGGTACCAGACCTAATCTGGGTCCACCATGGTAAAGTGATGTCTCCAATCAGTTGAGGCACGATCAAGGATCACTTTCTGCATCTTGAATTCCATCTAGAAGCTGCACCAACACCACTTGCACATCTTGTCAAAGATTCTTAGTGAAAGCTCTGCCAGTGAAACCTTAAATCCTTATCGGTAACACAAGATCTTCTACTGGTAACCAGAACCTGTATGTCGGTAACCAACCAAAACAACTAGTATTGACATCAATGACAAAACATTAATGCAACGCATAATCAATTCCTCCATATTGCCAACAATCTCCCCCTTTAGCATTGATGGCAACACTAGATGTGAAAAACATCTAAGTACCAAGAAATGCCAAACAAGTCTCCCCTGTGGAATACAACCAACAATATCTTGCATTTAGCTCTGAATATCAATAACTCTCCCCCTATGAATAATCTCTGTAAAGTTCTGAATTTATTTTTCACATCACCATCTCTCCCCCTTTGACATCAATGCCAGAAATCTAACAAAAATATCAAAGCAAGAATATAAGCCTCTAAATCTCAAAACTGAATACTCCCCCTGAGTAGTAGCACCACTACATCAACCCGGAGCAAAGGATAAAGTTGATGATGCATACCTGACTAATGGTCTACTCCATCAATTAAGTTTCTACCAGAGGGGTAGATACCCCTAACCTATCTCTCAAATACTCAAATGATTCCTTAGACAGTGATTTAGTGAATATATCTGCAGTCTGCTCTTTAGTGTTCACATAAACCAATTTTACTTCCTTTTCTTCCACCTTGTCCTTCAAAAAGTTGTATTTTATTGATATGTGTTTAGTCTTAGAGTGAAATACCGGATTCTTAGACATGTCAATAGCTGCAGAATTATCACAATAGATAACTACCGGCTCACTACAATTTACCTTGATATCCTTCAACATTTCCTTCATCCATAAGACTTGAGTGCAATTAGTTGTTGTTGCAACATATTTAGCTTTTGCAGTAGATAAAGAAATGCATGATTATTTTTTGTTGATCCATGAAACCAATTTCTTTCCAAGAAAGAAAGCTCCACCATAAGTGATCTTCCCATCATCAGTATCTCCTGCCCAATTTGAATCTGTATATGCACATAAAGTGAAGTTATCATCTCTAGAATACCATAAGCCATATTCTGTTGTTCCTTGCAAACACTGGAATATCCTCTTTACTACATATTCATGATTTTCTTTAGGATTATTTTGATATCTTGAAACAATACTTATTGCATTCATAATATCTGGTCTAGTCTGAGTTAGATATAACAAGCCACCAATAATAGACTTATACCTTATTGAATTTACCAGTGCAAATGTGTCCTTGATAGATAATTTATCACTTGTCACCATAGGAGTACTTACCGATTTGAAATTATCCATACCAAACTTCTTCAACAATTCCCTTAGATACTTAGTTTGACAGATAAAAATGCCTTTGTCAATTTGAGTAATTTGCAAACCTAAGAAAAATCTCATCTCACCAATCATGGACATTTCAAATTCATTCTTCATATTATTAGAGAATTCCATGCATAGTTTATCTTCACCTCCAAAAATGATATCATCAACAAATACTTCAATAAACACAATATCATCATCAATGATCTTGTAATATAAATTACTTTGAGCACCGCCTTTAGTAAAACTAAGCTTCAAAAGATATTTATCCAACCTTGCATACCAAGCTCTAGGAGCTTGTTTCAATCCATATAATGCTTTCCTTAACCTGCAAACCATATCTTTATTATTTGTCAGTGAAAATCCATCATGCTACTCAATGTATACCTCTTCCTCAAGTTCACCATTCAAGAATGCACATTTAACATCCATTTGATAGACCTTAAAGTTCTTATAAGTTGCATAGGAAAGAAATAGTCTAACAGCTTCAATTCTAGCTATAGGTGCAAATGTCTCACCATAATCAATTCCTTCCATTTGAGAATATCATTTACAAACTAATCTAGCCTTGTTTCTTACAACTTGACCATCCTCATTTAGTTTATTTTTAAAAACCCATTTAGTTCAATAACATTCTTATTTTTAAGCCGAGGAACTAAAGTCCAAGTCTCATTCTTCTCTATCTGATCTAATTCATCTTCCATAGCCTTTAACCAATGTTTATCTTTACAAGCTTCAATAACAGATGCCGGTTCAATTTGAGAAATAAGACATATCTCTTCATTTGTCAATCTTCTTCTTGTCATAACTCCCTTGTTCCTATCTCCAATCATTTGATCTTCAAAATTATTTAACCTTATATACCTTGGTGTCTTTTGAACTTCAGGTTCATTGTTCTGATCATCAGTCACAGTTGAATTTTTTGATTGTACTGGTGTAACTATCTCAGTGTCTTGTACCGGTTGAGGCATTGTCGGTTCAGTTATGATCATTTCCACTATCGGTTCCCTGTCATATGATATAGATTGATTTATGTATTGCTCATCCACTTTCACATTATCGCTCTCCACAATTTTCTGCAATATTTTGTTATAACATCTATATGCTTTCCTTTGAATTGAATATCCAAGATATATCCCTTCATCACATCTAGGATCAAACTTCTCAATTGAATCATCCCTTTTGATATAACATTTACTTCCAAAAATTTTGAAATATTTAACAGTAGGTGTATGTCCAAACCATAATTCATAAGGGGTCTTATCAGTTTCACCTTTGATGTGAACTCTGTTGAATGCGTAGACTGTTGTACTCACTGCTTCTCTCCAGTAAATGTGAGGCAATTTGGCTTCCATCATCATAGTTCTTGTTGCATCCAAAATGGTTCTATTCTTCCTTTCCACTACTCCATTCTGCTGAGGAGTCTGGGTTGCAGATAATTGTCTCCTAATTCCATTTGTCTCACAATAATTGTTAAATTCATGAGAAGTGAACTCACTGCCTTGATCTAATCTCAGACATTTGATTTTCAATCTAGTTTTTGTTTCCACCTTTTCTTTGA